>NC_068957.1:11258732-11567790 GCF_026419915.1 Harpia harpyja
ACATATATTTGCTTATAAATTTACGAATTAATGTACAGAAAATGAAACATACACGTTAAAGCATGTCAACCATCAACCTGTATCAATTAAAATACTAAAATGAATTAATAATTTGCCATTTGCCAAACTCACTAAATGTGTTAATTTCTTTTGCTCACCTGTTTTTGTTGCTTTGGCAACAAATGCTCACTGCATGATGTAACTCCGCCTTTTTATTTTTCTTTCTAACCTAAAGTTCATAAGATTTTCTACATAAATAATTCCAACAAAGGTCATTCACAAACCTTTTGTTTTCACTTATTAACTCTCAGTCTGAGAGTGTAAAGGTAAATTCAACTGAAAGCTAGTGGAGAAAAACCCCACAATCCTTCCGCAATTATGTAGTCTTTCCCAGTGTGACCCTGATCATGCCAATTTATAGCAAAGGCTGCAATGAAATTGCCACACCAAGTAAGCTAAAAGTACAACAAATTATGTTGCCAAGCACCATGCATAAAATATTTTTGACAGATGCCATACTGCCCAGTATCCTGAAAAGGAAATCATTATTTCATGCTCAAGAAAGAAGGCTAGATTAAATCTCATGTGTTTCCCTGGAGGGGCACTACTCCACACATGCAGGTATCACAGGTGTCATTGAAGGAAAGTCTGCTGACCACAGAGATACTAGCTGCACCTTTGGGGCACAGTGATCACACTGAAAACAGCAGAAGACAGATACCAGTGGCATCTGTGAGCAGAGTAATTTCATCCTATAATGTCCATGAAGCCTTTTGGTAGTGTTTGTGCACCTCAGAGGGAGTGTCTAGAATCTGATGCTGGTGCTGGAAGAATTGGTCCAACAAGGGCATCTTCAGTGAGGCTTTGGACTGAAGCAATGCTGAAAACCTTCAAAGAGGTTATTAAGCCTGAGACCTCTGCATTTGAAGGAATGAGTATCTACAACAATAAGTAAAGCTATTGACATTTTAAGGACTGTAATCTCACCACTGAAAAGGAAAGTTGTGCTGTATGCCCAAAATTTTATTCTGTGACAATCTTTAGGGCAAGCTGACATAGTAGAGGAAGGCATGCATTGCTTCCAAGAAGACCATGAACCGCAGAGGTTATAGTAGGCTAGACTTTCACAGCTGCATGCAGAAACAGAGTGCCACAGCCACTCTTGTTCAGGCTGAGAAAAAATCCATTTGGGGAAGAGCTGAGAGTACTGACACAGGGCAATCTGCAAGGCTACAAATTGCAGCAGGTTAATTAGGAGTACCTGAAGACACTCTCCAGGAAGTGACCATAGGGGGAAATGGAGAGAGTGTAAAAAGTGGAAAACAAAGTAATTGTAGAGCAAACATTTTTGCCAAATGCAAATAAGCTAAAGAAAGAGGATTGTTGAAGGTAAGTTGTCCAAGGCTATCTCTGCTTGCTGTGTTAGGAGTTTTTCCTCTTTGAAATTGGTCACTCTGGGCTGTAACAGCACACTTAAAGCACAGCGTAAGTAGTTACTGAAGAGTATAGGGAGCACTGGTTAACTAGCAGTATCACACCACATCAAGGCTGCTGACAAAAGCACATAACACACTTCCTTTTCAGCATCGGTCATGGGGTAAGAAGCCATGCAGATAGAAATGAACATGTATTGAAGTAATTTTCTTGTCAAACTAACAACCTGTCTATAAATAACAGAACTAGAGAAAAAAAAATACTGTAGGCAAATAAATAGACTTAGGTGGTTGTGATCATACAAATAGAGTGTCACTTCCTATCTGTCTGTCTCATGGGCTCCTGCAGTCATGTGGGGCAGGATGGGGGCAGGTAGTGAAGGGTTTTAGTGCTCCTTCAGCTTGAACAAAGAAGTAGAATGGAAAATTATCTTCTTTGAGCTACTCAAAATCTTTTCCAGATTCTGCATCTTCAGTGGAGTTAAGTCTGGCCTCTTGTTGGGGAAGGAGAGCGGATCCCAGAAGTAATATAATCATTCAGTGCGTGGGGGAGTCCCCATGATGCCAATGCTGGCAGAAATGCTTCCACTTCTTGTGACCTATATTTCACTTCACACTAACTAATAGAGTTTGGGGCCTGGAAATGCTTGCATACATCATGGGTAGAAATATGTACAGTGGTTTCACTGATTTCCTTGGGACTATTCTTAGGAGTGAAGTTACTCATGCAATTGATTGCAAGATTACAGTTTGAGGGTCTAATTTCACACTATAATGAATAACTAACCTGATTATTTCACCACCTTCTTCCTGTATTTGAACACTTTTCTGGAGTTGTGATATTGTGTTGAGTATGAACTGTTTGCATCATGCTTGTGTGCTAATGAAGACTTGATGTTTGCTGTTGATACACAATAATCCTCTCTAGCATATTTAATATATAGCAGAATATTCCTGTTAAGGTACAAATATGTTACTGATGTGCTTCAGTAGGGATTCCCATGCATCAGCAGTGTTATAGGTCACTGCAAATAAGCATCAAGAAAAAACATATAATCTACCACACCTACGCTCATCCCTCTATGTGATGATAACCGTTTTTATGTTGTACAGAACATTGTTTCCCACCCTATATCTATTCCATGATCTTTTTAAGCATCGCTCTGGAAGTCATGTTAGAACATGCAAACATCAGTCTGAAAAATCATTAACTACATAAGCTTACAGAATATAGACAGACTGTAGCATGATTTTTAAATTCAAAAAAAGCAAGCAAGGAAAGGCCTTTGGTATTTTTTCTGTTGTTGGGATCTCCATAGGACCAGTTCTTCAAACCCCATGGCTTCGGAATACCTCAGGTCCTCTGCCCAAGACTGCTTTTTGGTGAAGATTTTCCAGTATGTAGACAGAGGATTCTGCATTTAGAAATAGAGAGCTTTTCTCCCAGTGCTTTATTTAAATGTGAAGAGGCTATGTAAGGACTTTCTGGGAGAAGTAGCACTAGGGAATACAGTTGGTCAAGAAATGAAATGGCTAAATGTGCTTTGGAGGCATGTTAGAAATTAAGTAGTTTATTTGTTTATCACCTTCTTATATTACCTTTTCTTTCAAAGTCTTCTGCTCTAAAAAGTCGGTCTAATACCTTTCATTTTATAATCATAGATGTTTGGCTTGCTGCATTGCTTTGATCTGGGATACAATTTAATTTTTTGACCTGCTGAGCCTTTTGTGTTTTCACAACTCTTGTTTGATTTAAATGCATGTTCTAGGGAAGGTATTTGAACCCCAGAGTCTTTTGTGTTTAACAAGATTCAAAGCACAGTAAACTGACATATGTCTCTCTTTCAAGTGCTCTATGTAGCTGGTTGAGATCGTGGCCATCTGTCATTTAATACCCGCCAAGCGCCAGCTGCAACTGTGGCACTGGTTCACTAGCCGTCAGTACAGTACCTGCTGTGGACAGCTTTGCAGCCATATCTGAGGTCAGAGTTGGGATTGGCTGTCATGAAACACAGCAGGGATGAAATACAGAATCTTTCAGAAAGTCCTTTTTTGTCTGCATCATCATTAGAGAGACACCTGGAAGGCCCATGTCCTGGAGGGTCAAAATCTTCATTAAAATATCATGTTTCTGAATGTGTGAAGCTCTGTCTTGGCCATTTGTATGCATGCTCAGAGTGTCAGCGCTGGCTATGAGCTGCATAGAAATTGTTTTGCTCCTTTCTCAGACTGCAGACACAGTTCAGTTGGCATCACAAACTTTTACATTATCTAATAATAAAAAGAGATTGCTTCAACTTGCAAAATAGGTTGTAAACAGTTTTATCACACAATATCACAAGGTATGTAGCTCTTGTGATAAGTTTTAGATGATTTTCTCACTCAAAACAGATGTCTATGTATCCCAGAGAGCTCTCTCAGCTGGAGCTGGTAGTAATTTTTGACAGCTATTTTTCTTTTAACAAATATCTATTTTTCCATCAGGCCTTAGGTAAAAGCATGCTAGTTGTGGCAAAGGGTACCCACAAAAGCTAATCTTGACAGATTCCCTTTACAAATAGTGCTGAGTTGCTTTGAATGGCTTTTTAAGTTGGACTTCTCCTCTCCATGACCTTTCTCTTAAATATGATGGCCTCAAAAGTCTTTGCAAATGCCCTATCCACCTTGCGAAATATTTTGACTGGGCCATGTTGTTAGGGTGGCCAGCAACCTAAAAAAAAACCAGCTAGGATGTGGACACCTGGCTTCATGCCATTGCTGTGTTATTCTCCCGTTTCAGACATTATTGCTCCAATCCATGGGCTAAATGGGAATGTATTCTCCACCTCTTGACTTTTCACAGAAATCTTCATAGACTTTTATCCTGAGTCAGAGTGGGATGGCTTGTTGAAATGTAAGTTTTAGAGAAAAATTATTTCTCATTTAGGTCTGGTCTTAGCTATATTTAATATTATATAGGCAGAAATGGGTACAAATTACATTTCCTAGCTCCCAGTGGCAAACCTTGGACATATTTTTATGGTAGTTTTGGCTACAGTCTCCTGAAAGGCAAATGCAAAGATCCGTTAAACCAAGTTGAAATATTTCAGTCATTGTTCTAGCTCACAAAAGCAAAATTCTTATTGTTTTCATGGTACAAAGGATTTCACAATATTCTTGGAGTTCTTATCCTTTCATGGTTTCACAGGCCTCACAAGAATCCCAAGTGAATGTTTGCCTGTGAGAGCTTGACTTAATCTTTCAGCAGTTCATATCGTAGAAGGGCTTTAGACAGCTCATGCTAAGAACTTATCTCACAGGTTCTTAACACCCTTAGTCCCAAGATCTAGTTTCTAAGCCATCTGGGAAAAAAAAATCTACTTTTTCACTACTGAAATACCCTTTCCAAAATCCAGTCAAATGGGAAGAAGAGTTGAAGGTCATGACTTAACTATCGTCTTCTGAATGTGAATCTAGAGTCCAGCAGGATCTGAATGTCAGGTAGAAAATTATATCTTAGAAAAAAGAAACTATGAGCCAATTTTAGCTGGAAAATTTCAAAACTGAAATTTATTTTTATGACCTCTGGTTCATCTCTATTTTTGAAGACAGCTAATAGCTACACTCAAGTCTGCAAGGTTTGCTGGAGTGCCTGAAATTATCTTAGTGTCTGAAGGTGTTTGAATAGCGGCATTTTAAGTCCCTGATCTGAAGTTAGATGCCAGGGACTCAGATACGTAATTGACCTAAATGGATGCAAACTAATGTACCTGCATTATTTCATCCTGTGAGAATCTTGCCCTGTAACTTAATGAAGTGTTTAACTTCTGAGTTTTGTTGGCCCATAAACATGTAAATGATCATAATCTGATCTGTAGCAAACTGCTAGCAAAATTTAATAACAATATCTTCTGGGAATAACAACCATAAAATCTAACTCCTGTGTAGTCTTTTTCAGGGCTACAACTCCTACAAATTCCTACCAGGCTTAAAGAATAATTTTCGTTTTATATGGCCAGTACCATTTAATACTCCAAAGTAGCTATTTGTATCTATATTTATATGTGTGCATGACAAATTCACAGAAACATGTTAAGTGTAGTAAGTTGAATTCAAACAAATTGCTGTAGAAGTACAGCATTCAGGTTAGATATAAATAGTCCTCTAGCATTATTAATAGATGTTGAGTTGTCTGGTTTTCTGCTTCCCAATTTGCATTTCTCTCAAATGTTGGTAAAATGCAGGTGATGTGCTCCTTTTGAAAGAATGAGGTCTTTGTTCTGTAAAACTGGGCATTTCTGGGGACAAATGACTGGGGAATAATGCATATTAACCCATCTGTAAGAGTCCAGTTCAAAGCCTGTTGAAATTAAGGTTTTATATACAGCTCTGTATTCTGTTAGGAATTTATTTAATCCCTTTATCATTCAAGACTGTGAGGTGCTGAGTGGTGAGGCAGGTAGAAATCATAGACTCCTTTTCTGATTTCTTCCCTCTTCTTTTCTTTCCGTTACTCTTATATCTGTTGATCAGGTTCAACAAAATTTGTCAGGGGGTGAAATCTTAAGGACAATTCTTTCCCCAGGTCTTGAAGAACATTATTTAGTGGTATGAATAAAGGAGAGAGACTTCCACAGATAGGATGAGCTCAGGCCTTGTAGACTGTGCTGGCCAATCAGCGTGTACATGCTGGTTGATTAGCTGGCACAACCTAGTTGGACTGATCTGCACAGTAATTGATGGATATCGATAGAGGTTCTACAAGACAGAAGGTTTACATTTCAGTTAATGCCTTCATTTAACCATAGGTAAGATGCTTTAAACATATGCCTTTCTCTCCATTGAAAGGTATGGGTCCTATTTACTTTAGAGAATAAGGCAGTTATCATTTCCTGTGACCAAAGAAATTCCGGTATCTAGAAGTGTTAAAATGTATTATGTCAGAAGTATCTCTGAGTATCTATGATATATATAGTGTCAAATACATTTTAATGTCATGGTAATATGGATTAATTCAATGAATTAATTAAAATCCACTGACTCAGAACACTTGGATGAGAGGAGGTAGTCTGGATGATGCAATATGTCATCCTAGTTTGTAAACATTATTATAAAAGATACCTGCATAAATGCAGCATTGAATGAAATAGAGTTTTTAAGAATAGAGGAGTGCAGTGAAGAATGTAACTAACGTATCACAGATTATTCATAAACATATTGAGACAACTGATTTTTCACCCATCATGAGTGCAACCCTCATCCTTAATAGCCTGAAATTTTCCATAAATTGAATCTTTTTTATTTTCCCCAAGACCAGCTCCTACACAGCTTGTCACTGTATGTAGTAGTTTGACCCTGGCTGGATACCCGGTGCCCACCAAAGCTGCTCTATCACTCCTCTCCTCAGCTGGACAGGGGAGACAAAATATAACAAAGGGCTCGTCGGTCGGTCGAAAGACAGGGAGAGATCATTCAACCAATAATTGTCACTGGCAGAACAGACTCGACTTAGGGAAAATTAACTTAATTTATTGCCAATCAAACCAGAGTAGGGTAATGAAAAATAAAACTAAATCTTAAAACACCTTCCCCCCACCCCTCCCTTCTTCCTGGGCACAGCTTCACTCTCGGATTCTCTACCTACCACCCACAGCAGCACAGGGGGATGGGGAATGGGCGTTGGGGTCAGTTCACACGTTGTCTCTGCCGCTCCTTCCTCCTCAGGGGGAGGACTCCTCACTCTTCCCCTGCTCCAGCGTGGGGTCCCTCCCATGGGAGACAGTCCTCCACAAACTTCTCCAATGTGGGTCCTTCCCACAGGCTGCAGTTCTTCATGAACTGCTCCAGCGTGGGTCCCTTCCATGGGCTGCAGTCCTTCAGGGACAGACTGCTCCAGTATGGGTCCCCCACGGGGTCACAAGTCCTGCCAGAAAACCTGCTCCAGCGTGGGCTCCTCTCTCCACGGGGCCACAGGTCCTGCCAGGATCCTGCTCCAGTGCAGGCTTCCCACAGGGTCACAGCCTCCTTCTGGCATCCCCCTGCTCCAGCATGGGGTCCTCCCTGGGCTGCAGGTGGATATCTGCTCCACCGTGGACCTCCCTGGGCTGCAGGGGGACAGCCTGCCTCACCATGGTCTTCCCCACCATGGGCTGCAGGGGAATCTCTGCTCCGGCACCTGGAGCACCTCCTCCCCCTCCTTCTTCACTGACCTGGGGGCCTGCAGGGTTGTTTCGCTTACATCTTCTCAATCCTCTCTCCAGCTGCAGTTTCTGTGCCACAGCAACTTTTTTTTTCCCTTCTTAAATACATTATCCCAGAGGCGCTACCACTCTTGTTGATGGGCTCGGCCTTGGCCAGCGGCGGGTCCATCTTGGAGCCGGCTGGCATTGGCTCTGTCAGACATAGGGGAAGTTTCTAGCAGCTTTTCATGGAAGCCACCCCTGTACCCCCCAGCTACCAGAACCTTGCCACGCAAACCCAATACACTGTATATTTCATTCCTTTTGCAATAAGAATTGTTCTTTCATGATGACTGTAGGATGCTACCATAACATTTCATCCATTTTTTCTTAATAAAGAAATATGACTTGCTAGTAAAAGTCTCTGTCAGAAACAGAGATGGAACTTAGCATTATCAAAGACAACAGAATCCTGAGGCATTGCTGGAGACTTAGAGCTTCTTGACTCTGCCCCTCCAAAATTACTTGATAACTATCTTAAGCCTTAAAAATCCCATGTTTTCTTCTTTCCAGGGAGCTAGGGCACTCCTGTAGAATTCTTAGCAGCTGGAAATTCAGCAATTTTTTCTGCTCTAATCTCTGACTATACAGTGTTAACTTTTCCTGTATAAAATAAACTTTGGCTGTTTGCTTTTGAATTCCCTCCTTCCTTACACCCAAACCACCTCCTAAAATGCACTCTTGAAAATAACCATGAACCATTGGAAATGCTGATGCTTTGTTTATATACATAGTCTATTTTCTTATGTTTAAGTAAAAAGGATAATATGAAGATTCTAACTGGTCTGATCACTCAAACAGCAAAATTATTGCAATTTACCATGAAAGAAAATGCTTTGGTGTTCTTTAGGCCAGTATGACAGCAAACTACCATTATATGCAGGAAGCTACCGTGACAAAATATTGCACTGATAGGCAGATAATCAAGCAGTGAAAATATCTGATAATTGAACCTCTCTGAAACATGGTACAAAGGCATATAGGCATCATGTGGTTTTCCTCAAAATCTAGAAAAGAAAAAAGAGAAAGTATTGGCATTGCAGTCTTGACACACTTATTTTAAACAGTAAATATTTCTAACACAGTGGTTTTCAAAAACTTTCAACCAGCACTTGGAAGCACACTGCAGAAATTTGATATTCAAATGTTTGCTTCCTATGGGTAAATGAAGCTAGTAATTGAAATGTAAACCTTTTGTCATGTAGGACTTTTGAGGTTTTAAGGCAAGAGGCTGTTCCATTATTCCAGGATAATAACCCTGAGGAGAAAACCGCAACAGTGTGTCTGAAAATTTGCAAGTTACTTAATGCTATAAAATGCACCTGGTACTTGAGACTGCCACTATGTTTCTCAGGGCTAATTTTTCTTAATAAAAAATAAGTCTCTGTGAATGTTACTAGAGTTTGATACACAATAACACGTAGAGGGAATGTTTAGGATTTTATACCTGTGGCACTGCTGCCTTTGTATCTGAGTAATGACATTCCCACATATGAAGTCTTAAGGTTAAGAGGGGTCTTTGCAGTGTTTTTTTCCTGAACTCCTTTGAGCAGCTTTGAACTAGGCAATTGGATCCATAAACTGCAATTAAATCAAACTTCTAAATGGATTATTTTGATGGTGCCAGGTGGTCTGAACTTATGGAGCCAGTGGAATTGCAGCGCACATGACAGCAGCACTTATTCCTGCAGTGAAGGTTCACTCTGTGTTACCAGTTGCCAATAGCTCAATAGGTGTTGAGCTATCAGAGCACATTAGCATGACCTTGTATATTTATTCTTCAGCTGACTCGTCTGTGATACATGCGTGGACGTGTTCATCATCAGAAAAAAATGTTCTTTAGTGGGACTTTACTGGTGCAATCCTTAAAAGGGGGTTTTGTTGCTGTAATATTCAGCTAAAAATAATATTGTCAACATTTTGGGGGAAGAAGGATTATACACTCTCTCACTAGAATATGTCAGTGCTAAAATACTGGTTTTAAATAATGAGGTATACTGTTTTAAAATAGCTCAAACACATTAGATGTGTTTACGTAAAGGGTCTTTCTCCATTTTTCCCTGTTTACATACATATGAAATTGGTCTGATCATTGGTGTGACTCAGAAAAGTATGTTTGCAGTGTTCTCTTTATAGAACACCTGACACTAACATATTTTTTTATTATTTTTGCCAAGTTAGTTTTAAATACTTCTATATAATGAATATCCATCACTTACAAACCCTTTCTTACATCCTAAGGTACCTTTTTTAAAACCCAAAGGATCACTGCAAAGATCTTTTCCCTTATATTGTTTCCTCTTTCTTTTTCTCAATTTCATTTAATACTTGACATTTATTCTATCCTTATCCCTAATAATGTTTCTTTCATTACTGACTGAAAATACTTAGCACGTGTCTTTGTATATGCCTAATACATATTCTAACATGTAGGTAATGAAAGAAGTGCCTAGGTCTCACGGTATGTCTATGTATGTATCTTGTACACACTGTGTGAAGTACTACACAGACGCTCTGTTCAGCCTTTGTAAACCAAATCATTTCATAGATAATCATATAAAATGGATGTCAGGAAGGAAAAGGTATACTCTCATAAAACAGGGAATATAAGCATTAACGATGTGAGGAAAACTTCTGGACAGGATTTTAGTGCCTTCTGTATAGTGGTGAACAGACTGCCTTTCTTGTTAGAAGCAGATTGTGAATTTCATTACATGCATGCAGCCCCCAGGGTGTGAGATGCTCATACCTATGGGAGGGAAAAATGGGCATAAATCTCAAACTGCAGACAGAGGACTGGGTATCTTGTGGCATTTCTTGAGCTTACTTTGCTATAGCTTTTCAAAGGCTGTGTCTTTTTCTTTCAGTTTTCCTTTTTTTTATTTTTTTTTTAAATGAAGTTTTCAGGCTAAAGAAAGACTGATGAACAGAGATTAGGCTCATGGCCATGTTGGCCAGGATCATTCAGGCTTCTGGAAACCAGCTTATGCTTCCAACTGTAGAACTGGTCTAAGAATTGTGTATGTCAAAATGCCAAAAATTTGCTGAATCTTTACTCATTTTTAAAGCTGTGCACAGCAAATGTAAAGAAACATAAAACTCACCCTGTTATAAAAAGATGTACTTTACTGAAATTTCTCCTGGAAGACACGGAAAAAAATGTTTTTCCTTAATTATATTTTTAAAAATATTGTGATCAGTGTAATTCATATCCAAGTACAAGATATCTGTGAATGCTGTGTCTAGTCATAGGTGCACCTTATTCCTTTCCATTTTTGCCATGCACAGTCTCTTCATGAACCTCCACAGTACCTCTTTTTTGTTGTTTTGAAACTAGGGAAATGGTAATTACAAATAAATCCCTATACCATTCTATTTGTAAGAAAATGGTTTAAAAAAAAAAATCCGTTTAAGATTATCATCTTATTTTCCCATGGATTGTTTCAGTATCAAAAAGGATTTGCACTTACCTTACCATTTCCAATCCACTGTTTTCCACTCTTTGGTTCCTCCATATTTTCCATATATCAGACAGTATTTCATGGTTGAATATCTAGTCAAATGGGGGGGGGGGGGAGGCAAATACTACCAATGTTAGCTCTCATGTCTTTAAGCATCCAATAATTCATATACATCAACAACATACGTGATGTTCCATAGAACAAAGAAGTAATGGAAAAGTCACATGGAAGTTGGTTAAGAGACCTCAGAGTTATTGAGGATATAAGCAAACTGGTGTGAATTGTTTTTCTCAGTCCCTCACTGTTAAACACCTTTCTTTTTGAGTACAAAAGACTGAAGTTCTAGTGGACTGGAAGAGTCCCAATAAGAGGACCAAGGCAAATATTTATTGTAGAGATCTGTACAGAAGAATGAAAGAGTTGGGAGCAAATGGACAGGTAATTCTGAGAAAGATGAAGCAATAAAATACCCTGATTTATGACCCAAATGCCTTGACCTTCTGCCAAAACTTGGAAATGCTTTACAGAAATAAAAAAAGTAGAATAAGTGTTTGGGAACACTGTGCAGGATTAATTCCTTTTCCCTGGCCCCCATTATGTCTTCCAAAATACAGCCAATTTTTTTCTGTTTTCTCCGAAAGGCAAAGATAGGCCCTGCCCTTTTTAACAAGACCATCTTTCCTCCCTTTCCCTTTCTGCTTGTCTAGTATGAGTTTTGCTCTTCCTGCTGCCCCGTGAATGTGGGGTATAGGCAGACTGGGAGAAACACGATGTCCTGAATTTAACAAAAAACCCATATAGCAATTCACATAGTTTCATGCAAGCTGCATCGAAATCCTGCAATTTACTTACTGCAACTTTAACAATAAATAAATATTAATGTTTAGATCTTGAATGTTAGCTGTTCTTCTAGCAGACTGAACTATACTTTCTAGGAATGCTGTTTTCATTCCAACAGATAGACTTCATTTCTTTGAAAACCATCTCAGTGTTTATAAGACATGAAACCTAAATGCAGATAGTATAGGCTTCCTGTACAAAGCAAACAGCTCACCAGACCAGCCGTTGAACTCACCATGAGATCAGCTGGATCACAGGTCTCAGCTACTCATAATGAGGTGTCAGGAACATAAAGTTCCTGATCTCCATTGATGCTAATGTGTCCTGATAGTAAACTATGCCTCACAGCAGTTTACAAGCACTCAGAAAAGGAGGGTAATGTAGGTAGGGAGAAAGGGGAAAGCTATTGCTACAGTAATCACCCTAGCTGGCGGTTTTCCAGGAAATGCCTGTTGTCTTGGGGTTTGACATGGGTCTTCTCTGACAGCCAGCCACCACAGCACAGGTACACAGGCGTCTTGCTTCTTTCATGGCAACTCATGGGACTTTGTGGCATGCCCAGTCTTTAACAATGAAGACCAGAGTGAGGCATTCTGGGGGAGGCTGCAGTCCCCAAGTATTGTGAAAGAAAGAACTTGGAATGTTGGTGTATTAAAAATGTAATCAGCTATCATAGTATTTTTAATCTGCTAAATGGGTAGTCAGTATTTCCTGCTGCTGCTGCACAATTACTAATTCTGCAACAGTGCCAAACCAGCATGGCTGTCCTTTGGATACAAAGACTTATCTTCAAAAAACAGAGAGAAATCTCTCTCAGACGTGCAGTGCTTTTGAAAACTAAATTCTGCTGCCTGTAGTTATAGCTGAACTCTCTTAGTTGCTATGTCACTTCCGCCAACCTCTTGACTTTAATAACTGCTACCTGTGTACCTCAAAATATGAGAGAGGAGACCAAGCTAACAGAAATATTACTCTATTTTTCTCCAATATAAAAAATTTCCCAAAGTCTGTAAGTCAATGAAAGAAATGTTTACAGACAGATTCTGCACTGAACAGTACAGTCTTTGTAAACAGCATCCAAAAAACTTTAGAGCCTATCATTTGCTTAGCTAGAATATTTTGGTTTTGTCTAAGAAATTGCACTGATAGGTGAAGTAAAGCTGCTAGTAGTTGTGTGTCTGTTAGACTAGGGTATTGTCATGCTCTAACACCAGCTGGCAACTAAGCCCCACACAGCCGCTCACTCACTCCTCTGCAGTGGGATGGGGGAGAGAATCAGAAGACTACAAGTGAGAAAACTCATGGGCTGAGATAAAGACAATTTAATTAGTAAAGCAAAAGAAGCACAAGCGAGCAAAGCAAAACAAGGAATTCATTCCCCACTTCCCATGGGCAGGCAGGTGTTCAGCCATCTCTAGGAAAGCAGGGCTCCATCACACCTAATGGTTACTTGGGAAGACAAACACCATCACTCTGAATGTCCCCCCCCTTCCTTCTTCTTCCCCCAGCTTTCTATGCTGAGCATGATGTCCTATGGTGTGGAATATCCCTCTGGTCAGTTGGGGTCAGCTGTCCCGGCTGTGTCCCCTCCCAACTTCTTGTGCCCCCCCAGCCTCCTCGCTGGTGGGATGAGGTGAGGAGCAGAAAAGGCCTTGGCTCTGGTAAGCACTGCTCAGCAATAACTAGAACATCCCTGTATTATCAACACTGTTTTCAGCACAAATCCAAAACATAGCCCCATACTAGTTTCTGTGAAGAAAATTAACTCTATCCCAGCCAAAATCAGCACAGATATGCACAAGATAAGGCCAGCTCTTTTTTTATCTGAATGATCCCTGGACCCTGGATTAGGCTTTCTAGATATGATGCACCCTGTCTAAATTAAGGCAGACATATAAATTACAGCCATCTTGACGCTGCTTCAGTATAGTCTACAATCTGGATTGGATCTAAACTCAAAGGAAACTCAGATGAAGAGGAATAGTGCATCAAACTAGCACATGGGAAATGTGGGTCTAGGTCCTTGTACTAGCATACTAAATGTCAGTAAATAAATCAGTTCCTTCACTGTGTTTCTATTTCCTTATTTGTAAAAGGGATTTCTCTTGTGGAGTGCTTTGAGATCCAGAGATGATACAGGGTATTTAGATTGAGGTAACTAATTATTATTAGCTTTAATCATAACAGCTCTGAATTGCTTGTCCAAAGAGTAGAAACTGAGTTATATTTGGCCTGTTATTTTGTCTGTCTTGAAAAATTGTGATCTTTGCCTACTATTGCATGAGTAATCAAGGTTGGGACCTAGCTGTCACGTAGTGGTTGTAATAATTTTCAACATCTGTGCCTGACTTGTAAAATTTTGGTAAAAAATATATGGCAGTGTATTTATATAAGCTCTAATCAAAAGCTTCGCTTACAATTTATGCTACTTTTGTATGAGGTATATCCATTTCAAAGTCTTTAAATAATATTCATGCCATTAGGAATTATAAAGGGAATGGACATCAGTGTTATTTAAATTGTTGTGTTTTCCTCTGCTGTGTCTCTGTGGGAACGTTGAGTGCCACACAAGAGTTATAATTGAGAAATCCCTTGCTCTCTGTGACTCTGATTGCTATTCTAATTGGAATAATTTGCATTTTTATGAAGATACCATTCTGTCTTCAGGCATCCATGACAGTGCTTGATGTTTTGAAGATCATTTGGAAAGACACACAGAAATTATTTGCTTTTAATAGAATGGCTCTTAACTTGCAAGCAAAACCAAATTATTTGGGGCCAAAGGAAATAGAAAAAAGGTCATAAGTGTCTGAAGAAGGAGCTGTTGGTAAACAATATCTCCAGAAATCGACTCCTCCTCAAATGCCTGCAAAGACACTTTACTAAAACCTTCTCTTGCAGACACACTGAGAAAGATTCCTGCAATCTTACCAAGCAATAAAATTACTGTTAGGGTTAGAACCTTCCATAACAGCAGGTCACTTCATCTCTCTATTCTCCCTGTAAATGCCTATTATAGAACTTGTTGATTTTTTAACATTGGGAGCCTGAGGCTCTGACTACGTGGCCTCCGGCTGGTTCGAGTACATGCTTAGTCTCTGGCATACTAGCATCAATGAATAAGTGGTACCACATTGTAACTGTCATTCTCTATTGTCAAGAAAAACACTTTTTAAGAAAGCAGACTGAAACCATACAGCTGAGGCTCTGGTACCCCTTTCACCCCACTAAACTCACAGTGAGCAATATTTTGTTCTGCACTTAGACTATGTTGAAATGGGAGTGATTGAACTTGAGGGAAGTTTTATCATTGTCTGTGATGAAGTGTTCAAATATGGTTCTCCATTATCCTGCAATCATATGTACATGTACAGAGGAAATGCATGTATAAATGAAAATTACACACCTCTGACTCACATTCAGCAGAACTTAATGGCAAATGATATTTACAGAATTTTTCAGTTTCATAATGGAGGCAATTTACCATCTCAGAGGTTGTGAAATACCAGAGTCAAAATGACCAATGTAGATCAGCTGGCACTTATCTAGCATCTTTCAAGCTAGCATTAGAGACCTAAAAATGCCCAGATAGGCCCAGTGATCAAGATTCTCTCCCAGGTGAGATCTGTAACTCAAGCTATTTCAACTATCAGTTGATGACAGAATCAGAAATATTTATTCCATGAAATACTTTTTTTGTGCATAATCCTAGTAATTTCAGTTGTGCCCCTCTCTTTCTCTGTACTGAGGAAAGAAGCTAAAACTTCACCCATTGAGAAAGAACTCCACTTCTGGTACTGACTCAGGTCTTTCTAAATGAAACATCAGTGTCCCAACTGAATGTCTTAATCATATTGCTTTGACGAAGGTAACTTGTGAATTAAGTGTATAGATTACAGAAAATTAGTTAATTTAACTGCATTGTCCAAATGCGGCTTCCTGATGCTTTTATCCCATTAAATTTCTTTATCACAGATGATCACATTGATTTCAGTTGGACTAGTTAGGCAGCATGACATTACTCAGTGAAGCAGGTTGGGATTGGGTCCAGAGTCATTTAGCAAAGCAGACAAATGCTTCCAATGCTCGTATGTGAATATCTATTTGTGATGGGTTAACCCTGGCTGGACGCCAGGTGCCCACCAGAGCCGTTCTATCACTCCCCCTCCTTCTCAGCTGGACAGGGGAGAGAAAATATAACAAAGAGCTTGTGGGTCGAGATAAGGACAGGAGAGATCACTCACCAATTACCGTCACGGGCAAAACAGACTCAGTTTGGGGAAAATTAACTTGATTTATTACAAATCAACCAGAGTAGGGTAATGAGAAATAAAACCAAATCTCAGAACACCTTCCCTCCACCCCTCCCTTCTTCCCGGGCACAACTTCACTCCCGGATTCTCTACCAACCCCCCAGCGGCACAGGGGGACGGGGATGGGGTTTACGGTCAGTTCATCACACGTTATTTTCTGCCGCTTCATCCTCCTCAGGGGGAGGACTCATCACACTCTTCCCCTGCTCCAGCGTGGGGTCCCACCCACGGGAGACAGTCCTCCACGAACTTCTCCAACGTGGGTCCTTCCCACGGGCTGCAGTTCTTCACAAACTGCTCCAGCATGGGTCCTTTCCACGGTGTGCAGTCCTTCAGGCACAGACTGCTTCAGTGTGGGTCCCCCACGGGGTCACAAGTCCTGCGGGAACCCACCTGCTCCGGCGTGGGGTCCTCCACAGGCTGCAGGTGGATATCTGCTCCACCATGGACCTCCCTGGGCTGCAGGGGGACAGCCTGCCTCACCATGGTCTTCACCACGGGCTGCAGGGGAATCTCTGCTCCGGCACCTGGAGCACCTCCTCCCCCTCCTTCTTCACTGACCTTGGTGTCCACAGGGTTGTTTCTCTTACATGTTCTCACTCCTCTCTCCGGCTGCCGAATACCGCCGTCCCAACTTTTTTTCCTTCTTAAAAATGTTATCACAGAGGCGTTACCACTATCGCTGATTGGCTCGGCCTTGGCCGGCGGCGGGTCCATCTTAGAGCCGGCTGGTATGGGCTCTCTCGAACACAGGGGAAGCTTCCAGCAGCTTCTTACAGAAGCCACCCCTGTAACCCCCCCTGCTACCAAAACCTTGCCACACAAAACCAATACACTATTATATACTCTTTATATATAGGTTTTATTATACAATACTGCTGTATAATTTTTATTATGTACCTGCTTACTTGTACTATAGGTTTGTATTAAATCTCTAGATGACCTGAAAAAAAGGCATTAAAATGCACAACTGGAGTTACATTTAACATTCAACACAAGAATCAATATTTAGCATTTATAATAGTGTATTTTAAGAGTGAAAACATCAGAAAACATTTATTAGTCTAGATAAAGGGTATCCTTTGTGTAGACTTTTAAAAAGTTGCACTTATATTTCCAAGTCTGTCATTTTTATCTGTTTCAGCTTGGAGTATTGTTAATGGCAATGGCAGTTTGCAGGAAATAATTGATCTGGAATTTAAAACCTTTTCTACTTGTGTTTGTTTCTCATGTTATTTTATTTGGGGGGTCTGTAATATACACATTGCTGACCAGGAATTTCCTCTAAAACTGTGAGGTTTATGTTGAAGATGTACTAGTTATAGATATATATATCTAGATATAGATATCTAGATAACTTAGATATGTTAGCATTCTCTCAAAAAGAAGCAAATCCTGTAACTCACATTTACATAACATATTGCCAATAGGGAGTTTATATTTAACGGAGCTTATGCTGCCAAAGCAAGTTTTTGGAGAATCATATCAAACAGAACATGGTAAGATTGTTATAAAATCCCTTAAATCTTTTAAAATTGTCCAGTAATATTGAATTAATATTTTCCTGAATTCTCTTAAATGTTCTTGAGTTCTGTTAAATGCTTGGCTGTGGAACCCAGTTCTTTGAGAAAATAAGCAAATTCTTCAAGACTTCTAATAAAACACTAACTACTCTACAGTGGACTTTCTGCTAAACATAACCAGTCTGTGTGGTGGGTAGTGGAAACAAATTTAACATTGATGCAGATGAGAGTATTTCTCTGCCTGTAAAATAAGTCTAGAGATGTCATGGTGGACAAGCCCATCAACAATCTACAGACACACAAGTCTTAAGATATTGATATTATTATCTTGTCCTGCAGTGGGTACAGGTATAATATGGAATAGTTTGAGGTTGGAATGAATCCTTATGTAGGTAAGAATACTACCCTTATGTGTTTTACACAACCCTTTCTTCTGATGCTGAAAACTAGGTTTGATTGTTCACGTTGGAGTGGAAGAAAATGGACAAGCCTCCTCTTTGTTTTTATTCTGTAGAGCTGAAGTTTTCCTTTAGAAGTCATGGACATTATTTTGTCCCTCCACAGTATGTCCAAACTTGGTTTGGTGAGAGAGCAGCTACATATTACTGTTTTAAACTCTTGAGCTAGGCTGCAAAGTATATTCTGAATTATGCTTCTGAAACAGTGTGGCTTATTTCAATCTCCTGTGTGTGGTGGTCTGGCATGTCATGGAAATCAAAGTATAACCAAAGAAAGGTCATTTCAGTTATTAGGTAACAATGACCATGATAACCTTTCCGACCATGATAAATCCCTTTCTGTCAGGACATAGGTTAGTTTACGGTTCCATTTTGGTTGGAAGCAGTAGTGCAGTTTTGAAGTACATTTCTCAAACATGCCCTTTTTCCATGTGTTGCTTTGTTTCACATGGTTCTTTGGGGATTTCTGAACTAGAGTCCTTTTTGGGGAAAACAAACCTGATACTCTTCTCCAAATGCACACCAAATATGCTCCAACCTTTTCTGGGCCTGAACCTTACAAATGGTCCTCTGCACAGATTAAATTCATGTGTGGTAATTATGTCCTGTTCAGAAAACCAGCTTAAATGTAGTACAAAAAACCCCACTATAATGCAAATGTAGGGGTTTTAGCAACAACTTTGATTTAATAGTGGTGCCTGTTGGGCCAGATTACATGCTCTTATAGGCAAAAGCAGAGCGTTTGAATGCTGGTGTTCAAAGGCAGTAGCTTTTATCTTGCTACTGACCATACAGCAGTTTGGTGCTTGCATCAGAGCTTAGCCTGCTAAAGTCAGATGCTTACGTTGGAATGTCGATTCACTTTTAAGCCTTGGCTGCATCAGACTTACAAAACCAGCTTGCATAACTGTGAATCAGCAATATTCATTATCTTTACCTCTCTCACAGAGGCACTCCAAATCATGATTAATCAAAATTCATATATGAATTTAAGGAACAAAGCACTTTCAGCCTTAAAGGCCCTAAGACAACTAACTTCTGAGCAACTATAACGAAGCACATTGGTTCATCTATAGTGCAGAAGTCTTCAAGCATGTAGTAGACTAAAAGGCACATTATTTTTTTCTGCTAATTTTATTACAGCATTGTTCTTCATGCCCTGCATAATTAAAGTTCTGTCATCATCTCCATTATGAACCTCTATTTTTGCTGGTTTATAACTTTGCCCATAATTTACCCTGAAAGGGAGGCTGCAATATGGGATCTTGTCACAATCATGGGTTCTTCTTACACTGACTAAAAATAAAAGCTAAGTTTTTCAGAAGTGATTAATCAATTGCACTCTTCTGGTTTAATCTTCTAGAAGGGTTATGAATCTCCAAGGGTGGGTGGAAGAATCTGTCTTTTCTACAAAACAAGCTTCATTGGGCACCCATTTCAAAATTGTTGCTCTTGTCTAATGAAAAGTGTAAGTTTGTTCCTTTTTTGAAACAAAGGAGTCACCAGAAATACAGTATTTAGTGTCAGACGTTCACTGCAATGCTCTGATACAAAGGACCCTTCCCTTTCCAAGTAGAATTTGCATCATTGCCTTCTTGTCTTCTGATATTTAAAAGCAAGGAAAACGTCTGACAGAGGCATGGCAGATAATTTTAATACGAAATACTAGTGTTTCATCCTTATTCCGCACATATAGATATACAGATTAAAGACTTCCTGAATGAATACTGACACAAACTGCTAGCAATGTTATGAAGGTGCAGTCTGGCTATTTTATGATTGTTTCTTGCACAACTACTGATTTTGTAATTGCATATTGTGAAGCCTTATAATGACTTGATAGATTTTCAATTGGTCCTTCTAGGCCTGTTTTTTACATTCTTCTTTGGCAATGAAATCTGAAACTATTATGCAAAGGACACAATCTACTGTCTCTTATGATCATGACAAAGCTATAATATGTCCATTCTCTTGTAGACCATGAGATTTTAAAGGGCTTCTGATTTTACTAACTCTTTTCTGTTACCGTGTTTATCCTCCCGTATCTCAGTAACACTATAAATGGTGCCATTGTTTTATATCATGGCTCCAAGTCATCCCTTTTCTTGTGAGAATTGAATTGGATCCAAGATAAGGGTAATCCTATTCTTTGGAGAGATTGACAGGGCCAGTTCAACTTTACACCTCTTTGTAAACCCATGCCATTATTTTACTATCCTTCTGCATCAAATCACAAGTTTTCCTAAAATACCTGGGCCACAGTGGATTACAAGTGATCACAACTGTGGCCATAACTATTGTCTGTGAAGGTAACAGAGGGGGAAACAGTGAGTATTGTGAGGAAAAGACAGGGAAAGAGGAGGAAGGGAACCTGTACTGTTTTCTAGTCCTGCCTGCATTTGAGTGGAGGAAATTCATGTCTCTTTGGGTGATCTCACTGCACTGCCTAGTCCTAACATAAGCTGCTCTGCTGCATAGTATGAAGTGTTGCAAGAAGGATAGATATACCAGGCAAAGAAGTACCAGTTAAGGAGACTCTGTATTTAGAACAGAACTTTATGCTGTTAATTCAACTAAGCACTTAAGGATGTGTCTGGGTCGCCCAGTTCTGAGAGGTAGGTACGTATATGTTCAACATTTGGCACACATTTTCCTGAATATGTGGGGCATTTTTACAAGGATCTTGAGCATTTATGGCTTAAGGCCTGCTTAAATGCTTTTTTGAGTTGGCACTGAAATAAGAAAACAGTCACAGAGAAACTGTGAATTAAAATACCTGCCTTGTTCAACAGGAGTCCTTGAGTTCTCAGTCCCATGCGGAACTTGGATGTGCACTGTCTGTCATGTCTGTGTGCCTGGACTCTGACTGCAGGGGAAGGGCTGACAGAGAAGTCATCTGTATAAGGCAAGGTTGAGAGCAGCAGGACACTGTACCGTATGCCTGGCAGAAGAGGGGTGGCCGGCTGAAAAAGATGGTGTAGCACCTGCAAACAGTTTAAGGTCAGGTACCTTTGGTCACCTGCCAGTGACTGCCACCCCATATAGATCCTAAACATTACTGGCATTGATTTAAGTCTATAACTGTTGCAGACAGAAAAGTCTCAGGCACATTTTTAGCAGAAACATAAAAATGCTGACATCTTTTTTTTCTTTCTTGACTGCTCCATATATTATGTTACTAATAGATGCCTCTTTTGAATTTCAGACAGTAAAAATAATTACCACAATTTCTCTTTTGCCTCTCCCCCTTCCTTTCTGATGGCTTCTGAGTCTCTTTGAATGAAGGCTTGGCTGCATAACTAGCCCTGCATAAACCACATGAGCCCCTGTGTCTGTGTATGGAATAGCAGCACATGCAGGCATCCTATGCACAAAAGAGAGGATTAAGAATAGACTAAGCACATTGATTCTGCTATTCCCCCAGTGTGTGCTTCATCTCACTATTCCACTATACGCTTGGCACGTTTGTGGTTAAAGTCTGTGTAACAGATGAACATACTGTAAGCAGATAGAAAGCAGCTATTAAAATTAGTTTGAACTACTCCTCTTACTTGCAAAAAAGCCCCCCTCCAAACCAGAAGATCTTTTGTAATGAATTCTAGAAGCAAACAGAAGTATTTCTAAGTATCATGTCTTCCCAAACAAGGACTTCGAAGGAAAAATAAGAAAGAGCCCTGTAAGAAGCTCAAAGACGACAGAAAATGAGGAAGGGAAATAATCCCATCTGGGGCTTAAAACTCAACTTTGGTGATCAAACACAGGCCTTCCAATGAGTTTCTTCTCTAAGATTTTCAGTTTATGGGAGTAGAGGGAGCTCAGCATCTCACATGATGTTCCAAAACTGTGAGCCCTCTGGGTCTAGATGAGTGATTGTATTTCCTTTTATTGAAGGAAGATGATCTAGAATTATGAAATTCCAATTTTCCTTGTTGCCGCCCCTACATTGAACTGACAATACTAATGTTGTCTTCCTTGTATGTACATCACCAGCTTGAAAATTTGTCCTTGGATAGTGAGCTGGCCTAAATTCCAGATCCTAACAATATTGTGCATAATGGTAGAATAAAATTTCCGTCCTCTTACTGATTATCCTTCAATATTATCCTGACATCATCAGCAGCATGCCTTTCTGGCAATGAAGATTAACTGCATACTGGCTCCATTTATAAGAATGCAGGTAGCTGGATTAAGCAAGTGCTCATTCCCCTCTATTCTGCACTTAAGAGCCTGCATCTGATGCAATGCCCACTTTGGGGCTTCCCAGCCTGAGAAATACCTTGACCAAATAGAATGAGTCCAGTAAGGGCCACTAAGTGGCTAGGGGAATGGAGTATATAATGTATAAGGAAAGTCTGAAAAGGCTGGGCTTGTTCAGTTTGAAGAAGTCATCTGACTTCAGCTACCTAATGGGTAGTTACAGAGAAGTTGGAGCCAGAGTGTTCTTAGAGATACACAGTGAAAGGACAGGAAACAGCAATCACAAGTTGCAACAAGGGTAATTCTTATGCAACAGTGAAATATGTCTCCTGGAGTGGCTGTGCAATTCCTATCCCAGAAGAAAGTCACATCTCAATGGTTCAAGACTGTTAGCAGCCTTACTTAATTTTAACTTGAATCAAACTTTAAAGTTTCCTTTGTTTTCAGTGGAGTGATTAGACCAGACGACCTCTGAAGATCCCTTGCAACCCAAATTATTTTATGATCTACCTGCATACAAAGGTTTTGTTCTCAATTACACTGTCAGTGAGCCAAAATTGTGGTTCTTTAATTATTGAAATATTGAAGGAAAAAAAGTTTTCATACTGTGGTCTTGTCTTTTTCCAGTTATTTTTCTCCCTTTTTTCCTACCCCAACCCTGACTGCATAGTCTGTCTACAAAGTGTCTGAAAACACAAGGAGGACTAATCAACTAAATATGTCATAAGTGTTGTGTTAATGGTATATCATGGTTTAAGCCCAGACAGTAACAAAGCACCACACAGCCTCTTGCTCACTCCTCCCCCCCAGCCCTGGTGGGATGGGGAGAAGAAAATAAAAAGAAACGCTCATGGGTCAAGACAAGGACAGGGAGGGATCACTCACCACTTATGGTCACGGGCAAGACAGGCTCAACTTGGGGAAGAAACAAAGTCAATCTAATTTACTACAAATCAAATCAAATCAAGGATAATGAGAAATAAACCCAAACCTTAGAACAACTTCCCCCCACCCCTCCCTCATTCCCAGGCTCAACTCCACTCCCGGTTCTCTCTCCCTCCTCCCCCCCAGCAGCACAGGGGGACGGGGAATGGGGGTTGGGGTCAGTTCATCACACGTTGTCTCTGCCGCTCCTTCCTCCTCAGGAGCAGGACTCCTCACTCTTCCCCTGCTCCTCCGTGGGGTCCCTCCCACGGGAGACAGTCCTCCATGAACTTCTCCAATGTGAGTCCTTCCCACAGGCTGCAGTTCTTCACAAACTGCTCCAATGTGGGTCCCTTCCATGGGGTGCAGTCCTTTGGGCACAGACTGCTCCAGCGCGGGCTTTCCCATGGAGTCCCGGCCATTCTGGGGGGCATCCCCCTGCTCCGACATGGGCTCCTCTCTCCCCGGGCTGCAGGCGGGCATCTGCTCCCCCGCTCCCCTCCATGGGCTGGGGGGGACAGCCTGCCGTCTCCCCACGGGCTGCAGGGGCATCCCCTCCTCCGGCACACCTCCTCCCCTCCTTCCTCACTGACCTCGGTATCTGCAGAGGGGTTCCTCTCACCTTCCACTCCCCTCTCTGCTGCAGGTATCCCTTCTTAAATCTGTTCTCCCAGAGGTGCTACCACCGTCACTGATGGGCTTGGCCTTGGCCAGCAGCAGGTCTGACTTGAAGCCAGGGAAGCTTCTAGAAGCTTCTTACAGGAGCCACCCCTGCAGCCCCTCCCCGGCTACCAAAACCCCACCACACAAACTGAAAACATCATAGAATAAGCTCATTTTGTTTTCAGGCAAAGAATTACAGATGGTTTTAGTATTTCTAATTGAGTTATTAGTGTTC
The DNA here is from genome assembly GCF_026419915.1 of Harpia harpyja. Classification (NCBI taxonomy): domain Eukaryota; kingdom Metazoa; phylum Chordata; class Aves; order Accipitriformes; family Accipitridae; genus Harpia; species Harpia harpyja. The sequence goes on from NC_068957.1 coordinate 11,282,998, forward strand.
ATATTTAAGGTCATAGGATCTTTATTTGTTTTTCAGCCAAATGCTATCTGCTGACATTAAAGAAAAGTACTAGGAAAATTACATTTCCATCATTTCTGTTGCTGATACCTTTGCAGCCCCACAGCCAATGTTTTGTCACAAGTGCTAGCTATTAAATGCTCTTGCAAAGGGTCTGTAAATTTTATTGCTGTCTGTGGAAACCCCTTTTTGCACAAGTATGCTATCCAGGTACTACAGGAATTTATTGCTCAGTGCAAAGTATTAAAAACAGTAAGTTGCTTTACTACTTTGACAGTCTTGTACTTGAAGTGGTTAATACCCAACAAACAACTGCAACACAGATTTAAAATGGAGATATGTGGTACAAATTAAATTCTAAACCTGACCAGATGGGATATTTGGGAGGAAACCGTTTAAAATCCCCCTTCCCCTGTTGTTTTAAGAGCTTAATGGACTGGGGAAGATAGGTAAACTAATTGGCAGATGTGTCACTATCAGAGAAAATATCCACCTCCTCCTCTATTATGTCAATCCTAAAGAATTAGCAATGATAATTCAGCTTTTAATAGTGATACTTGGAAGGCTGTAGCAAAAGACTTTAGTGAGTGCTGTGGATATGAAAAATATAAGAAAGAAATTATTAAGATTGGTTTAAGCACTATGGACATTGTATAAGCATTAGTTACCTCCCGAGAAACCAGGAAAACAGCAGTGAGTTTGAACAGCTACATTTAAGTCTGTCTTTCTGGCTTTTTTCTACAGATAAGGAAGTTCTAGGATTAAATAAAAACTTACCTTGTCTCTCCATTTGAACTGAGAGTCAGAATAAGTACAACAAAAACCCCACATGAATTCCTTAGGAAGAAGGCTGAGTAAAATTTCCTGACAAAATAGACATGCTTCTCCTTGTATCTTTCTAATATATTCAATTAAGAATTGCAACTAAAAGATAATAAGTGTAGGCTTATCCCAACGTGTGTTTTCAATCCTTATCCTCTTTTTCTCACATATCTTAGTGTTCCTTTTTATATTGTCTCTTTACTGTGTTCTTGTTCACATAAACAAGAAATATAAAATGAAGGCACCCATCTTCTAGAGGAATAGCTGTAGTATGCCAAACAAAGGATGATCTTTCTTCCTGAAAAACATTTATACAGTATTTGGATTGACTCTTGTTTTTCTCCACCATAGCTCATGAAACATGTGTGCATTGGGTTAATATGACCTTTGATGATGTGACTGTAGCAGGAGAGCAGTGAGGAGGATGACTAGGAGGAAATAGCAGGAATGTATCTAAGGCAGCCCCTCCTGCAGCTTCTTTCATATTTTATTCTGTTAAAAAAATTCTCCATCTCTCTATTAAAATGAATATATGAAACACAGTCACTAAAATGGTTATGGTACTTTGAAGTTTGACTTGACTAATATGATTTGAATTTGCTTCAAAGCAAAGACTATCATTGACAGTTAAAGCTTCCATGGAGAGAAAGATCTAGAAGATGCTTTGGGACATCTTTTCTTGTTCCCCTTTTAGTTGTTCTAAAAAGAAACTTCTGGTCACCCCCAAATTTCAGGCTTCAGAGAACAAAATTGCTTAATTTCTTGATAGCTAATCTCTTTCTTGGGCTTTCAAACCATAATAAGGCTTTTCTTATAAATTACCACATTTTGTATGTATGGTAAGAGCAGAAAGAGAGCATCATGTGTCCTTACGTGGACTCCGCAGTACACTCAATCCAGACATCATTGTTCGCATACCCTTTCTTAAATAAAATCTTGCCTTACAGTTCTAATTTAAATGACCAACATTTAAAAAAGCATTAAAGAAAACTTTCAAATTATGCTGATTAAACTAACAAGCTTGCTTATTAGATTGTTTTGACAGTATTTCTTTTTATTTAAACTGTACTGCAAGGCAGTACCTCATGGGGAGCAGGCAGGATGTTAGCTGACTGAAGACAGACATTACAACATAGCATTACAATATGCTAATAGCTGAACTACCTCCACAGCAGTACAGAAAAGAAATTGTGACTCAGCCATATCTCCTTCCTTGCTCTTCTTATCTTGGGGAAGAGTGTAAATTAGCTCCTCTTATTGTCCTTTGTGGAATTGGTATTTGACTGTCTTTTGGTAAGCAGTCTGGGATGGCAGAGTTTATTGCTACCATAAACAAGTGTTTCTTAGCTGACAAAACAACCTCCTTCACTGAAAACAAAGTAAGGCTGTGTTTAATGGAAGTTCCCAGGAAAAGTAATTTTTAAAAAGGGCTCTTATTTGATTTCCCTTGGCTGTGTTACTAATAATATCATTTGATTTAGCAAAAAGAAACTTTAAAATTTTTCATCTGAACAGAAGAAACTGTCCTTCCACGGCATGTATTTAATAACTGTTCTACCCCCTTAAGATGTCATTTAGTGTCATTTACAGTCTGCTGCTCAAATCCCCTGAAAATAATAAAGCAGGGGTTAGATATTTACTTTTCACTGGTTTTAAATAAGGCCTTGTTTAATCCCTAAGTGAAAGACTTGGCCTTCTCCTCTAGGAAAAGGAGCTGATAATAACTGTGAATGTGTAACAACTTCTGTGTCACTGAAAAAAGATCTTCACTACTTGCCTTGCCACCTTTTCTATTTCTCTTGCTGTAGGTGTGTAAGGGATGTAGAAAAACATTTGCTAGTCAGCCAAACTGCTACATGATTTGACTGTAGGTAGTCTAAAACAAAAATGTTTAATTGTTGTGGCTGACTACTAAACAGATAGCAACTTCCATAAACTAATGGCTCTTCTGATGTGTGCATGTTTTGAACTAAGTCTCGCACTCTGGGAAGATCAGAACACATTCAGTGGCCCAGATCAATTAAGCACATGTTTTATTTGGAAGAGGTGCCACAGTGTCTCTCCTTTCCCAACATAACAGAACAGCTGGCAATCTTTCCAGTGACATAAAGAGATTTTTTGAAACCCATACACCTACATAAACTCTTAACATCTTTGACTTAAAGGAATCATGTTATAAAAGAGAATAGGGTCCATATGGTTTCATAATCTTTTCCCTCTGATTCCTGTTACTCAGAACAATTCTGTCTCCAAATACATTTTGATAACTTACACATTTTCATGTTATCTCAAGCAGGGGGGAAGTGGCTTGCTTTATGACCAGCTCTAGTAAATGCCCTGGGATTTGTTTGTTGGCACTTACATTCCTGATGAAGTGCTTACTGGAACTCCAGTCAACACATTCCACTCTTTCCCAGCCTAAAGTCATCAAACTTTAATACAGAGGCACTTTTCCCAGAAACAATATTATGTCCAAATATCTAATTTAAATTAAAAATAAAAGACCTGGATTCAAAAATTCGTGTTAAAGTAACCTCAGCATGAAATGATAGTCAATAAGAAAAGTAATTTACTAAAATTAGCTAATACCCTGTATGCATTCATGTTCAGTGGTTAATTCTACAAGTGGCAAAGTGCTCATAAAAAGGGAACCTTAAGTACAATGCAAAATAACCATGTCCCATGGAGACTGAGTAAAAGCAGGAGGATTTTTGTGCGTGAACCCAAAACCATCATTCAAGGACAGCTCCAGTGGACTTCAAAACGTTTCACTTCCAAGCGGTGAAATTCATGCTTATATTTATTATTTTTATATTTGTATAGCTGTGTCCTACAATCCTCTACAGAGCAGCTGTAAATAGTAAATTGATACAGTTAAAAAACGAATATTAGAGGGACAAAGATTATTAAGAGCTGTAGACAAGAAGGCAAGGATATGTTTAGAAATGGATTAGAGAATCAGTGAGGTGGAAAGAAAGAGGGAGGCTACGTTCAGCTACTACATGTTGAGAAGGAACGATCAGCAGTAGGAGACCTTATGTGGCAATGCAGACAAAAGGTGCAGAAAACACGGAATAAATGGGAGGATATAGATGGAGGTAGGCCCTGGGAGAAGCAAGAGAAACAGCTTAGAGGATTTTGGAAACAAAAGGCAGAAAAAGCCAAAAGTAAAGCAAACTGTCTTAAGTAAGCCTTTCATTGAATTATGTTCATTCCTGCAGCCTCCATATTCTGTCAGTTCAGATTATTTTTCTAAGCATTTCTATATGTAAATAACGTTCAGTAGAAATCCCAGTGCCTGTATTACTAAGCAAAGGATTAAGGGCCAAGGTAAAAGCAAGCTCTTCCCAAATTTGTCTTTCAGGTACCTTGGGTTTGCACCCTTAGGTGGGAGGATGGAGCCCAGGTGTCCGGAGGAAGTCAGTTGACAAGTGATGTGGGGGTTCTTCTGTCACTCTCACATACTTGCCAGCAACCTATCATGTCAGTTCAGGGTTTGCAGCAGTCTTCTTGCCTCATAGAAAAATATGGATCTTAATAACCTAGCCAGTTCCTCCCATCAGCACAAATATGGCCTTTAAATCCACGTATTAACTGTGTGGCAACATGCTTTACAATTTTCTTCTAAGTATTGTAATTAACAAAGATGCAGTACTTGTTTAACCTGACATAACTCATTCAGCAAAGAGCAACAATGTAGGCACATCTGTATATTTGCATATGAAAAAAGTCTAAAAATACTTGTATAAAAGACAAAAGGTGGCTTTTGAATACATGACCCAGTCCTGGCTTCAATTATATGTTTCAGCATAGAGTATTATGATCTTGGTTTTAGCTACATCTGTGTGACTACCTAATTACAAAGCAAAGCTTTTAAACAAATGGCCTGATTCTAACATTCACAATGGGGTAAATTAGGATTACCACTGTTAAACAGAATGGAACTGAGCTGGTGAAATAATAACTTTGCTTAAATATTGTCTTGTCTGTTTCTCTGTATCTGGAAGAAAAATGTGTTAAAATCCAGGTTGGCAATCTCAGGTTGGCTTTTGAGATTCACACCATTAATTTACTGTTTAAAATATGATTCTTGACTGCAAGGAACAAATGGTGATATCGTTCTTAGGCCTTTCAATCTGATAAATAAAATGAGAACATCTAAGTCAATGTCTAAATTATGTGTGTTCCTGTATACTTAGTTTCTCTGAAGTGAAATTTGTTCTAAAAAGGGGGCAGAAACAAATTTTTCATTATAATTACTGCACTGCATTTCTCAGGTGTTTGTTGAAAAAGAAATATTACATAAAAATAAATACACTTGTTACTCATACAGGGTTCATAGAATACAGAGAAGAAGAACTTCTGAAGCATGAATAATAGCCTCACCAGTGGGAGCTCATAAATTGGAATACACTCTGAATGGACATAAAATTGGTTCATTCTTCTCTCAGCTGATGTTGGCATTTAACAGAAGTGAGAGGGAAAACTAGGTTCCCCAGTACCAGTTAGTTTACTTTCCTTCAGTAAGTGCATAATATTACCATCAGTAGAAATGAGGCACCCATGCATGAGAGCAGAATTTGACCCATATTGTACTTTCAGTCACTGTTTTAGCATGGTTCAGAAGATACTTTTTTTACTCTATTCATCTTTGACTCAAATTTGATTTTTTCTCAATGTAAAACTTCTGTTTACGTTTCTGGAAAGATTTCATTTGAGAGAGGCCCCTTCCTTAAAGAGATAATTTCCTTCATTCTGTCAGATTTCCACAAGCTTAAATGACCACATTTATCACTGGGCATGTAATTAATACTTGCCTTGCCTTACATAATTTTTTTGTACCTTGATGTGGCAGAAAGGCATAGTACTAACTGATGAGTAAATACTTTGAGCTATTCTGATTTCAGTCATACGTAAAGTCTAACTCAATTTAGAGAAGACTGAAAATGGAAGCGAGTACATTCAAATTGCTGAGGTGCTTTGGTGCCTAAGTTTCCATGTTAGTACAATCAATCATGAATGTTTTTGATAAGTACACAGATCTCACATGGTTGTGTGTACTTTTACATCATCTCACTCAAGAAAAGACAGTAAAAGGTGCACAGCCTATAAAGGCCTACTAGTGTTGTCATTGAACAAATGTTTACTTCAGTATAAACAGGATTATACCATAAATCTGCACAATCAGATGCGTACAGAACTGTTTGATTGAGTTCATAAGGTTTGTGTGTTAAATGACTCCTTAGTTTAAAGATGCAAACCAATCAAAATTATTGTGTCAGTAGCTGGTAACTTAGACCTCTGAGATGTCAATTTTTTATCTCACAGCCTCTGATCTAAGGAATAGTTGCGTCTATTGTAACGTACTCGAGAGATGGACATCTAATTGTCTAATCCAAGAGGGGACCTAAACATAGCTATAAATGCAAGTCATCCTTTTTCCTGATAACCTGACACAATAAAACACATTTGGTTTTTTTTTTTCCATGTGTTTTATCTTTTCACTTTCATCTGTAAGGTATCTACTTTTGACTGTGGCGTATCTGAAGTTCCTTTATTATTTATGAATATCAGTGAGTTGAGAGTATCTCTCAGGAGAAGGGGACAGAATCAATAGTCTAACATTTGAAGTACATCCTTCACATTCAAGATTACAGTGGGTGACCCACAGCAGATGAAGCACATGGTTAATGTCTAGCAGCCTGGAGTGTTTTTTATTACCTGAGCTCTCATGAGAGTGTGGGAGGTAGCATTATGCACCAGGGCCACCCATAACACACAACCTAGGTATTGCTGAAATTTTTTCAGTAAAAACACGTTGCCCCCAAAGTGACAGCGGTTGAGAAATTCATGCAGGAGAAAAGATACAGGCTTCTGTTCTATAATGCCCCATGACTTCTGAGCTGAAGACTTCATATAGCCTTTAGACCGTGAATTTTCCTTTATGAGAACAAGAAGCTCGATGCTACATGGGATCCCAGGTCTGTACTAGTTCTGCTGCAAGAGGTTTACGGCACACAGAAATCTGAAAACTCTCTCAGGCACTTCTGGATCATTTCAGTTTACCTGTCTATCACTTCTGGAACATCACTGGTTTTATTCTTCTAATTGTCATTCTGAATTTTGGCAGTCTTACAGATCTATTTAAACATGTTACTTGGAGATTTCAAGATAAAAGCATGGGCCTATTACAAAGCCTGCTAAACTCAGCACAAGTATTCCCATTAACATCAATGGACTTCAGATCAGGACCTAAAAATATTATTCCTACTTATTTTTTTTTTTATTAAAGAGCCTTTTCAAGCAAAACACTTTGGCTTGTCCTTAATTTTAAGTATATATGAGTCTTTAAACCCTGCAGCTTGAACTCATTGTACTTACTATAAAGTTCATTCATTTCTGTTCAATGATTTAGTGAACTACTAGGATTGTATTTGAAAGAAAAGGTTTGACATAGCTTTCTGTGTGTACAAGCATGCATTTGTGCATATACTAATAGACTTAAAGATCAAGCAGCACTTTTTCAGCTTCTTTTGATTTTCTTAGTACCAGAATTGTGCAAGTGTTGACATTTGAGATTATTGGCCGAAAAGGGACATAAGATAAAGTTCAAAAATGATTTTAAGAGATTTAAATGTAAATTACCATAGTGGTATATATTATTTGTTACTGAAAAGAAGTAAACCCAGGTTTAATTTTAATTAAGTAAAGTTATAATGTGTATTCTTTACAGTAGAACTTATTCTTAATAACTAAAACATAAGGAAATTACATTCTGATGTTTTGAATCAGTATTTTAGCTTTTTTTTCCTGATGATTGTGATCAGTGAAGTTGCTTTTTAAACAAGATATGCTTAATAAAAGCTTTTTGTCAAGGAGGGATTGACGTTAATGGCATTGATATCACTGTTTTTCTAGATGAACAAAACTTTCTGACAGAGCATAAATGTTTTACAAGGTTTCAGTAGGAAGTCATGTATGGAGTTTTTCAAAGTCTAGACACATTTTAATGCTGAATATATAATGAAACAACATTGTGGTTATAGGTGGTTATCTAATGGCAGTTCAACTTTATAATGAACATTTAGATTTATTTAGTTAATCCAGTCTTTTAATGGAGTATATATTAGTGAAGACAAGTGAATATGAAGCTTCCACACTGAAAGTGGTACATAGTGTTATTACATTGCCATTATCTCTAATTAAAATAGCTGATTTTTTAGCAATCACTGGAAAAGAAGTACATTCTTATCTCTGCACAGTAAATCTCTTGATACCTCTTCAACAGACAGGAAAACTGATGCACATATTTGTGATGTATTCAGAGGAATTTAGAAGCAGAGCTCTCAACAGCTATCAGAAATCTTTCCAGGGGAACCTATATATTCTAACAAGAATAGAACAATATGATTATAGTTCATCTCCATAGTTAAAACATGTAAACAAGATGCATAGAACTCCTAAATTTTCCCCAAAATGCCTTTCACAGTTCAGTAAAAAATTGTTTTCAAATTTAAATAGATGTGCTCATGTAGTACCACAGGGCATTCTTTACACTGACTGCCTATGAAATTGTCAAATATTTTGAGTAACTTCTTTAAAAATAAATCCCCTCTCAGTAACATAGCTGGCTACAGTTGTACCTCAAGCTAATAGTACTTTTGCCCACAAATGGACTGAATGAAAAATATATTAATGGCTATTATAAAGTCCAACTTTTAATTTAGTTTCTTTGGATGGCTCACGATAATTTGAAGTCTTTAAATCAAAAGTAGATAGCATTCTAAAAGACATTATAGCTCAACAATTATGAGCACAAAGTAAGAATTCCTGGGTGATATTCTTTGGCCTGTGGGAGGCGTGAAGTTGGAGTAGATGATGGTAATTGCTCCTTTTAGCTGCCACATCTATGAATCTAAAGTACCTTTTCCAAAATCCTGAGGGGAGGGAAGAATAGATGGTCATCAAGGAACAGTGGTTTCTGTTAATGTAGCCTTCTAGCTACCATTTCTGACAGTAGCTCTCTGTAAAGAGATCACCATTCTGCTTTTTTCCATCAAGCAAGGAAGTGATTAAAAACTTCTAGCAATACTTGTATAAGGTGATATTCAAGATACTGACTTTAGCTAAATGAGAGGGTAAGTTACACCCCAATATCATTCTATCTTTTCATTTTACTACTCATCCTAAAAGTCATTTTGCTAAAGGAAGCAGGCATATTACTGCTGGTGATTTATACAAAGGAGCTCATTCTAGTTCCCTCGTGGCTATCTTCAGGTGCTTAAGGCATATTTCCCTAACCAATTTCATACTCCGTGAAATCTTTCTCTCTCTCTTTACCTCTCTTGTCAGGAAAGGATCAAATTCTCTCACCTTGAAACAAGCTTGTTCTACCCTTCTGTGCAATCATGGGAGATAGACGCATCATTTAGATATTCTTACAGGTAATCAGGAAGGTAATTGCTAGATTAGCTGCCACTGCGGATTTCTCTTCAAATGCAATCTTAATTCAAAAACAAGTGACTCCCTGACATCTGCAGAAGTAATAATGTCCAAAATACACTTAGAAACTCTCTCAGTCTTCATGTAGGGGTTTCTCAGATTTCAGCCTTTATAGAAAAACAGATAATATTCAATTTCTTTCCTCCCACTCATTCTTAAATCCTTGAAGCTGAGAGTGAAAGCATCTTGAAGTCATTCCATTTAAGTCCTACCTGTACTCCTGTCTCAGGTTTCTGCACTGTAGTGCACTTAACTTTCCCTTCTTGAATTTCCTGCTTCCTTATGGATCGAGTATCCCAATAAATATGCCGTTAAAGAATGTAATTAATTTAGGTGATGGGGCTCTGGTTCTTGCAACTACATGAAGTTCTAGACAGTAACCCTGCTGCAGAGCTTCAGTGTACATTTTCTGTGCTGCTGCCAGAGAATTCATCTTTTATGAAATACAAATACACTGATGGGGTATATAGCCACATTTCTCTTATTTGTGTATATAACTTTTAGTTAGGGAGATTTAATTTGTGATCATAAACTAATCCAGTCTGTTTTGATCTCTTCCTTTCCCCTTCTGTGTCCCTTCCCCAAAACATCCCATAAGAAGTTTTGTATAATCCCTGATTTCTCTCTGCCCCATTGAAATTGTCTTCCTCCCAGCATCCCATAATAAGTCCTATATCCCTTTAGACAGTGATCCTTCTTCATTTGCCTGGTGTTCTGGAGAGAGTTTCATTAGTTGGGTCACCTTGGTGGATTTCACACTGGGGACAACCATTCTGTTCTGAGACTTGTAGGTGTAGCCCATGCAGGCGTACTCCATTCCTCACTGGTCAGGTTACTTGGATTCTTGGATTCCTCCACCTGTCGTCACTTCTATGATCTGTGCAGGGTCTTTGTGTTTAATTTGATTAGCCTTTAGTTGGCTAACCCAACATCAAGCACATTTAATTTAGTATTCTAGGCAAAGCCTGGGGGGACAGTCAGCTGTGGCATTAGCAATGATAGTGAAGGAGGAAGGGAATAAGCAGTGGAAGAGGTTTATTGTGTAGCTGGGAAGCAGCACTGATGTTGCTCATCCTCTAGCAACAGGGACTGAGGCAACTGCCAAGAGGTACCTAGTGTCCCTTTCTGGCAGCCCAAGCAGAAAGACGAGAGGTTCACAGCTTGATTCCTTGCTTTTGGCAGCTCAAAAATGATAAATGCAACAGGAGTGCTCTGGAAAACAGCCTGATGAAAAGGCAGAATTAGAGATCATTTACCCATGGCAGACAGGGGATGTATGTACTTACAGACTTACAGTACTTTCCATACTGCATTTCTTTATTAACTCTTTGTTCCTACTATAAAGTTTGAATTAGATTGCTTCTATCCTGCTTGGGTACCACAGTGAGAAGACAGTTTTATTCTGCAAGTGAGTCAGATCAGTTTGAATAACTGCTCAGTTGATAGTTTGGAAACATGCTGGCGGGTTTTGAATTGTTCATTATTTGCCTCAACAAAATATTCTCAAGCAACGTATATTTCAGTTTTGCCCCAGATGGTATTGCTAGCAAGCTCCCAGTCAAAAAAGAGGTATCAGTGTCTCAGAGTAAAAATACTGTTTTCTCAAACACACTTTCACTTCACTTTTTCTCTTTTGGTGATGCACAAATAGCTTGAACTCTTTGAGGGAAGTAGGGTCAACCTATCAGCTGTGGAAGTAAAATGCTAGAGATTCAGTCCTTGCCTTGTTTCTTCAGCTCAGAAGATAAGAAAAAGCTCTTTTGCCAGGAGATAAGTGAAGAGGTGCAAATGGGTGACTGCTCAGCTGACAGGTAAAATTCAGTGGAGGTTCTGCTCTGCCAATAGTTGAGGAAGTGTCTGTGGCAGTTTAAGGAGTAAGTGTCTTCTCAGTGATTTGTTGCTGCCCTCCATTGAATCCTGCACAGTAAGCAGTATGAGCACTCCTTTCTACAGTGTAAAGTAAGCTAAAGCTTACCTTCAGCTGTCAAAGAAAGCTGCTTAAATTAACCCTGTTGGTTTTCACTGCAATAGCTGAAAAGTGTTAGTCTGAGCCATTCTCCTAACTCAGCTGAAGGGAGCAATATGCTACTGAGAAGGTGGAGCCTTTTAGATCGGGATGGAATGGAATCTGCAGTGACTTTTCAGCATCTGTTAGATAAATCCAGACGATTTTAGAAATACTTGTCAATAAAAGCAAGTTTACTAGCTATCAGTGTTAATTTTCAAAACAGATATGAGACAGATAAAACCTGTGCAAATTCATGAAAGTTATAGTAAGAAGTGAAATGGAGTCTGTGTCAGGTATGTTAACTCCCAGTTGGGATGTAAATGTATTCCAAGGGCTAGTCAGAGAGTCCCTAGTAAAGAGTTCTTTTGAAAAACAGTCTTGGCAAAAAAACAAAACCTTTTGTGGCAATATCTCTCTGGTTGAAATATGACTTTAAAAAATTAAATCGGAATGGAGCAGTTAGGAAAATTGGACATGCCATTTGGAAGTTCAGTGGGAAGTTAAATTGAAATGAAATTGTTGTGTCACCTTGAAACAATTTTGCTTCCTTCCTCAAAAATATTCAGAACAGAAAAAAGATCTAATTTGCAATTAATTATTTTTTTTTAGGATTAAAAAATATATTTATCAGCCAGCTTTGTTTTAATTGGAGGAAACTGTAGATTGCTTACATGTGATGCAAGTGGGACATGCATTTCGTACTTACTGGCTTCTCCTGTGATCAAAGCTTTCCATGACAGCCATGTTCCACTGTAACCACAGCACTTCTTAAGCACTGGACAACAGTAACAGAGGGGGTAAAAACAAGTACTAACATTGGAAAGAAAATCAAGTCTCAGTTCTTAGTTTCTCCCTAGTAGTCTCTTCATATTCAGATGAACTTTTGAAAGCATACAAATTATAGATTATTTCTCCTAGAGAAAGAAAGGTAGAAGGAAATAGGTTATTCATGTTTCTTTTCTTAAGTATAAGACAGTTGTGGACTTAACTTTCTGGAGCTTAACACTGATGGACCCTGCAAGGCAATTGGTTCATGCACTGTATGATGTATGCAACAGCAGAAAGGATAGGGAATCCTAAGTAAGCGGGAACGTGATTTCACTGCAGAGAAAAAAATCCATTCTTATTTAAAGTATAATGGAAAGTCATTGATATTAAAAGTTCCTGAATACATATAAGAAGCACACAGTGATCACAGATTTCAAACAGCTGCCATGCATACACAGTGTACTTAGTGGCAGGAGATGAAAACATACTTGAACCCCAATCATGCTCTTCTGTATCTTACAGTGCCTTATGCCACCATCTGAACAGTCCCGTGTAGAAAAAGCTGAAACAATTGACCTTTCTATTGATTTACTTTTTTAAAGAAAAAAATTTGTGGCTGCTGGTTCTTATGTGCACAAGAACCTGAGGGAGTTTTACTGGTGACAACATTAGTAGATTTGGATCTTTCTCTTTAAATATGGCAGTCAATATTATCTGGGCCACTTGACCAAACAGTGCCAAAATATGGTCACAGGAGGACTGGGATGAGATGGAGTAGTTGAATGCACCATTAGCAAGTTTGCTGGTGATACCAAACTGGGAGGTGCTGTTGACTCTCTTGAGGCCTTGCAGAGAGATCTAGATAGAGTGGAGCATCAGCCTGTGATTAATGGGATGAAATTTAACAAGTCGAAATGCCGGATTCTGCACTTAAGATGGAGTAATGCCGGGCACAAGTATAAACTGGGAGAGGGGTGGCTGGAGAGCAGCCCTGCAGAAAGGGATCTGGGGGTGCTGGCTGACAGCAGGCTCAACAGGAGTCAGCAGTGTGCCCTGGCAGCCAAGAGGGCAAACGGCATCCTGGGGGGACATCAAACACACCATAACCAGCTGGTCAAAAGAGGTGATTATCCCGCTGCATTCAGCACTGCTGCGGCCTCACCTTGAATACGGTGTGCAGTTCTGGGCCCCACTATTTAAGAAGGATGCGAAGGTCCTTGAATGCATCCAGAGAAGGGCAACAAAGCTGGTGAATGGGCTGGAAGGCATGTCCTATGAAGAGCAGCTAAGGACTTTGGGCTTGTCTAGCTTGGAGAAAAGGAGGCTGAGGGGCGATCTCACTGCTCTCTACAGCTTCCTGAGGAGGGGAAGAGGAGAGGGAGGTGCTGATCTCTTCTCCCTGGTATCCAGTGATAGGACGCATGGGAATGGTTCAAAGCTGCACCAGGGGAGGTTTAGACTGGACGTTAGGAAGCATTTCTTTCCTGAGAGGGTGGTCAAACACTGGAACAGGCTTCCTAGAGAGGTGGTCAATGCCCCAAGCCTGTCAGTGTTTAGGAGGTATTTGGATAATGCCCTTCACAGCATGCTTTAACTTGGTCAGCCCTGAATTGGTCAGGCAGTTGGACTAGATGACCGTTGTAGGTTCCTTCCAACTGAAAATATTCTATTCTATTCCTCTAGATGTTCATAAAAATGTGTACCTGGTCTGGGAACATGCTTTGACCTCTGGCCAAAGTTTTTTACTGCTTTTGTTATAATTTCATTTTTTAATAATTTGAAAGATTGGCTAAAGATCATACTTACTTAGGCTGAGTTGAGAGGTGCTGTGTGCATGTTGCAGGTGCGTGAACAACAGCATTGTCAGTGCTTCTATCGTAAGTGCTAAAAGATTAGGAGTTCACAGAGCTAGAATTAAAGTCACTTTAGCCATAAACCCCGATGACGTGAGATGTATAAATGGAAGAGCTGAAAGAGTGAAATGTTCCTCCCTGAGAATAGCAGGCAACATTTATACAGCTGGTATCTACAGCTCTTTTTCCTTAATTTGTATATCAAGTGATATGCAGAACTGGTATGGTGGTCTTTTTGGAGATGGGAATAAAAGCTATTTTGTCTTGCTGTTAACAGCTGTCATCCATACCTGATGTGAAGTGCATATATGTTCTGAAAACCTTTTCAGGAAGGTTGAATTTGATTCCAAGATTTTTATTTTGATGCATTGCCACCTCCTTCCAGCAAAACAATTCTGATAAAGTGGATACTTACTGTTGTGGGGTTTCAGTGTGCTCTCTGGCCCTTCAATCAGAGAAAAGCTCTTCCTGTTTCTTGCTGCTGAATGACACCAACCTTCATCTGGCCCACTACAGTCCAGTGGAAGACAAACTCTGTTCCTTTAGATTTGTCTCACCTGCAGATAATAGTCTCTCTGAACTTTTTGCTTCTGGAAGACTAGTGGGATTTATGCTCTGTGTTATCTGAGATGACCTATGGTATTTACCATGCCTAAAGAAAACAATGTGATTTATATATTAAAAAAATATAATTTATTGATTCACACCTACTTTTTAGGGGGTTCTATCTCCCATAATATTCCTTACAAGAAAGCATTAAGCAGTATTGCACAACCACATGTAAGGGCCATGTAAGAAAGGCAGAGAAATCAGCATCTCTCCAAGAACACTAGGTATGGGAGGGGAAGCTGGCTTATACGCCTACTTCTCACCCTTTTCTGGGATTTTGGTCTCATTATCATGCAGTTCAGGATTAGTATGAACTTTCTCAATATCACTCAAGCTGTACTCCAGGTGTTGGGGTTTAGGGAGCCAACAGACATAGGCAGTACATCTATATAGCTACAGTATTCAAATTTCTTGCTTGACACCTTGCTGGTTCATGCTTAGCTTGAATCTGGAGTGGCTAACTCGATCTCTCAGCAAGCAAACTCAGGCACTGAAGTGCAGCTGCTTTGAATGTATGAATACAGGAGATTCAAACTGTGTTAGACAGCAAAACCACATTCACGTATCACTAACCAAGACATGCAGCTAGAGTCCATGTCCAGCCTTAGAGCTGGAGCTGATCAGAGAAAGAGGCAAGTGATTCCAACTACACTTGATGAATGCATGTAGCACACTAGGATCAGTGGGCCCATATGGACAGTGCCTTCTTACAATAAATATCCTGGAAAACTTTTCTTGATAATGCATTAATAGTGACAAACTCATGAGCATTGCAATAAAAATCCTAGGAGCTCTTGTAAAATCTCTTCAGGGAATCAAATGCTGATTATTTTTTTTTCCTTAGGATTTGTTCTCACTTTTCTTGCTTATGCAAAAAGAAAAATGTTCGTAGAACTGACACACACTTGCAGTAAATTACTATTGATTTTATGAAATCGCTCAGCAGCATTTCAGTGTTAAAGCAACTACGGGGCCATTTATTGCTTCCTATAGTGTATTCTGCATTGATGAGCATTGTGTGCTGAGAATGGCACTATTTACATTGTGGAAAGAAATTACTCTGGGTAGCCTGAAAATGTAGTCAGTTTGTTAATTGGATAAAATGTTTTCTTTGTTGGCAATCAGTTCGTTCCTCTCCCCACTCTCCAATATCAGAATTTACTGAAAGGCTCTTCAAACAAGGAGGGAGGGGGGAAATAGTCATGAAAATAATAGGCATTTCTTCACTAGAAAAAAGAAAATTAGTCTTTTAGAATGGCATGGAAGAACCTAGTTCATGCATTCATCTCTAGTATATGTTTCTGAACTGTCAATATGTACTACCTCCTAGTTTATAGCCTGATCTAAAGGTATTCTCCTGTTTTTCTGTTTATTTGTGTATAAGAAAGAATGTTTCTTTTTCCATATAGTACCTACTTGAGTTGCACTTAATGCACTTAGAAGTGATTTAATTCTAATAATCTGAAATGACAAGTACTGTATGGGTTTTCTGTTGGCATTAATAGGATTAAATCAGAAGTGAGATATATACTGACAGAGAGGCAGGAATTAAGGATCATAAAAATAACATTTGAAATGGTTCTTAAATTGATATAAAGCTCAAAAAAAAGTGCTAGGAAAAAAATCTAAGCAGTGGGAACAAAGGAAATACACTATTTAGTTGTAAAAGAACTAAGGGTAGGAACAGGTGAAATAAAAATGGCAATGGAGTTTTATGAGATCTGTTAATACAAGAGAAAAATGCCCTAAAGACTAGAAAGAGACCACAGCAGTTCTAATGTGCTAGAAAGAGAAGCAGCAACCACAACAGAAAGATAGACATTCATTAGTTTAACTTCAGCTTTGGGAAAAGCTTGGGAAATCTTCGTAGAGATCAAGCATGGGAACCACCAAGAAAAGCACAGAAGAGATTCACTTCATGTTCCCTTCTCTTTCTTTCTCCTCAGTATTTGAGGTTTTCAGCTAAATGCTCCAATAAAAATTATTAAAAATTAGACTCTTCTTCAATTCCTTATTAGCTGGAAAATTTGGATAGCGTTAAGGAGGGGAATCTGTATTTGAAACAAATACCTGGGTGAAAAATTTGTATTGTAAATAGAGAATCGATCTTATTTCACTGCAGAAAGAAAGCTGAAGGGCAAAGAGAACTGGTACCTGCTAAATATGAAAGGACTATATGCTACTGAGTATTCAATTTATGTAAGGTACTGTCCTTTGCATTTATACTCATGAACTGAAAGCATGACATCCAGATGAACAAATAGTCCACAAGAGTAAATTTAGAATGGGTAAATAACAAATTGTACATTTATGTACAGGAAAAGATTAATAACTTCCTCATCTAACATGAGCTGCAACAGAGTTCTTGTGAAACGAAGAAGTATTCTTTTTGGAGGGATAATTAGAGGGAAGATACCTAAGGTTCAGTAGAGAAAAATGTGACTATTTCACCTTGGTGGGAAAGGATGTTGTTTACTGTAGGAGGACATTTGAGACTCTAACATCAGAAGATAGCTTTTCAAGGTGTGGCATTTACACCAATTTAGTATCTTTCAAGATAAGACAGTAAATGCTACTGCACCCTGTGACTACTTTATATATTTGGGGACATTCAATCTGTATATTTTCTCTCTACTACTTCTACACAGGCAGTAGAATAAATCTTATTCACCAGTACAAAAGGGGGGAAAAAAGACAAGGGCTAGAAGTTTGAAACAAAGTTGTGATATTGTGTGGCTTTTCACTCTGTTTCAAAGGTAACTTTATTATTTTAGCAAGATTGTAGAAGAACATGGTCTTGATGATCTAGGTTTTGCATAGTTTTTATTCCAGAGAACATAACTAAGACTTCACTTTATACGTGGTCAAACAAAAGGGGTTTGATTGCCACTTAGAATTTTTCAGCAAGCTGTAATCCTTATTAAATGTTCTTTCTCATAAAAGTCCCCCATATAAAAATTTGCTCCTAAGCATTTCTTAGGAAAATAAAAAGATTTCCTTCAAGTTTTTTATTCACCCCATGGAATTTTATTTTTCTGTTATAGGCCTTTATTAGCTATTTCAAGAAAATAACTGTTAAAATTAAATAGATTTAATGAATAATTTTATAAAACTCAGTTGCACAGGCAGTGCTTTTACTGTCTTCGTCCTGCAGATTAATACTACAGGATGTGAAAAATCCAAACTAAAGCTTTATCATGCTGTATAGTTTGGGAACCTACATAATACTCTTTGCTCTCACAAGAAAGATCTATATAAATCAGTAGAGACTGAATGAGCTTAAATAGTAGTTGCATTATTCCCTCATCCATACACAGACTCTGCAGAGGGCTGTAGAATAAAAGAGATGTAAAGAACGTACAGATGGATGCAGATTAAGTTTGGAATATGACCAGATGATCTTTTATGTTAGAACATTTTAATAATATCCTGTCCTTTAGCTCAGACATAGTATCTGACAACAGACATGGTGCTAAACCTTTGTAATGAAAAGAAAATTATTTAGCTGTACTGCTTGCTGTGAACTATTGCATCCTGTTTGCTGCATCTTACCTCTTCCTAGTTCAACAAATTCATAGTGGAGTTGCTAAATATAAATAGTTGAAGTTTACTTAGACCCAAAAGTAGTCCTAGATCAGTTTTGAAAGTGGTATTGTTTCATCTCTCAGTTGTTCTAGGCCTGTTCCAACATCAAATGAGAAAGAACTCATATGGGGATTGATGCAGGGTCGCTACCTGAAAATTCCCTCAGTACCTATAGTTGTCTCTGTTAGCCCAGCCATGTTGATCTTCTCTCAGTGTAGAAAGATAAAGTAGTATATCAATATAGCAAATATCAGTTAAAAAACTCCCATTGATGTATTTTGCTGCATTTCAGTGCCATGCAAAATAACTGACATGGAACTGCTCCCTCTCCAGTACCTGCATTCCTTCTGGATTTCATCCATAAGGAACGGGTCCTTTTTGTACTGTGATTATAGAAAAAGGTTTTCTTTAGGCTTGGGAAGAACAAAGACATACTAGGAAGAACCTGTGCCTCTACTTCTCTACTCATACAAAATTCTTTCCTGATTATTTTTTGCTGGTTTTTGGATCTTTTATCTTTCCAGATCATTTTTAACGTGCGTACAGCTCGCTCTGCATTTCAGTCTACTGCCTTTTTGGAGAAACTGTAAGTTGCGATACTAAATAATATGCAGTTCAGCACTAAATAAAAAAGTATTAACAGCCTGATTCAATCCAGATATTAAAATTAATTGGGTTCTGTTCATTTATTAATTCAGACCTGCAGCAGTGTGTTAGGAAGGATTCCCATTAAAAAACCCACATCATTAACAAAAAGGAAAATTAAGAAGTTTTTAGCCTTTCATATTAACTAGCAGTGTGAAGTAGAACTAGTCTGAGCAATTTCTCTTTGAGATGGTCTTCTGTTCAAGTAGCACGGTATTTTTCTTCCTACCAAAATATAACTACTTCAAGCACATAAACCCTCCCGGTTATAGTCGCATCACAAAGCAGAGTCTGTCATATGTAACTCCCAGAACTGTAATAGGAGTTACATGCCTAAGTCCCCCTGTGTCAGTTAACATGCATTTGCAGAAATCAAACAGCATGAAAGCAGTAACAGCTTCTGCTAGAGTTATTGAGGTTTATTGTTAATCTTTGCTCTTAAAAAAATACATTAAAAAAAGCATTTGCTGTAATCTATCCAGTCAAAAATCCACTTTAAATTTGACAAAATTGGATTTACATGCCACTGTTGGATGTAAGAACCCTAGAGAAAGCATTACAGTATTATTCAGATCATATGCATTTTGATGTTCTGTATTTGGTTATTTTATCTGACACCCAGTTTGCCCAACGTCACAAAGTTGCTGTCTTCAGTTACATGCAGGATGCCAGTACTCAAGAGACATATCTTTTTCTAGCCTTGTCACCTCTGAGCTAAATCACACAGTGCATGCTATTCAAGTTTTCTGAGTCTGAAATGGGAAATACACAGTAGTTATTTGGTATCTTCATATTTCTTATTACAATGTGCAAATCTCAGCATCCTGATCTGCAAGGGTTTTCTTTGTTAGTTCTTCAGCTCAAGGCCTCATTTTCATACCTTGTAATCTCAAAATTCTCATTAAAGTCTATGAAACCAGAAGGCAGGGTACTCAGAGTTGGACAACAGGCCTTTATTCAGACTCTGTGACACATGAATTAAGCATTATGCACCTAAATTGCTAAGATTTGGAGCAAGGCACTTTTTCAATACTCAGTGGAAAAAGGTGAAAGTTTATTCAGGTTCCCAGCATATTTATACATTGGAACCCGTTATTGAGTGTTCTGAGGATTATTCTGCAATTCTGGCACTGTCCTGCTCCTGTTCCTCGGGTTAGCTGCACAGCTGCACTCAGTGGCAAACCAGCAACTATGCCTGCTCAAAGTAGTTAAAGAAGAAGTCCTCTTGCTGGCTTCTTTATGCAAATTTGAGTTCATAATATATAGCTTCATCCAAAACTCTCTGGATGCAGAATGAGCAGGGTTATTTTGTTCTTGGTTAACAGCAGCTAGGCTGGCAATGGATAGCAAGAACTTCCATTACACTTCTTGGCAATGATATGAAATGGGTATATCTAGTGGTAGGAAGTATGGAAGAGCATAGAAAGTACCAAAAACCACGGGCTCTCTCATATGTATTGGCAGTCATCCTGTAGTAGATTATTTAGTGCTGAAAGCAGCGTTACTTAATGCTGAAAGAAGCACCCTGAGGGGTACAAGATGAAAAATGCAGATATAATCTGACTGAATTAAATCAGAACCATTCAACTGAATGTCTCTCTTTCTGTAGATTTTAACTGTGTATCAGCTACTAAATCAGGCAGGCATTTGGTCTAACGCAGCGCAATTATTCTTGTATGTTTAGCCAGGCAGGCTGTTGAGTGCTTGAAAAAAACCATAGCAGCTTGCCACATAGAAATAGGGCTTCAGAACCAAGGAACAGAAATGGCATAAACCTGGGGCAGATCACAGACAGGTCTCTGTTACATGTGCAGAATTGGTTCTAACTACACAGGTACAAATTTTCCATCTGGTCAATACCCAAAGCGTTCATTCAAAATGATACAGGATTTTGGTTTTGTTTTAATTTTTTTTTAATAAAAATCAGAATATTTGCTGATACTGTTGGAGAATTAAAATCAGCTGGGGAAAAAAACCCCAAATAATTCTCAACAGCATTGATCAATTTAAGTACATAGAAATGCACTAATTTTTTCAGTTATATCTTTGCAAAGAAAGTCTGTCTCGTTAACATTTCTTATAGCATTTCCTACTAACAATTGTACCTCAATGTTCATGATCTATCATGAAGTTGGTGTGGTAACACCAAATCAACTATATTAAAGGAAGCCAATGCAAAAAGTTACTATCCATCTATTTTAGAGTCAAGTTAGTGCACCTTCCATTGTCCAAACTAGTAAAATGGTTGATTCTGTATTTTGAGGTGGGACATACTTGTTGCAACTTTCACTATGACAGCATTTACAATATCTTGTAATTTGACTCGTTCTGTTTTGATCTCTGTGTAAGCAATTTAAAATGACTCCAGCATAACCTACAGAGCTCCGATTACATCCAGTGTCACTCTGTGTAAATACTGGGCTATGTACATGTTATTAATTTAGATAAAAAGATAAATTTAATGAGTCATCAAAACCCTTATTATTCCCTTCTTTGTGACTCATCTTGGTAGGCAAACTTTTTAAATCAAGGTAGTGTAGTTCCAGCAAAACACTTGGGCGCTGAGATTCTATTTTCTTTGTTTGCTTTCCAAGGACAAGACAGAACCAAAAGGTTTATGACTAAACAAACAGGGAATAACATGTACCATACAATAGAAGGTCATTTCTTTATTGAAGGTTACTGGCAACATTGTTAAAATGAGCACGAAATGTGAAGGGCTTGTTCCCACCACCAGAGTTATAAGGTAAAAATTCTTCTGGTTGCCATGATAATTATATTGCAAATGCTAAGGAAGGATTTTAGAGATAGGAATGAGGCTTATAGCTGTAGCTGGAGAGTGCTTGCTCCTGGTTTGCTAGCTGGCTGCTCAGAACTGGGTGCAGAATACTAAGGGCGCAGAATACTAAGGGCACAGTGCTATACTGTTTTAAGCCAGGTGGGGATAGTCTCTGGACTCTGCTGCCTTCCCATGCTAATCTAGTGCCTGGTGTTAATTCTTAAGATGACTTTTGACAGCCCCAGAGAATCTTTCAAGAAGCTGTGGATTTACAATATCGGTGACCCAAAATGCAAATTCATCTGTGTTTATGTTGGTTTTAAGCCCAGAAAATCATGCACTGGAGCTCCAATATAATGAGTTTTAAAAGAAATTTGGTACTTGGAGCCATCTTTTGAAATCTTTTCTCTGTAGCAAATTGGAGGTAGAACCAGCACAAGCAAACCATAGAGTAGAGCAGAACTAGATGGAGATTAATTCTTCATATTATCTGAACCTAAACTGAATCAAATTCTTTAGAAGGCAATTCCTGGAAACTATGCTTATAGTAATGACTGGTGTTTAACTACCAAGTGATATTCTAAAGGAGACTACTTAAACTTAATTAAGTTATATTGTTGGGAAAAAAGGCTAATGTCATGAGATATATTTTGGGGTATGCAGAAAATCCACACATATTTTCCATATTCGCTCAAGCAATGTTTCTGGACTGTCAAACACTATCCACTCCAAGAAAGATACAGCCAGGTGGTCCAGAATCTAGAATTAAGTTAGTTAGCTAGTTAGTTAGTGATATAGACTGTTGATGGAACATTGGATTGCTTTAATAAAGAAAAAACCTATGGAAGATGGGAGCTTTTTCTGCAGGAAGCTACATTAGCTTTATGATAACACTGCTTTTTATGTCCACTAGGGTAGGACAAGGAGAGCTGAATTTCAAGCTGCAACAAGAGATTTTGTGTTAGTAAGAAAAGATTTCTGATTATTAGGGCTGGAATAAAAGACTGGAACCTCCACCACTGGTCTTAAAAAAAAAAAGAAAAAAAAACAAACCAAAAAAAATAGCTTAAACAATATCTCCTAGCAAGGATATTCACAGCTGATGCTGCCTGAGTAGCAGAGGCCTGACTTAGAGGACATTTCAAGGCTTCTTTCAGATTCACTTCTGCAGATGTCTCTATTGCTGGAAAAAACTCATAGACACTAATAGGCCTTTTTTTGCATAATGTTTGCCCCAAACATTAATCTTTTTATTAACAATGTTAATTCCCTCATGAGATGCGTTGCTGAATGAGAAATTCAAACTTCACACTGGTAATGTTATTACTTGACTATTCCTTGCCACAGGTTCAAAGTGCCACTTCTGAACTACTACTTATTACAGCTATGTTGCAGCCAATTCATTGGCTGTTATACCTATTGTACTAACCTGATAGGTCATAGTCATTCATGCACTGAAGTCAAAAGAGTCATCTAACTCATTGTGTAATAACAGAACCTGACACTGCATATTTACAAGTTTTATGTCAGTAGAAGGTGACTGCATCTGTTCATTATTCACATTAGATGGGTTATGACCTTAAAGCTAGCCAGCAAAAATATCTTCTGCTACTGAACTCAGTAAGGGACTTAGAAGTGCCAGAACCTATCACAAAAAATCAAGATGAAAGGTAAGTATCCAAAGTTAGGTGCCCAGATGAACAATGGAGACAATCTATGTGTTTAAGGTACCTAAGTAAGATGCTTAGCACCCCAAAATGCTAAGGATTCTCAGATTTCATTGGAGCATGTGAAAATTATAGCTTCCTATCGTCTTGCTTTTAGAAAGGCCTTTATTTAGGTCCTAATTGAAGTGCATAAAACTAATTTTAACCTCCTGACTTTGACTATTTCAATCAAAGCATAATTAAAAATAATTCTACGTGGCCGCTTTCTGCAGAAGGGCTTTATTTTTCATAGCTAGACCATAAGAAGTTAAGAACTTTCATTTTGTGAAGTATTCCCCTTTCAGCAGTGATCTGATTAAGAACTTTTTTCTTTCTCTGAGAAGAATAGGATTTAATAAATATATATGTATTTTTATATCCATCATTACTATATAAATTAATTCTATTGAATTTGTGTTGTTCTGTTAACAAAGAACAGTATGTCAAGCCTATCTTTGATATGCTTATAATTATTTGATTAAAAGGACATTTATGTGATCAACATCAATCTAGTATTTCTTTCCTTTTCATTTTCCATTTTGTTCCATTCCGTACTTTAAAAAAAATGCCAGAAAACCACAACCTGTGAATAGGAAGGTCAAAGTGTAAATTTACTTCTATTTAAAAGCTGTGGTATTGATTTTATTATGTGTATGAATCCACATGGCTCTGTTCTTTACCTGCACAAGAATATGTTATTGGGTTGAGCTTGTTAGGTAACTGTGTCTAGTTAAAAGAAAAAAGCTTTCTCCTGGAAAATGTCAGTGTTAGCAAAGTATTCTGCAGTGATTCAACCTAAATTGGAATGATTCATTATACCAAAATGACACAAGACACTTTTTAAGGGATTCAAAACAAATGTATTCTACATTTTCCTAGCTTATGCGTTATGAGGTTTGTAACTCAGGACCCCACAACTGGGGTTTTAGACAGAAAAGGGGGATTGCTTTAGGTGTGTCATAAAAGCTAGTCTCACCAAGAAGCCTAGCCTATAGGATACAATGGGATGTCATGCTCCCTACCTGGAAATGGATCAAAGTCTACAAAGGGTATTTTTTTTCAGTTACTTTTCCACAGACACCTCTAATGTCATTTTTTCTCTATTTTTAGAATGAACACACCTTTTGCAATGTAAGGAGTAGGGGAAAGTCCAGAATTTATCAAATTAATTTCTATCCCACTTAAAATAGAAAAGCTTAAGAAAATGAGAGAGAACATGGGCATGCACCATGGACTGGCATACCTTTGTGAAGCTGTTATCACTTTACTTCAGGATAGGAAATATCTCTCAGCTGCCATGTCTCTGAACTCATATTTTGTCTCTGGTGTAGATGCTGGGCACAGTACTGCTTTCTTTAATGCCTCTACCAGCTCTCACACTGAGGTTATTAGGACTGGGGCACGTCACTTCCTACATAGAGATTATGTGGTGATAACAGAGTAATTAAATATTTTTACAAATGTTTTTGCTAAAAAATGCAGATTCTTCCTCATATCAAAGAAATCCTAAGAGGAACGGGGACGAGTTTGGAACTGCATACCAATATTCCTCATTGCACATTATTCCTGAGTCCCTGAAACGTAAAAAATAGTCCACAATAGTCACACATTGTGAGCATAGCAGCAGATTGCTGTTTCAACTGTAGACATGGAATAAAGCAATTATTTGTTATTGACCTTCCTAAGGATAAAAAATTATACTCAGTACTTTTGAAACCTAGCTGAAAACTCATACACAGTGTTGCCTGGGATTGCATAAACACTGTGAAAGTAACAGAACAGCATTTGGAAAAGCAGAGACCAATTAAAGACAGCCCACAAGGTCTCAGAAAAGGCAAGCCACACTTCAGCAAGCTTTTGAGAGGATCTAAGGAGAAGATGGCCATGCAAGGTTTGCACATTGTATTCTTACACGTAGATTAAGAACACGCAAAGTGACAAGACTGGCTTCTTTGGATTAGGCCCTGAATAATGCGAGTGGTATGAAGTGTTGCCAAAGCCTCAAGCAGTATGAGGGGGAAAATAAATGGATTAGGAGTTAAAAACATACATTTGGCTGCCTACCCTTCACGGAGCTGTGGGGCAGAAAGTAAAACAAAGATGTTGAGTAAGATAAATGATGGTGTGATGTTTGACATTGCAGCACGTCTGGCTAGAAAGAAGTATTCAGAGGATGAGTGCAGCACAGGAGAGATTATGTGTCCTACAAACAAGCCTCATCCCATCCCAGTGCATTAAACAAGAATATCAGTTAACAGTATTTATGTCCTGAGTATTTTTTGCAAATAAGCAAAAGAGCATAAAGCCTGCTGGTAGCTCATGTCTTCCTTCACCACTGTTCTCTGAACTAGTGGTTTTATACAGCTGAGCATTGTTACAATGGTAGGTTTTACTCAGCACAATTAGGGAGATCATCTCTTCTTGGTAATGTAGTCTGTGATTTATAAATAAATGCAGTTCTCTTTCCTCTGTTTGCCGGTGTGTGATACGTCTAGGTAACATCCCATGGTGATTCCAGTGTATCTAAGCAGAGGAGGTACTTGGATTTCCTTGATTTTGAGTTTCAGGTTCATATGACTGTTGACATTTTTCACAACATCATTTGGTGTTGAGTTGTACCTTTAGATACTTAACAGCTTTGTGCAAGTGGGTGCAAACTCTCAGTCTGTCCCCCAAGGAAAATGTTAATGTGGTGTTAAGGGCAGTCCAGAGTCCCAGGCAAGTGTGTTAACAATGAGACTCTGGGCAGGATGTTAGATGGGGAGGAGAGTTGTTGGTCACTGACAAAAGCACTGTTCCAGTACCTCCATGGGCCTGCTCCATCAACGCACTGTTGGTCTCCAATGCCTCACCTCCTCCACACAGAGTATAAGCTTATAAGCATAAGGTGGGATGCTTCAGCCTTTTCTGCTGCAGCCTGTGCAAACTACTGCAACACATGCTAGCCAGCATTCCCCTCTCCACCAAACATAAACCTGCTCTTTGTCAGATAGTCCCCCTGTGGCCTATCAAACATGTACTACAAGGGTAATGTTTTGTAAGTGAGGAAGAGAGTAAAAACAGAGGGAAGCAAATGTCAACCAGCAAATAGAAGTGGAAACACCTGTTTGGCAGTGAGGAACAGCTGTACATGTGCAGCTGCTGCTGCCTCTCCATAAGTGCCGTGTGCTTGTTGCTTTACTTAAGGTTGACCACGTTCTCTGTAGGGCTGTAAGATTTAGTTGATGCTATTTAGAAAAGGAGGCTCCTTCACCCTGTGGATTTACTCAGCTTTAATCAGAACTTCTATGGCAAATAGCAGACCTATAAAAGTTGTATCTATTTTTTAATTTTATTTCTCCTACAGAAGAGTTTTGAATGGAAACTTTTCTTACTATTGATCCTTAAAATAAACTGTGGATGACTTTTAGAGAATGATATGAGGCCCAGATTTTATTTTTTGTTATCTTCTGCCTCCATTTACTTTTTTAACTGACCCTGCAAGCAATGTCATTCATGGAGGTGCTACTTAAAGCGATTGGGCTTGTTGGAATCTACATATGTTCTTCATTTTTAGTTTGTCTTTTTTTTTTAATAGGAAATTTTTCTTTTAGAAAATGCAGTTTCATTGCAATTTAAATGCATTCTAGGTTATTTCCATAACCACTTTGATTACAATAGCTTATTTGAAATTAAGCATACATCTTTCCTACATGCAGGAAAGGTGCCATTCTTCAATCAGATGTAGGCACTTAATTCCTGCTGGAGAGCATCCAGCTCACAGTATAATAATGAGCAACAGCTAAAACCCACCAAATTCTATTGCACTGTGCCATGAAGTATAGAAAGTATGAGAAGAGAATACAGGCTTTGTAGCGATACGTAAGCTGAAAATAATTGGCCTGCAAGCTGAGTGTAGATGCCTAGCCATGTAGTAAACTGTGCAGAATAGCCTAGTCAAAAAGGAATTAACTGCTGTTGAACTCTAGGCCACCACTACCAACTGTAATAGCCAATTCATAACCTGCCTGCCTCCTTGCATTTCTTTTTTTTCTTTCTTTCTTGTAGCGTAGATATATCATATGCTAGCAATAAATAATTAGCTTAAAGTTATCTATGATAAAATTCAGACAGTTGAAATGTATAGACGTCAATTAATTTTGCCATAACATACACAAAGATAAATGGAAGTTGGGAACATATGGGACAACAACATTAGGGCATTCGGTTCATATGAAATTCAGCATTGATATATTCTGCTCCAGAAAAGGTAAAAAATTAAATGTGGGAGGCATTTTTTTTTCAAAGAAAGGTCAGTCCTCAGTTACAATAGTAAAGAACAGAGTGATCTTTTGTAAAATATATTATTGGCAGTGATTTCTTCCATTTGTGTCTGCCAAGTTTTATGACAGTGTACATAAAACCAGCTGTAAAAAAATCCTAGAATTAGAGCACTCATCTTCTTGGATTAAAAATTGGTACAAAAAAATAAATCCTTTTAGTGGATAGCACTTAACTCCAGTTGACAGTGGGTTCAATCTTACATGTTTTACTCATAGCTTTAATGCTAGTGACGTCAGTGACTTTTGTACAAGGCCAGCAGGGTTTGCCGTGAGTCGTGTTTGCTCAGAGGGAATACATATAAAGAAAACTACCTTTAAGAAAAATTATAGTATAATCCAAGAAAAATCTCTGAACTTCCTATTAAAGAAAGGCATTGTTTTTCCTGTGAAGGAAACACATTCAAAGATCCTTTTATATCTGTGTGCTTTGTGTATGCTGAAATACACTGAATTGTAACCTCCTGTCCTTATTTTGTATACTATTTAGAAGGCACTCCTGTATAAACATTCCTCCAGCATGCACACCTCCAGTAAAGTGTAGGGCTCTGCACAGCATCCTCAGCTCAGGGGGAAACCTCTTCTCTGCATCATGCTACAGTGATTTGTCACAAGGAAACGTCCCTCTCTGAAATCCTACAAGTCTACTAATTGGGGGCATGGTGTGCTTTTTTGAATGTGGTCAGTGCCAAGAAAAAACTGACCTGCCCCATGGCCCCTACTGGGAAATAATCAGAGAAAGGGAGGAAAGGGAAGGAAAACATGACCTTGTTGTGTTATACTGGAGTAGCTCTGTTGAATGAGCTCTTTTGCTGGCCACAGTATATCTCTGGCAAAGAAAGCCAACTTGTAGAAACCTATGCCTTTGCCTGAAGAATGTTAACATGTTTAGATGGATACCTCAAGAGGGCTCCTGAAGTTTGTGATCTGCAGTTTGCTCTGCTCTACCACACACCTGCAGCTTCCAGCGCTTCCCGGTGTGAGTCGCTCCTGCAGGAAGCCTCCGTGCATGGTCCACAGCTACCTTCCAGCTGGCTGTTTGCCACCCAGCTGCGTGTGGAATGCTACCTGGCTTAAAATGCTTTGCAGACAGATTTTAGAG
Source organism: Harpia harpyja (assembly GCF_026419915.1). NCBI lineage: Eukaryota > Metazoa > Chordata > Aves > Accipitriformes > Accipitridae > Harpia > Harpia harpyja. The sequence goes on from NC_068957.1 coordinate 11,311,714, forward strand.
TCTTTTTTTGCCTTACTATAAAAGTCAGCAAATGATCTGCTCTCAGCCTTGTATATTCAAGCATCAGCATCAAACTTTGCAACATTATGTGTGTTGAGAACACCGCTTTATTCACTTCTGTTCTTGATTGTCTCTAATTTCTCCAGGCTTACCTTAAAAATACTTTGCATCCAGTAGCACATTTTCTGTGCCATTTATTTACCATTTGTTTACCATTTCAATAAAAGTAGAAGAAACACAACCGTGACAATTAACAGCATGTATTGTTTCTCTAAGACAATTCTTGTAATTAGAATGTTAATTTCCCACAAATATGACCAAAGTTATATTAGCAACCAGTATTACCATATGCTTCTGGGAAGAAAATAATTATCAAATTGTTTAAAAGTCTTCTGGGAAAGGGGAATGGAAGATCTGATTTAAGACAGTATGATGTCTTGAGAAAATTACACTATGTCCCTGTCATTTTTATCTATTATGGTGCTGTCTGCTGATGCATTTCCATTTGAAGAGTGTTATAATTCACCATGCAACTAGAGATCTGCTGAATTACGGCTAGTTAAGTATCAGTAAGCGGAACATAAGAACCTGCTGAATGTGTGGCAGAAAGCTAACCACTAGCTAAAGGTGGAGTTGGTCCTGTGAGATCTGCCTGTATGTTATTACCAAACCTTGGCATCAGTTGTGGGCTTTTTCTCTCCTTCTGGCAAGGGAATTTGGACAATAATTATTTGGTAAGATTTTTAAAAAGAATCATTGCATTATATTCTCTCTGTACTTCTGTGTATTGCAATCTAGCCCAAATTTGCTTGCCATTGCTACGTGTTAAAGATCCGGGATCTATCCAAAGGAAAGATCATCAGGATTGGCATAAACCTCCTTCTCCATAAACCTGGCTTCTGTAGCCCAGATAACCTTAGATATCTTATGCTGATTCAGAGTCTTGTGATGATTATTTCATCTCTTCTCACCCTGGAAACACACACATTTCTTGTCTAAACTGTGGAGTGTAAAGACAAGCAGTGCAGTGATGCCATATGCTGATGAATCAATGTGAAAGGAGTTTGGCAAATTATAGCTTAGTTTAAAAAGAGGAGGCCCTTTCTAGGCATTTAGGCCCTTCCAAGTCCAGGTGTGAGAGATTGAAAGAGTTAATGTCTCAAACACTGTAGTGGGGCAAGTTCTGCTTAACAAGGAACTCTGCCTAACAAGGAACTCTGCCTAGCAAAGAACCACAGGTGAAAAGAAGCCGATCAGCAACAGGACATCAGCACCCGTCGGCAAGAGGACAGGAAGAGCACGCTCTGATGTGCTGTTCTCATACACTGAGCAGGACACCTCACCATGCAGGGAAGGGGAAGTTACTCCCCAAACGTCCCCCAAGTCTGAAAGGCTCACAAACTGCTCATGACACCTAATTAGACTAATGCCCGCCCAAAGGAGGGGCAAGGATGATAAAAGGACACAAACTGAAGCCCCAGGTGCACAAGCCTACCGGAACCAGAACCGGACCTCTCAACTGACTGGACCCCTCGGCTGACTGAACCAATGCTGGACCCAGGACTGGTGACATCTTTCTTTTCTCTCTCTCTTTCCCTCTTCCTTTTCCATAATCCCTACACCTCATCCCTTTAGACACAAACTGTTGACCAAGTCTGGGACGAGGAGTGGATCCAGCCGCCCCCCGGCTCCTGTCTGAGAAGGAGCCCAGAAAGCAAGGGGGTCTGCTCTGAACCTCGTGACCCAACGGGAGGGCTCTCCTTATTGTCTTCCCTGAACTGATCCCCAAGTAAGCTAGGCCTGTAGTATCTGTTTGGTGACGTATGGTTAGCATGTTACATAGTTTGCTGACATAGTTTCATGCCAATTCTTGTTGTAAGCATGCAAATTTTTGTGGTGAGCATGCCAGTTCTTGTTGTGAGCGAATAAAAGTTGAGGTTTGTGAGTTAAAGGATCCCTGGTGTTGTTTCACCTTAATCCTGACCTGGGAATCAGCAAACCTGAGTCATCGTCCTGAGAAATTGGGACATGACACCAGGTATTTCTCTTCAAATGGGGTGGAGTGGGAAAGGTTAGCCAGTTTGGTGTGTACTTGCTTTCCAGATTTCATAAGGATTCTGTACTGGTTTAAGTCTTTTCAGTTCCTCTGCTTTATTATTTAGAGCGAGTACAAAAAAATTCATTACCCCCTTCTTAGTGGCATTAACATTCTGGCTAAGGAAGCATAGAGGAGCAAGTTAGGCAGAATCTAAATATATAGAATATCCTTTAGCTGTATCAGCAACTCCAGCTCTTTGTTTTTTATAGGTATATAAGAATTTCTTGCAGAGACTAACCAAGAAAAAGGCTGAAAATCTACTCTGAAAGAACAAACTTTTGAGAAAAAGCTCATAAAAATAGTCTGCAAACATGTTCTCTTTTCCTTGCATGGCTACTCAAGCAGAATATTTTCTAGCCTTTTGTTTCTGTGAAATTGCACTAGATATGCTGAAAGCCTGGAGGTTGCCTCTGAATTGGGGTGGGGTGTATTCTTTCACATGATTTGATATTTTGTAAAAAGAATTTGAAAGGAAGAAAAAAAAATGCACTGCAGGTCCCCAAGAGTCAAAAAATCAAACAATGCTGTATTAAAGCTGGATGAACATTTATTGGAAAAATATCCCTCCAATACAGTAAGATAGAAAATGTTTATTCATTCTGGTTTATTTCGTGTGATTGTGCACTCTGAATCTTAATTCTCCCAAAAGTTCTGAAAAATCAGGTTGTTCTATTTTCCTACTGAAGCAGTTTGACTTTTCACATGAAGCCCATGGCATTTAGTATTTTAATGTCTTAAGTATTAATACTAAAATGGTAAAAATCTAATGAACATAGTTGTGTCCCAAACAACTGTTACATTTTTTAAAGAATATATTCAGTCTGGGGTTTTTTTTTCTGAAAATTTCATTTATCTGGCTCAGATAAGCATCTTTCTAAAAATCCAAGATTTGTCCACAGACTGTAGGAAATAGATACAAAGGCAATGTTATCAGTATTATTAGCAATTTGTTTCCTGACCAAAAAAGCAGAACTAGACAAAATTTTCTTGTATTAACATTGTCTAAATACTATGGTTAAATATAGATGCAGCACTGACAGTGATGCAGGTCTGTCATGGGCCAGAGCTTATTTCTGAACAGTAGACTGAAGAAGTTCATAGTTTACTCAAATTTAAGGGACAAGATGAAGAGTTTTTTTCAATTAGCTAACACTATACCACGTGTAATTATGTACTTCATCTTTTTTTTTCATAACTGAGCACGTTTTGGCACTTGTATTTTGAGCCTATGATATTTCCATGAGATCCAGGTCTTTGAAACCACAGTGACTTCTGGTCACTATGGATCAGCTGATGTGGCTATGGGGAATATGGGCCAAGAGGAGTCAAATCCCACTAACTTTGCTGTCACCAGGAAAATGGTCTAAACAAACCTGTCTTGCACTATGGCTATTCTAACATCTCTGGATTGAATATTGCAAAAAGGCAATTTGCCCCATTGTTTATAAGCTGGGCCACTGAGTGGAAGGAAGAAGAGAGATTTGTAAATGTTTACAAAACTGAGTTCATTTTAGAAGGCATGAACAAGTTCAAGTCCCAATTAGTAAATCTGGACCAATAACAACAATGCCTTTCCAATGCATTTTAAAAAAGTTATTATATACTACAGAATTAAAATATAAATGGAGTCAGTATGAATCATCCTTTGTAAAATGTCAGTAGTTCAAAACTCAGTGTAATCCATTTTTATATGTATTCAAACATAGTGAAGTGCCTTACAACTGTGTGAAAATTCTCCTTTGTTATATGCCATTTCAGGAAAATCTCTAGCTCACAGAACAGATTTATAGCAATTCTGAAACATGTAATCCCAGATAAACCATGCACTGCAAAATATAAAAGGAGTTAACTTAAAGACCTTGTATACATTTATCATAAAACAATAAATATGAAATAAAACAACTAATAAAATATTTTTAAGTCTTTTTAGAGGAATTGGACAAGGAAACATTCCAAGAGACAAACTAAAACAATCAAAGAGCACTCAGCATCAAAACACAAGGCAGTCTTGTTTGCAAAATGAAAGGGTTAAGAATATTCAGCAAATGTAATGATTTGATTAGTTTAGCATCAGTGGGTGCTTCATCATGGATAATGACAGTGAATGGCCTTAGGTGTCTAATATTTGTTCACATGCATTCACCATGACAACTTCTGTAAGTGCATAATGCATTGTGTGTATACAAGTTAATGATACCATATATTTCCAAATCACATGTCCAGGATATTGTCTTCCAAGCAAAAGAACATCTTGTTAAAGTATTGCTTTTCAAACTGTAGGGTATTGGTACTGATTTTATTTTAATTACTGAAACAGCTAAGTTTCAGTTTCCCAGAAAAAAGCTAATGCTATAAATTACTCCATAATAAATGTTAAACAAAAACTATACATTCTTTAGAACTAGAGTGCACAAAGAAACATCATGACTCTTAATTACAAAGATACTACAGGATGCAATTACATTGGATTAAGGTAGTGGTTGTACCATGGTTTGCTTAATTTTACAGATTTGGTGTGATAAAATGATAATGCCTTCCTTTTTGAGTTGAGCTGTGATTGTGCTGAAAATATTTTGCAACATATGACTGAAGCCTAGATTCACTCTCTGAGAATATGTGGTGAATATCAAGACAACAATACAGTCCAAACTTATAACTTGACTGCACAAACTGATTTTAGATATGAGCAAAATGTGCAAAACTGGTATGCTGCATTATCCTAATCAGTTTAACTTTATTGTGGAAAATGAATTTATGATAATATACCACAGAATCGTTATGCATTTGACCTTATTAAACTGGAGTAGAAGCAAATTGTATATCATTGACCTTAACCTTGGCTCACTGTGTAGATGAAAGAAAATAATTGCACTAGTAAAAATAATAAAATGGCTGTACACGGTTCTGTGAATTGAATGGACCTTGGCTCAGTGCTATTAGGAATGATTTAGCCTATAGAAATGGAGTTTTGTAATTAACAGTGAACAGGGACAGGAGAAAAAAACACTAGTCCACTGGCTGCCTTTAAGCAAGAGTGGATGGATGCAATTGTATTAGCAGCTAGTTGTTATAAATATTGAGATTGGTTTTAAAGGCTGGAACAGAAGAAATGCATAGCAGGGTGGAGATGGAAATTATGGCTAGAGGCCTAGAATGAGGTGGTTTTGTAATCCAAATGAGACCAGTAACTAAGGAATCCCTAACTATTATTACAATTAAGAAAATGGAGCTATTGAGACTTGCTGCCTATGTGACTTTGGTGGAAATTTGGCTCAGGCACTGTGGGGAAAAGAAAAAAAGACTGGAAAGATGCCTTCCCTGAGGCCAATGAAAATATTCGAGTCTTCCTTTTGGGTAAATAGCATATTTTCAATTGATACGGCTGGACAGTGGAACAGGTCATGTGTATGTGGTCACTTAGGTGGAAGGATATGCAGTCATTCTTGTTCCAGAACTGGATAAAGCAGAAGCTCCAAGACCCAGAAAGCCTACTGCAGGGATTGGCATTTAAGTGGCACAAAATCTCCAGAGGCCACTTGAGATTTGATTTTAAACCTATTATTCAACAAAAATAATATGTTGCATGGTTGATTTTTTCCCCCCTCCAATTGCTATTCTTTCTTCCAGAAGGGATAAAGAGTCAAGTTCTGCTTTGTCCTATTAATTTAATTAGTATTGGATTGATGTAATTGAGAGCAGAATTTGTCCTGTGCTGTTTAAATTAAATGAGACCTCCATCAGGCTGATTCTTTCATATTACAGTGCATCTTCATTACAACATCATTTAATTCCCTCTGTGATTTCAGCCCTTAATTCCTTTCCTCATGCAGAGTATCACTCTGATACCATCAGTCAGGTAGGGCATTTTACTGCTTCCTTCACAGAATTTGGGAATTCCCAAAAGAAAAAAATACACACAAAAAAGGAGGAGTGGGGGGGGACCTTGATGAACATTTCACATTTTGCCTTTAATATTAATGCTGCAGTACGAATGACAAGATTTCATTACTAACACAAGCATGCTGAGAGTATTCTTTGTGGCAAAGCAGTGCCACACAATGTTTACTGCCCAGCTGTTAACAAGAAAGGGGGACATATTGGCAGTATAACCAATACACAGTTGGCCGCCTTTGCTACAGTGGTTTCATGCCAAACACATGAAGTTTTAATTATAAGCAGTTTGAAATATTTATGCTCTTTGCATTTCCTTATTCTTGTACAGAAACAAGATAAAAGTTCTTTTGAAATTTGATGACAGAAAGTATTTGATACCAACACCATGCAATTGTGGTGCCTAATTAACTAGTCTGAATGAATATTTATGTTGCTGGGTTTTCTATTATTGTATTCTCTGCTTAGTGATACCTTAAGCCAAAAAGTGTCATTGCTTAGAAAGACCTGAAAGTAATAATCCTCCCCACCTCCTTCCTTACCTCTCTTATTCAGTCCAAAAAGACAGTTTGGTCCACTATGGGAATCAAGCGTCACTGCATATGTGTGGTTTCTGGAATGAGATCCACAGCTCTGAGTGAGTCACTTAAGTGTCCCCTTCAATGTATGTATTTGAAGGTACATTTGGCATCTAATGCCCTTTTCTGCATTTGAACACTCACATCAGTTCTTTTAAAGGCTTAGCTAAGCTCACCACTTTTTTAATATCACAGCTGGCACCGCGATGCTGTGGTTACCTTTGTAAAAAGTCTTTGTGGTTAGCACAGACGCCCACAAAGAGATAGGACCCAGTTTTTATGCCCTGTTCAGCCTTGAAGCTCTCCTGTATGCCAAAACAACTAAGAGTCATTGGCTAGGAATAGTGAAAAGAGGAGAAGATGATATTCTAGGGCTGACTAGGAGACAAGACATGCATTCTACACCAAAATGTGCTTTGTGGTTCTGTGAATTTTTTTTTTGCCTTTAACCTAATGACAATATAAAGTAAAATATAGAGCATTTTCTCCCCTTTTCAGGAGAAGTAAGTAGTCATTTGACTGATGTGTATGTCTGTGTGTATGTATGTAAACATATATGCACACATACATACATATATGTATATGTACATATATAACATCTTTTCCTGGTTTTTTGAGTGGTCACTGTGCCTCTTGTGAAGTTCACTCTTATAAGTGCCCATCAGGTGGGCTCTGAGTCTGCCTGCCAGATCAGACCCCACAGGGAAACTAAATGGAAAAAAACCTTAGGTGCACAGATCATTGTAAATTCAGCAGGATTTTTAAGGAGTGTTATTGAAGTTATGTACTCAGGTCCTTTCATGTATTTGAACTCTCATCTTTACAATTGGTTGATTTTCAGAACAGGTACCATCAGCTGAAAAGAGATTCTTCTTTATTTTTTCCCTCTAGTAACATGTTCCTGGTCTAAGAAAGTGAATCAGTGCTTTCTGATGGGTACACCAGTGTCATCTAAGATGGGGAAGGAAAAATGTCATGAGCAACAGGGAATTGTTGTGGTATCTGACAATAGCTGGAAAGAACAGATTTGCTTAGACGTGGAATTTAAAAAAAAAAACCCAAAACAGAAACACGGATAGATGTGTAAACTAACACAGACTTGTCTAATACTGAACTGCAACTTCTGCAAGATGGAGAATCCACCACTGCACAATTAACTACATCATGTAAATTCAATAGCAATCCCATTTTCTATCCTTCATTAAAGTAACATCAGAAAAGTGTCTGCACTGCAGACTGAAGTGTACTGTAGCCATACCTGAGTTTCAAATGAGCTATCTTGGATACTGGGATTCCTTGCCAAGGTCAAGGTAAATTAGTCTTCCTGATCTCTGTTTTGTCATGGTTATGCAGCTCTCATTACCCAGACTAGTTCATTTAACATTAACTTGGATATCTTCTAACTACACTGTTTTCCATATTTCAGATATATACAAAATCAGTTTGCTTTTTTCAGTCAACCAAGAAAAAGCCAACTGCTTATGGTACAGTCCAATCAAAATGTTTCCTATCCTTGCAAGTTGCACAACACCTCTTATCCACCACCACCAGTAACACTACCTGCATGTTTATCAGTTCTTCTGAAAGCTGCTGCCTGATAAGCATAGTTTTGTTGTGTGATTTTTTTTTTTTTTTTTCTGACCACTAGTTCAGTACTACCATGTCCCTTACAGCTGAACTCCTCCTCCATTTACCTTGTACTCCAGGTCTTCTATATATTTCAGAATTTGACAATCATCTCCCTTGCATCTTGCCCCACGGCTTGCTCTGGCTCTGAGCCTGAATGTCTGTGGCTCAGTGGGATATCTGAGCAACTGTCCAGTCTTACGAATGGGATAGACAGACTTCTTGACAACCCACTTGATTAGCATGGATTTGAGTATTTTAATTTGGAAAAAGAAAGAAGAACAATGTTTACAGGTTCACTTCCAGATTTTGTTTCACTGACTGTTCTAAAGGGTAAAAAATGGAGCAGTGAACTGGCTAAATAAAAACCAAATACACAGTGAGTATGAAACAAAAGGATCAAAGAGAGGGAGGGAGAAATACCAGCAGAAACTCGTAAATACAGTTTACCATTAATGTGTTAAAAAATAAGTTTTTATTTCATGTGTATGTACCCTCATAAGAAACATTGCCACAGTATCCAACCAACTGCAGTGCCTCAATCTAAAGAATCACCTCTGCACTGTGGCTTTTCTTGCAGAAAGACTCTACTGCCTATATAACTATCTGTGCAACTGGGTGATTGTGGTGGCTTGACCCTGGCTGGATGCCAGGTGCCCACCAAAGCTGCTCTATCACTCCCCTCCTCAGTTGGACAGGGGAGAGAAAATATAACAAAGGGCTCATGGGTCAAGATAAGGACAGGAGAGATCACTCACCATTAACCGTCACAGGCAAAACAGACTCGACTTGGGGAAAATTAACTTAATTTATTACAAATCAACCAGAGCAGGGTAATGAGAAATAAAACCAAATCTCAGAATACCTTCCCACCACCCCTCCCTTCTTCCTGGGCACAACTTCACTCCTGGATTCTCTACCTATGCCCCCCAGCAGCGCAAGGGGATGGGGAAAGGGTGTTACGGTCAGTTCATCACACATTATTTCTGCCACTTCATCACCCTCAGGGGGAGGACTCATCACACTCTTCCCCTGCTCCAGCGTGGGTCCCTTCCACAGCATGCAGCCCTTCAGGCACAGACTGCTCCAGTGTGGGTCCCCTGCGGGGTCACAAGTCCTGCCAGAAAACCTGCTCCGTGGGCTCCTCTCTCCACAGATCTGCAGGTCCTGCCAGGAGCCTTCTCCAGCACGAGCTTCCCACGGGGTCACAGCCTCCTCCGGGCATCGCCCTGCTCCGGCGTGGGGTCCTCCCCGGGCTGCAGGTGGATATCTGCTCCACCGTGGACCTCCCTGGGCTGCAGGGGGACAGCCTGCCTCACCATGGTCTTCCCCACGGGCTGCAGGGGAATCTCTGCTCCGGCGCCTGGAGCACCTCCTCCCCCTCCTTCTGCACTGACCTGGGGGTCTGCAGGGTTGTTTCTCTTACATGTTCTCACTCTCTCTCTGGCTGCCATTTCTGTCTGTCCCAGCAACTTTTTTTCCTTCTTAAAAATGTTATCACAGAGGCGTTACCACTATCACTGATTGGCTCGGCCTTGGCCAGCCGCGGGTCTGTCTTAGAGCCGGCTGGTATTGGCTCTGTCGGACACAGGGGAAGCTTCTAGCAGCTTCTCACGGAAGCCACCCCTGTAGCCCCCCCTGCTACCAAAACCTTGCCACACAAAACCAATACATCTGTGTTTATTTGATGATTTCTTTAACTCACAGGGCCTTTATGTCTTAGGCTTTTTTTGGCCCATAATTATGGAAGTTTTTTTCAGTGCTGATTAAGTAAATTTTTTTTTACTGCCTTTAAACATTTTTGTTTTTTTTACTTGCATCATGTGAAAAAAAGAAAAAAACTGGCATCATTGGAAAGAGGTTTACAAATGCCATCATCTTTTCTCCACCAAAGAGATTCAGAGAACCAATTAATGATATACTTCTCTCTAAAAAAAAAATGTTACTGTATAGCTCCATAGAACACCTTCCCAACCCAGAGCTGTGAAGCCCAATTGACTGGGGAAGGGTAGGAATTAATGAGGGGACATTGATGATCATTTATAAGGACTGTAAGCAATGCTATACATATGACATTGCATAGGTTGGGCATCTGGCTGAAAAAAACCCTGAACCCCTTGGATGAATAATCAGGATGTTCTTATTTCCTGATACAGGCTATATCTTAATGCAGTTTTCCTGCTTTTTTTGGTTGGTTGTCTTTAAAATGAGTCCCAATCTTTTTATTTAGTTCCAAAATAATTATTTAGAGCCTCATGAGGCTTGATAAGATTGATTCTTTGTAGCTAGCAGTCCATGTTCCATGACTTTGGTAGCAAGTTATACTTTAGAGTTAGAGCCTTGCAGGTAGGAAGCCCAATTAGAGGGTTTCCTTAAGGGCTGGATGTGCTTGAGTGCCCCACAGTGTAAAAAGTCTGATAATTCCTGTGGTGCTAAATCCTTCAGTGTACTCTTTTGGGGAAGCAAGAACAACATATCAAGGAAATGATGCTGACCTTCTGCCTTGCAGGCAACCTCACAGACGATATACTCTCAGTAGGTGAATGGATCCTCAAGGTGAAGAAACATATCCCTTATCAAGATTTGCGTTAAGATATTAATAAGTGCCCCCTTACAACTATTATCCATGGGCATCATTTTCAGCCTCTGACTTTCTTTTAATTAAAACTCCATTTGCTTCATGTAGCTGTTCAAGTCTTGCAGATCGCAATATTTTGTCAAACTCATGAATTTGTAACACAAAAATATGTTCAATAATGCCCTTCATTCAGCTTTCTTATATTTCATAATGCTGGCAAAATAAGACACCATAAAACATGGTACATTGCTTGTTCCTGTACCGTTGATGTGAAAGGAGAATGCAATGAATATAAAAGACACTGTAAGCAAGATCATTGCAGAAAAGCCTCAGGCTCATAATTTCTTATAGTGTTTTTGCTCTAAAGATTCATAGAAGTTTGATTTTGAAAAATATCTCAGACTACTTTTTTTTCATTTTTCTTTTTCTCTCAGATTTGTGAGAGCTCTTCCTTTTGAACAATGCCTGATAATCTGTGTTGCTTCAGTCTTTCAGGCCACCAGAAAAACCTGTGGGCCTTATACTTTTCCAGTGGGATCACCACCAGGAGCAATTTTTCACATGCTTCAATCTGCGCTGCTTCATTAGTAAAGCAGGGATTTAGTTAGTGCCAGTTGAACAGAAGTTTTATAAATGAATATCCATTAGGTCATAGATTGAAATTGCTAAATTATTTCATATCAAATACTTTTTGATCATAATGGTTTTGGGTCATGGTCTGCCAAGTTGGACTTGATTTGAAATGGTCACCTTGTGATAAAAACCTCCTTATCCTATTCATTGTATTTCCAATTGTAATGCAATGCTGCACAGAATATGATCTCAGGTTGTGCAGTTTTGGAGAGGGCTTATTTGATACTTTAGCTCCCCATCTGTACTTATTTCTTTGTATGGAGTACAGTGCCATAGAAACAACCCCACTGTGTGTTTTAGATTGTTGTTTCATAGCAGGGTTTCAGGATAGTCTTGATTCTGCCACTTGGCAGAAAGAGTCTTCCATCAGAGAAGTTATCAAAGCCCCTCTTTTGAATGCATCACCATTACTAAGTGAACAGCATTTTCTTATTTATCTGACATTGCTCATGCCTTTTGGCTCTCTTCTTCTGGGAGCAGAGGAAAACTCTGTTTTATGGACACTGTTTTCAATGTTGGTATTTCACTGTCATCATTTATGCTTTTTGATACATTTTGGCATTGTTTCCTGTTACTGTACCTAATATTAGTATGTACAGTGAAAGCCTAATGCACAAAAATTCTTCTTGTAAAATCTGTTTGGTAGCCTAGCTGGCCAGTTTATTATTTTTTATGTGTGGCTGCACCATTGCCACCAGCCACAAAATAACTGTGCAATAATGATATTGGCAAAAATACAGCCTTGGTAAAAATGTTCAAAACATAGTTTCATCAAGAGTACCTTACATCACAGAAAATACTAGTATAGATGTTGGGGAGCAACACACAGGTATGCCATATAAACAAAATCTAATATATATTCTATACAATATACTACTCCTCTTTGAATTCTGTCTGCTCTCTTCATGTTCATGAAGATCTACTTATCATGAGTAGTATCTTACCCCAAAAGAAACCATACTGATTTCAGAAGAATTTGAGAGGTAAGACATTACCCAGTATAAGGAACAGCTGCAGAGGCTTTTGCAAGAGGCTTCACCAATATGACTTCATGCAGTACTGACATCTTTCAGATGTAGTAGAGAAATCATTCTATAATAAAACACATTGATCAATCAAACTCTCAGGAGAAGCAGTGAGATGGTATAAGGATGCATCCATTACCCAGAAGCTGGACAGAGGATGTAGACTTCTATGTTCCTTGGAAGGAAATGCTTTGTTTTACTAGAAAATCAATTACATTTATTTTATGAGTCTTATGGTGGCTTAGAGGTGGGGGTTTTTTTATACCCCTCTATAACTAGAACAATGACACACTGCTTCTCTGTGATCATGAAGGATCAATATTCACTAGGTATTGTATGAGAATTTAGCATATTTTTTAAAATGCTGCGTGTAAGTTGAATGTGCCAGCAGAATTGAATTAAGGTCGCCTATCAATGCAAGTACAAATTCCTTTTACATTCATGTGTAAGATATATCACACAGTCTTGTGTCTGATACATCACACAAAATGTGTTGTTTTTCTATGGCTTATTTTCTAGCCACAAAAGAACACAGTTGTCAAACAAACTAAAATGAAATTCACCTTGGCATTTTAATTTCTCAGCTTTGTAACCTGGCAATTAAGTGTTAACCTGCCTCGCTTAGCATTGTGTTACATCAGTCATACAAGGTTGAAACAGGTTAGATATACTCATTCCTATAATCAATTACCAGACACCTCGTTCACATACACATTCTATTCAAAGCCATTACATGGTTCATTTGATATAAGACTGCATTTGTGTTGCTGTGTTTATACTTTATTTTGCCTATGGATAGGGAGAAACGGTTGTTTTTCTAAGTATTTCCTCATCCTGTCTTTAGCAGATTGCATATGCCGCCATAATTCATTCTGAAAAAAAAAAAAATCACAAAATAAAGATACTGGTGCTTCCAGAATACCTTGAGGAATTGCTAGCTCCAGCAGTAGAAGGTGTGGTATTCAGTGTCTGCTATCAATATGCACATGCCAAAACTAAAAGGGAGAAAACCTGCAACTGTTTTACAGAATTGTGAATTATTTCAAGATACAACTTCAGTCCTACCACCTGGAATAAAGAATTTGGACCTTCTCATCATCACACAAACATCTTAAAAACATCTTCCCTGGTCATGGATATAGACCTTCTCTAATATGATGGATGTGGCACAGGATCTCCTTTACGCAAGACCTGGACTTTATGCAGTAGACTTCAATGGGAGTTCAGCTTCTGTGATGATTTCTTGGGTATTATTAATATTTGGCATAACTAAAAATCCTTCACCATTACTATGTGAGATTACACTCAAGGAGACATACTGTACATTTATTAGCTCAGCCTTCTGGGGGGTCCAGATTATGTAAGGGATTGGCCCAGGATATAACTGGTCCCAAATCAAAGCAGTACCAAAACCAAGATGCATGTGCTCCAAACGGACTATCACAGCTGGGGCTGAAGAATGAGCTTGGAGTCTTTATTATTACAGATATGTAAGTGTGAAGTCTTATACTTCATTTTAGAAGTAGTCATGGGCACTTGGTGAGATACTAGGAAAACTGCTAGATTTCTAAATGGCAAAATGAAGATTAATTCGGTCTTTATTCTGGCATTTGACTTTTGAACATCTGACGAGCTCTGACTAAGTTTGAAGAAAGAAGCCACGATTATTTTAGGCTTATCACTCCCTTGCACACCCAACTGCCAAGCTTCTGCTGAGATCACTGAGAGTTTCTTGTGCATGAAGAATGCAAGATCAGGTTCCAAAGAAATGTTTGGACAGAGCCACTGTGAGACTTTACTTGTTTTGTAAAGCCTTTTGTCTTGGTTTCAATCTAATGCCTGTATTCTCTTCTTCCTTGATGCTCATTATTTATGAAAAATGCATCAGGATTCATTTGCACTGTTGAGCACTTCCAAGAGATTTTATTAGACATTTTTATACATAAGGACCATTGTGGAGAATATATGTACTCTTATGTTCAGTGCTCACTCTAGTTTCTCTTTCTGGCAGTTATGACAATTATTTACCATAGTCTTCCAGACTGTGGTTAGAAAAGAGGTAATAAAAACACAGGGTGAAATCCTGACTCCATTGAAATAGAAAGGAACTCTGCTACTGACTTCAGCAAAGCCTGTGTCTCCACAGCACACTGTACTTTGGTTCTTGCTAGAATGAGAATTGCCTCATGTGCAGTCAACTCATTCAAAGTCTAATTCCCTTCCGAGGTCATTTTTAGTAGAAGTTCAGATTCATTAAAAAAATCAGGTTTTAAAAGCAACACAAAATACACCCCAAAGTGCAGCAGAAAAATCTTATTCATGTTTAACAGCTTTTGAAATACTTTCAAGCTATCATATAGGAATCTGATACTCACTCCAAAGACAATTTGACTTATGCTGCCTTGGTAAGACTATCTGCAAATCCTTTGTGGCTAATCACATTTACCCTTTGCCTCAAGCTGTTATCCATGATGATGGTTTTGACTTTGCTGCACAGCATGTTAAGCTGCATTGTACCTCAAAATCACTGACATATTAACAGAGCTCTGCCCAAAGAACTGATACAATCCCCACAGATGTAGGTCTCAACAAAGATCACAGGTACAGCTCTGCACATGTGATTCTTAGGAAGGAGCAAACACAAAAACATGTTGTCCGTTTGCAGAGAAAGTCCTGGCTCTCGAGAAGTAGAGGCATTAACCCAGATTACAACATATATGAGACACTGTGGCACCATGAGCAGGCACAGTTTAAGACTGAACAGATTCACTTTTTCTGGTTTAGTTCAAGAAATTTAAGTATTTTAATTTAAGTCATTCCAAAACCCGATCCCACTGGTCTTGCTTTTCAATCAATTTTGAATTGATTTGGTATTTGGAATATTTTATCACCTTGTGAAAAAAATTATTTTTAGGAAGTACACTTTCCACTAAATAATACTTAGGTGGAAAATCTCCAATCAGTTTTACTGACATCTGACACTGCAAGTTAACTGACATGACTTAACAGATCTATATGGATATGCTCAGCTCCTGGAGTTTTTTTAATTCAGTGCAGTCACTGCTTTACTTCTCTGACTATGAGGGCCCTAACAAAGCCTACTCTAATCAGTGAAATTTCAACTAATATTAAAGTTCACATCTTATGTTGCTAAATTTAAGTCATATTATAAACATTAATTATTTCGTATATTAATAATCTTATGCCACCAGTGTTACATAGGAATAGCTTCAGAGACCTACCATATAAGTTGTGCATTAGATCTTCTTGCCTTTTCTCAGTGATCGCCAAGTTGCTGGCAGGCAATAGTTTCAGATAATTTCCATCTAGTGGTTTAATATTATATAAAGAACAAAGGAAAGTTGTAATAAATCATAAAAGACATTTTCATTATCCAAGAATAAACTAGATGCAGTTATTGAATGAGACAGTTCAGTGTTATTGTATCCTGGAAAATCTCACTGAATTGTAGCTAACAGTATCTTATGCCCACAACTAAGCATGAGTAGGAATGAGATTTATGAAGCAAAAGCAATAATAAAAATTCTGAACTTTCCAGATTTCAAAAATGCGTTAAGATCAACACTGGATTCCATTTACAAAAATAATTGCAGCCCTAGTCTATTTAATGGCATCTTATCTCTTATACAGAAGAGAAAAAAAAGAAATAACAATAGAACTAACAAGCGTGGTTTGTCATGGATGACCAAATGTATGATTTCTGTGCTAGCATTAAAAGTGAATACAGAGCTGTGACACAGGGATTGCATCTAATCTAAAAGCAGTGACTTATATAGCTGCAGGCATATTGTTAGAATTTGGCCTTTTATCACATGTTCCCTTTCCATTTTTTCAATTCCAGTCAAAAGGCTCATTGATTTTGCTTGCCTATGGTAGGGAGACTCCAATAAATAATGAGGAAAAAAAATGCTCTCTTAAAAAAATAAATCAGCTAGTGCAAGGCAGTGAGATGAATGCTTAAAATGTTAAGACTATCAGTTCTTCAAGGGAGCAATTCTGCAAATATTACTTGGTCATTGAACTCAACAGGACCATTCAAATGAGTAAAATTTTTGTTTGAATCCCAGTTTTGAGCTTGCCATCAAAATTATTTTCTTACCAGCTATTCGGTAGCACTCATTAAATTCACCCATAGAGCTGTTTGCAGAAGTAGCAATGCTACTTACAAGTTGAGTGGAGTTACCCAGGTACAGTATTTTACAAGAACATATAAATCAGCAGCCTCCGCTCAGATGAGCTTATGCTTATTAGACAGAGTGAAGCATCTTGGTGAGGAAAAAGATAATAGTTTAAAAGAAACAAGGGAGGAATTTGGGCAATATTTTTGGTAGGAAAGCAATATTATGTAGGTCACTGTCAGCTTTGTTTTCTCATTACACCAAAATTTTCAAAACCTGTACCTCAAGTTCTCTAAATATTTCACTCAACTCTAAAGATTTCAAAAGACATTCTTTGACCTTATCAATGCTGCTTTTAATCATTGCATGGTTGCAAACAAAGGGGTTCTTCATTTCAGGCACAGGTGGTATGAAAATTATTGTCTCATGGCTGATGTGTGCGCTTCTCAACTTGCCTTGAGATATCACATACCTGAGACCAAACTAGTTATGGAAAACTCCCAAGAAGTTGCAGTCACATTGCTTTCATCTATACTGGTATAAATGACTTACAAGGTGCTGTAAAGTGACACCACTCTTCATTCTATTTTTAACCTTGGAATATTGTTAGTTAGCCTAAGACAAAAGTAAATTTATTTTTCCAGTTCTTCTTTCTCCTTCTGTAAAGATGAGATGGATCTCAAACACTTAAGTACCCTTTAAGTGCTTATAAAATCATAACTATAAATAAATATTTTATTATATGCTCAGCATTATTTACCCTTATATAATTTTCCTACCCATATATCTGCTCTTGCTAATCTGGGCAAACAAGTTACGCAGGCCATGAATGGAAACCATTTTTCATATGTGGGAAGAGTGAAGACTGGTTTTTGCTCTGTCTTATAACTGGTGACTCAGGTCCAGTTCTCTTACAGAAGTCTTATGAAGTTTGTTCTGGAAGGAGTACTCAGATAGTCATATCTTACCAGTTCAAGAAGCATGGATGAAAAATGTTTAAATTGAAGCCTTTGTACCCTGGAAAATGATCTCAGAGGCAGGATACTGGTATCAGATGGATAACAGGTCTTATCCAGTGTAACAATTTTATCTTTCTTTGCTCTGTTGCACAAAATATCAGAAAAGCCACATCATAAAATCCAGAGGACATAGTCTTGTCTTTTTATTTACTCTTTAAAGTGCTCTTCGCACATGCGACGCTAATATTAATGAAATAGCTCACCAGTAAATGGGCAACATAATTTTCAAATCAGCATTATTCTTAAAAATCATAGCAATACAAAAAATAGAACTATCTCGTTGCAACGGATGAGTGAGAAAGATAAATGCTATACACATAGCTGTTTAGAATTATAGGGGGTTGTTTGACATGATAGATACTGTGCTTACTATAAAGAAAATAGCTTTTTTAATTCACAGGCATTTAGTAGGAAAACTGCATAAAGTGTCTGAAAGAATAAGATAAAAACTTTATCTCACCCCTTCTGAAGTCTCTAGATGTATTGATTTGGATTAGATCCTGTGTATATTGCACGATAATCAGATTTGTGTTTATTCATTCACATACTATTGTCGTGGTTTAACCCCAGCCAGCAATTAAGCAGCACACAGCCACTCTCTCACTCCCCCCCGCAGTGGGATGGGAGACAGAATTGGGGAAAAAAAACCCCAATAACTCGTGGGTTGAGATAAAGACTGTTTAATGGGACAGAACAGGAAGGGAAAAAAAAAAAATAATAAATACAAAAAAAGTGATGCACAATACAATTGCTCACCACCTGCTGACTGATGCCCAGCCAATCCCTAAGCCATGGTGTCCCCTGGCCAACTCCCCCCAGTTTATACACTGGACATGACGTCAGCTGTCCTGGCTGTGTCCTCTCCCAACTTCTTGTGCCCCTCCAGCCTCCACTGGCAGGGCAGTATAAAAAGCTGAAAAGTACTTGACTTAGTATAAACACTACTTAGCAACAACTAAAACATCAGTGTTATCAACATTCTTCTCATCCTAAATCCAAAACACACCACTATACCAGCTACTAGGAAGAAAATTCCAGCTGAAACCAGGACAACTATGCAAAGCATCAGAATTCAAAGTCAGGCATGCTTAGCTTTAAGAATATAGTCTTCTAATAAAGCAGCAGCTGCACTAAGCCATTTACTGGAGAGGACTGTTACTAAGGAGAAGATCCATTGTATTTTTATAGAGAGAAATCATAAGTCCATACTTCACACTTCTGGGAAGGCATTAACAATAACTAGATAGGAAATCATTCAAAATGACATGAAGGAAAATAATTGTACGATCACTAGAGAACCTTGAGGAGACTGAGGGTTACACTTGTAAAAATTACAATAGGAATATATCCTTTACAAATGTCTTGTAAAAGGAAAGGTTTATTATCTTTGTTGTATTTTGAGCACCTCATTTTTCTGGTGATCATTTGAAAATCTTCAAGTGATTTTTAGAAACTCTGCTCCTAGGGGAAGTTCTTTTTTATTATAATTTTTTTGAGCTTGGAGGAAATGACAGATGATTTTCACATTCTTGACAGGGACACAGGAAAGAATGTGATAATAAAAATTGGAAAATTTCTGTTTATTGATAACATATCTCATATTTACGTTCCACTTTTTTTATTCGTTCAGTAACCAATGAAAGAGAGAAACATATTTACATACACAGCTATCATCTATTTTTTATAAAGCTCAACAGCTGTTCAGTACTACACAGCTATTGTGCTTTAGTCAGGGAAAGGAAATAAATGTTTTTACTGGTTCTGCCAAATGCCTTTAGTTAATCAAAATATGCATATCTGAGATTTAATACGGACAGGATTGTAACTTCTGTTTGTGCTAAAAATTCAGAAAATTCTTTCACGGCTTCAAGAGGGTAGAACTGTGTCCTTAAGTCTCAGTTGAGATGACACACAGCTGCGGGACTGGTTCATGGCCAGTTTCCATCTTACTGTTTGGCCTGCCATGGCCCTTTCTAGCTTATGAGACATTCATAGAAGAAAACTGAATATATGCAACTGAAAAGAGCAGGAGACTTCTGGAGAAAAAAGGAAAACAGTCATCTTTGTATTAATTTACTTATATGAATACACACCAATGTGTTTCTCCTCTATTTGTGTGCAGGTTGCCCCTTATTGTCAATGGGATCTCTATAGGATCATATGCCCTTTGGTGTCTATAGTACTTTTCCAGTCACAAAACCAGCATGTGCATAAAAGCACCTAGGTATAGTATTCCCAGTTCTGATAATTTTCAAGGAATATTCAGAAAATTTGTTTATTTACATGTCTCAATGTAATTTGCCTGCCTAATTAAGTAATTGTGGGTAAGTTTCAGAGTGGAAATTCTAACTTTGGGGTTGGGTAAGAACCTAACATCGTCTGTTTGAAAACATGAAAGGAATTTGCATACAGTAGCAAAAGCTCATATATAAATATCTGTAGTATCCACTTCGTAGATGAGTTAACAGAACAGTAGGATCCAGGGATCCTGTTCTTTCTCATAGACTAATACACTTGCCCTTGTTTTAACCTCACAACACTCTAAACTAAGACTACTGAAGTCAATAGCTACAATGAATTGCACTGAGGTCAATAGCATCATGCTACTGTAAAACTGGCATAATCACGAGAAGAATGTCTCAGTATCTTTAACTGTCAGCTGTCTCTTTTCTTCTACCTCCTTCAATTGACAATGACTATGTAAGACTTAGACTCCCAGGAAAAGCCCTCTAGCACAGTTGGGGACAAAGGAAAGCCAGAAGGACAAACATTACGGTCGGGCTTATAAATCTCTGCTGAGACAGGTAAATAAGAAGATGATCTACCAGAGAGATCATAAGTCAATAATGAAACTTTTTTGAGGCTAAGTAGAAAATGTATATTAGTTAACTGCTGAAGAGATTGTGTGATGGAATTTCCAGTTGTGGTTTTATAAATATGCATGGATGCTTCCACTCTTTTTAAACCAGGATACCTCTCTGAGCAACATTTCCTTTAAATTGCAGTAATTCTAATCTGCAAAAATAAAGAACAAAAATCCAGAGTATAGGAATGCACAAATCTCAAGATATACAAGTCATATTCTGACAGAGTTTGCAAGTAAATTGGGTCCAGAAAATAACTTTTTTAAATGTTAAAATCAGAGGTAAGATGAGAGAATAAAAACACAGCGAAGTTATAATCACTAATGTAAAAATGATGGTTTGAGAAAAGTAATTCTAGGCAGCTTGCTTTGGCAAATGTCAAATGTCTACAAAATGGCTGATGAGTATGAGCATCTCCATGTGATTTAAGGGCAACTGAAGGCTACTGGTTACATTAGAAATATTAATACTTCACAGCATTAAGGTCATAGTGTTTTCTGCACCTCCTTCTACTCCTCCAACTCTGATATCTTTAACACATTTCTCCAGACATCGGGGATATGCTGGTGGTTACTCTCTTTTTAAGTTTTTAATGGGTACGCTGCAAGACTTGCAGGGGGCAAGTCACTATGCCAAGTTTTCCTTGTGAAGGTTTTTATGGTGACTCAGCTAACACTGTGAGCAAGCCTCAGTTCTGGTATACAGATGAGGCTACATTGACTTTAGTGGAGTCAGAGTTAAGTAGCAGACAGTCTGACCTTATCTGTCAACAGGAGACGCATAGGGATCATAACCTCTTTGCTATTCTGGACCTTTAATAGACTTTCCTATTACCATATATTGGGAGCATTAGAAATTTTTGTTTTATGTTATCATATTATAAATTACAGTTAAGCAGGATAGGTTTTCACCATGAAAAAAAAGTATTAAGAGAAAAATTGCTCTAGTTTGACAATAATTTCCATCATATAAAGAGAAGTATGTATGAAACTTTCAGAAAGTCTATTCTCTGTGTGCAATTAAATTATTTATATGGTGTATAATTAATATGTTCGGTGATTTTGGTAAAGAGGCTTAGCTTTTAATCCTTCTCTAAAGATAAGAGATCACAGGAGTGAAATGCAAATTTGAGGTCTTATTTTATGTTTGTACAATAATATCAAGCACTTTTCACTGTGGATGAGTATTAAAAAAAAACCAACAAGAAATCCAGAAATCCCCATAGGCTAATGATTACATTATCAAGGCAAGCAAATTCCTCAGCACAGTGCTGAAAGAATTAGGCACAACAGCAGTTCAGCACTGTCTGAATCCATGGTGTAGCAGATCAGAAGGTGTTGAAATACTTTAGTTTCCCATAGGTAATTTGGATATCTAATAGGTGTAGTCACTAAGTGCTCTAAATTCATTTATTTAAGGAAAAATCTTCCCAGTTTCAAAGGCTGCAGAGGCTCCAAATACTGCTGAACTGCCAGTTTCATTACACAACTTTGAAGAGAGTGAGAAAGAGAGACAGACAGACAGACTCCAGAGTCTTTCATGGCCTGTGGCATCACACTTTGCATGCAAAGAAAAGATGTCATGACTGTGGTCTGCAAAGCGTGTGGAGCTAGTGGCCATACACTCAGGTAAGGTATAAAATAAGGCCAGTGCCAGAGGAAATCCTCAGAGCTGAGGTCTGACTGATTCATGCATTTCCACTGATACATTGACTGAAGTTTTAGAGTGGTGTGAAAATTTCAAACAATGCTATACATGCATTTTCTTGTGATGTACATATATGTCACTCACTGTTGTTGAAGCTCAGTTAGCTTCATAGAGTAAATCAGTTTGTAGAAATAGGCAAGCTTCTCAGTGAATTAATGAAATCTGATTTCTTACTGATTCACATACTACATCCTTCTACTGTCTCTTATCATAATAAAGCAGCTTTCTCCCAAGCTCCCTATAACCATATTCTTTTCAACTATTTCCCTTGACAAGCACATCCTCTAAACTATACCTCCCTGCCTACCAACCCTTATGCAGGGGACCTGCCAATCACAAGTCAGGTTGGTGCTGAGAGCCTCCTTCCTAACTGCATGCTGCCTGGGGAGGGGGAAAGCAAGCCAAAAAAATAACTATTGTCTTACCCTGACTGAAGGGTGAATGTGGGTCCTACTGTTCCTGTTAGCTGCAGATTTTCATTTAGGAGTTAAAGCTATGAGAGCTCTGTATATCTGTTAAATGTAGATGAGGTTGGCCAATGGATGTAAAAGTTATTTGGTAGGGACTGACAGACTAATGTGCAGATGGACATCTAGCCTGTGTAAACCTTACTTTCTTAGGAAAGAGCTCTTAAAATGTCCTCAGGTTTTGACTGTCTTTAAAAACCAGCCTCTGATTCTCCACACGAAAACTCTAGTTTAGTCTGGAGCATGAAATAGGAGGAATGTCATAGGAAAAATATCTGTTCCATGAGGTTTCCAAAGCTGTTCTCCAAACTCGGGAAGTTTTGTTCGGATAACTCCAGGTGATCTCTGGAACTTCAGTGAATTTGAAGGTTGCCCATCTTCGAAATATTTTCTATCTTTAATGAAGGTGGCAGTTAACAACTTTTTTATACAAACTCTCCATAAGTTTGAGTTAGTTAATAGTTCCTTTTTCCCATTATCATTTTAGTATGAGGAAGGCTGAGCAAGACACGTATATATTTGGTAAATACAGATCCACAACTACAGTCCATGTTTGCCCCTTAACCTCTGTCATACGCTAAATACAAAAGTATTGTGGCCTATTTTGTGTTATTGTGACAATGCTCAATATTATTAATTATTTTTTGTGTAAGTTTCTGTGCAAAAAAGCCAGGCGTATTATCATTGCAGCCAAGTTCTGAATGTCCCTGCTGAGCTTATATCCCACAGGTTAACATATCATTCCTCTGATGTGACTATTGCAACCCTCATGCCATCAATCTATGAGTTAGTCACTCAGTGGCTGTTTGCCACTAATTAAGACACAATGGGATAAAGCAAGTTTAATAGCTGAAGGTAATGGGAGCAACCAAGACTCAGTCACATGATAGAATGTTTACTTAGTTTGCATTAAGCTGAATAATAATCTATTATCTGAATAATAATCTATTATCTGAAAATAACATATACCGCAGAAGAATTTTGTTTTACAATACGTAGCTGAAAAGTAACTATACTTTGTCATTCTAGAGAACATAACTCCCCAAAGAGCTTGAATGAGAAACAAAAACAAGCAGCTGTCCACATTTTGGCAATATTTGTCTGAAGGGGGTTGAAACTTATTTTAGTTTCATTTGAAAAGATTTTATATCCCCTATGTTTACTTTGAGGTTGAGACTCAAGAATACAAAGGAAACCTAAGCACTGGACTGGAAATATTTATTAATTTCAGGTCAAAACACAGTGGATTTTATTCAGTTTTTTTGCTCATGCTCATTGAAATTATTCTTCAAGATCTAGCAAATGCCATAACTTCCTACAAAGCAAATCTCAGTCATTCGCTAAAAAGACTCTTTTTTAATGAGTTGCTGCATTAAACTAATTTTGGAGAATGTCCCAACCATGTAATTTTCATTCATTGCTTCTGTCTTTACAAAAAAATCTATCATTGTACTCTGAAAAACTATTGCGAAATTAAAGCTTTTTCAATAGTTCTGGAAATAAGAGAGAAAAAGATTATAAATTCAGCTTTGTAAACACTGTTACTGTTGGAGTACAGTATGTCCTGTTTTAAACACAGTAAGATATCTTGTTGCAGCAAATGATATTTTATTTTGCCTATTCACATGTTGCGAATAACTCTACATCTTTCATGAATACACAGAAGTAAGTAGCTGCATATTTCTGTTGAATTTCTGCCCTGTGCGGACCAAAACCCATGACTTTTCTGGTACTCTCTCTTTACCTCCCCATTTCAGCAAGGCTGCCAGATTCGTAGTTCAGTCCAAGTGCAAGAAAACAAGTGTCTGCTGTTGGAGATGACAGTGACTTCTGTCTGGTCCATTATCACGTCATAAATTGTGTCTTCCTTAGGATGGCAGAAGAATGCCAATCATTATGAGAGCTGTTTTATTTCCATTGCTTTAGACAACTGACTTAAGAAACAAGTCTCTTATGTAAGAGTAGTTCTGGACAGTAAAGTAACACAGTAAAATTAATGTAAGTGGTTCTTTTTGTCATAAATTTTACTCAAATCTCAACACTAAGAACCACTTCAAAAATTGACAGCCTGCAAACCAGGTGAACTGTGTGAATTGTGCTTGATAGTAGATTTTTAAATATAGATTTCACATCGTTTTGCCAATACACTGGCCTTTAAAATTATTCTTCTGATTTTCCTCACTCTCTTGCATCTAGTCTTTACCAAAATACATTTAGTTGTACTTTAGAAAGACACCATGTTCTGTATACTTTTGATGTGAAGAACTCTCATGAGGACCACAGCAGTGAAGTGCTGACAGACACCATCTTGTCAGATGTCATCTTGTCCATCTCCCTGGGCTGAGGTCCCATAACTACATTTACTCTATTTGTCCAAGCTCTATTTTAAAGCTTGTAGTCTAAAAGAGATTTGATAAAGCACCATGGTAACCTCTTTCACTGTTTCACTAATCTTCTGATGAGAAAGCTTCTTCTGGATATCAAATATAAATTATTTTTGCTGAAAATGAAAAATTAAGAGAAATTACTAAGTGCGTGACACAATCCCTGAAGATAGCATCTCCTTATTCTGTCATCAAAGTCATTATTGAAACGTTGACAAGAATAAAGGAAAGGACAGGCCTCTTTAGGGACCTCCACTTCAAATCCCACTTTACCAATGAATCAGTCATATCTATTCTAAGCTTATTATTATTATTATATTAAGCTTATTATTATATTAGGGCTTCTTCCTCCAAAAAGGTGGTGGGATCAATAGCCCAACTGAAGTGCATCTACACCAATGCACACAGCATGGGCAACAAACAGCAGGAGCTGGAAGCCATTGGGCAGCTGGAAAACTGTGACATACCAGCCATCACACAAACATGGTGGGATGACTCGCACAACTGGAGTGCTGCAATGGATGGCTATAAACTCTTCAGAAGGGATAAGCAAGGAAGGAGAGGTGGTGGGGTAACCCTCTAAGTTAGGGAGTGTTTTGATTGTCTAGAGCTTGATGACAGTGATGAAAGGGTTGAGTGTTTATGGGTAAGAATCAGGGGGAAGGCCAACAAGGCAGGTATCATGGTGGGAGACTGTTATGGACCACCCAACCAGGATGAAGAGGCAGACAAAATATTCTAGAAGCAGCTGGGAGAAGTCTCACAATCACTAGCCCTTGTTCTCATGGGGGACTTGAACTTACCAGATGTCAGCTGGAAATACAATACAGCAGAGAGGAAACAGTCTCGGAGGTTCCGGGAGTGTGTGGAAGAGAACTTCCTGACACAGCTGGTGAGTCAGCCAACTAGGGAAGGCACCCCGCTGGACCTGTTGTTTGTGAACAGAGAAAGACTTGTGGGTAATGTGATGGTTGGAGGCCCTCTTGGGCATAGCAATCACAAAATGATGGAGTTTTTGATTCTTGGAGAAGTAAGGAGGGGGGTCAGCAGAACTGCTGCTTTGGTCTTCCGGAGGGCAGATGTTGGCCTGTTTAGGAGCCTGGTTGTCAGAGTCCCTCGGTAGGGAGTTCTGAAGGCCAAAGGAGTCCAGGAAGGCTGGATGTTCTTCAAGAAGGAAGGCGCAGGAGCAGGCTGTCCCTATGTGCCGAAAGATGAGCTGGTGGGCAAGAAGACCGGCCTGGGCCGAACAGAGAGCTTTGGCTGGATCTCAGGGAAAAAAAGAGAGTTTATGACCTTTGGAAGAAGGCAACTCAGGAGGACTACAAAGATGTCATGAGGTTATGCAGGGAGGAAATTAGAAGGGCCAAAGCCCAGCTAGAACTTAATCTGGCTACTGCCGTAATAGACAATAAAAAATGTTTCTATAAATATATTAGCAACAAAGGAAGGCTGAGGAGAATCTTCATCCTTTATTGGATGCAGGGGGGAAAATAGTGACAAAGGCTGAGGAAAAGGCTGAGGTACTTAATGCCTTCTTTGCCTTAGTCTTTAGTAGTTGTTCTCCGGGTACCCAGCTGCCTGCGCTAGAAGACACAACATGGGGAGCAGAATGAAGCCCCCATAATCCAAGGGGAAATGGTTAGTGACCTGCTACACCACCTAGACATACACCAGGCTATGGGGCCAGATGGGA
Organism: Harpia harpyja; assembly: GCF_026419915.1. Lineage (NCBI taxonomy): Eukaryota > Metazoa > Chordata > Aves > Accipitriformes > Accipitridae > Harpia > Harpia harpyja. The sequence goes on from NC_068957.1 coordinate 11,338,416, forward strand.
TCCACCCAAGGGTACTGAGGGAGCTGGCAGAAGGGCTCACCAAGCCACTTTCCACCATTTATCAGCAGTCCTGGCTAGCTGGGGACGTCCTAGTTGACTAGAAGTTAGCAAATGTGATGCCCTTCTACAAGAAGGGCCGGAAGGAGGATCTGGGCAACTACAGGCCTGTCAGCCTGACCCCAGTGCCAGGGAAGGTCATGGAGCAGATCAGCCTGCGTGCCATCACATGGCACATACAGGACAACCACGTGATCAGGCCCAGTCAGCATGGGTTTGTGAAAGTCAGGTCCTGCTTGACTAACCTGATCTCCTTCTATGACAAGGTGACCCGCTTAGTAGATGAGGGAAAGGCTGTGGATGTTGTCTATGTAGACTTTAGTAAAGTCTTTGACACCATTACCCACAGTATTCTCCTGGAGAAACTGGCTGCTCATGACTTGGATGGGTGTACTCTTCACTGGGTAAAAACCTGGCTGGATGGCCGGGACCAAAGAGTTGTGGTGAATGGAATTAAATCCAGTTGGTGGCCGGGCACAAGTGGTGTTCCCCAGGTCTCAATATTGGGGCCAGTTCTGTTTAGTATCCTTATCAATGATCTGGATGAGGGGATTGAATGCACCCTCAGTAAGTTTGCAGAGGATGCCAAGTTGAGCAGGAGTGTTGATCTGCTTGAGGGCAGGAAGGCTCTACGGAGGGATCTGGACAGGCCGGATCGATGGGCCAAGGACAACTGTATGAGGTTCAACAAGGCCAAGTGCCGGGTCCTGCTCTTGGGTCACAACAACCACATGCAACACTACAGGCTTGGGGAAGAGTGGCTGGAAAGCTGCCCGGCAGAGAAAGACCTGGGGGTGCTGGTCAACAGTCAGCTGAATATGAGCCAGCAGTGTGCCCAGGTGGCCAAGAAGCATCCTGGCTTGTATCAGAAATAGCATGGCCAGCAGGAGCAGGGAAGTGATGGTCCCCCTGTAGTCAGCACTGGTGAGGCTGCACCTTGAATACTGTGTTCGGTTTTGGGCCCCTCACTATAAGAAAGACATTGACGTGCTGGATCATGTCCAGAGAAGGGCACCAAAGCTGGCGAAGGGTCTAGAGCACAAGTCTTATGAGGAGCAGCTGAGGGAAGTGGGGTTGTTTAGTCTGGAGAAAAGAAGGCTGAGGGGAGACCTTGTGGCTCTCTACAACTACCTGAAAGGAGGTTGTAGTGAGGTGAATGTTCATCTCTTCTCCCAAGTAACAAGTGATAGGGCAAGAGGAAATGGCCTCAAGTTGCTCCAGAGGAGGTTTAGATTGGATATTAAGAAAAATTTCTTCACTGAGAGGGTTGTCAAGCATTGGAACAGGCTGCCCAGGGAAGTGGTTGAGTCACCATCCCTGGAGGTATTTAAGAGATGGGTAGATGTGGCACTTAGGGACATGGTTTAGTGGTGGACATGGCAGTGTTAGGTTTACGGATGGACTCGATGATCTTGAAGGTCTTTTCCAACCTAAACTAGTCCATGATTCTATGATTTTTTTCTGTTAGTTGTACACTTACAGGATGGTAATTTCATACAAATACATTTCCCATTAGTTGTTTAAAAACATTACCAATGGAAAAAAAGGCATCTTTTATCACTTCTGCTTCCGTATGTGGTGGGTTGACCTGCACTGGATGCCAGGTCTATCACTCCCCTAACTAAGCTGAACAGGAGAGAGAAAATGTAATGAAAAGCCTGTGGGTCAATATAAGGACAGGGGAGATCATTCACCAGTTACTGTCATGGGCAAAACAGACACAACTTGGGGAAATTAGTTTCAGTTATTACCAATCAAATCAGAGTAGGATAATGAGAAATAAAACCAAATCTTAAAACACCTTCCCCGCACCCCTGCCTTCTTCCAGTGCTCACCTTTAGTCCCAATTTTTTCTACCTCCTCCCCTTAAGCAGCACAGGGGGACAGGGAATGGGTGTTGGCGTCAGTTCATCACACGTTGTCTCTGCTGCTCCTTCCTCCTCAGGGGGAGGACTCCTCACTCTTCCCCTGCTCCAGCGTGGGGTCCCTCCCACGGGAGACAGTCCTCCACAAACTTCTCCAATGTGGGTCCTTCCCACAGGCTGCAGTTCTTCATGAACTGCTCCAGCATGGGTCCCTTCCACAGGCTGCAGTCCTTCAGGAGCACGCTGCTCCAGTGTGGGTCCCCCACAGGGTCACAAGTCCTGCCAGAAAACCTGCTCCATGGGCTCCTCTCTCCACAGATCTGCAGGTCCTGCCAGGAGCCTGCTCCAGCGTGGGCTTCCCATGGGGTTACAGCCTCCTTCGGGCATCCCCCTGCTCCGGTGTGGGGTCCTTCTTGGGCTGCAGGTGGATATCTGCTCCACCGTGGACCTCCATGGACTGCAGGGGGACAGCCTGCCTCACCATGGTCTTCCCCACCACGGGCTGCAGGGGAATCTCTGCTCCGGCGCCTGGAGCACCTCCTCCCCCTCCTTCTTCACTGACCTTGGTGTCTGTGGGGTTGTTTCTCTTACATGTTCTCACTCTCTCTCCGGCTGCTGTTTCTGTCTGTCCCAGCAACTTTTTTCCCTTCTTAAAAATGTTAGCACAGAGGCATTACCACTATCGCTGATTGGCTCGGCCTTGGCCAGTGGCGGGTCCGTCTTAGAGTTTTCTTTCACATATTCTCACTCCCGACTCCTGTTGCTCTTGCACAGAGGTTCCCCCTCCCCCCCTTCTTAAATCTGTCATCCCAGAGATGCTACCCCCGTTGCTGATGGGCTCAGCCTTGGCCAGCAGTGGGTCCGTCTTGGAACCAGCTGGCATTGACTCCATAGGACATAGGGGAAGCTTCTAACAGCTTCTCACAGAAGCCACCCCTGTAGCCTCCCCCACTACCAAAACCTTGCCATGCAAACCCAATACACCTTCTTATCCAGTATATTGTATATTGGTTACAGTGTCAAGAAGCAAGAGATTGGTTTCACATACTTAGTTCTTCATATATCTTAACTGTTATTATCACCTAATTATCCCCCAGCCACCTTGAAATCAATTGTTAACAATCCATTCTTCCGAGATAGCAAAGATTTTTAATTTTATTAAGCAAGTTTTACCAGATGTATATATAAGAGCACATCAGGGAATTTTATGGAAAATTTACACTGCATTACACAATACAGGCTTTTGGAAATATATTCTCTCTTAAAATTTGCATTATGCGGAACTACATCATTGTGTACAAAGAACATTGATAAAATAGGAGAATTGTTGTGGCAGTTTAATGTGGTTTTTATTTTTATTTTTTCTCTTTAGGACTCCTGTTAGTACATTTCCTTTTAACAGGTGTTAGTGTACTAGGCTTTCAGGAAAACAAATTAGAAAGGAATTTTTATTACTTTTATGGGATTGCTGAATACTTTTTTCTCATTTAAGAAATGACATATTTTAGTCAATTAGAATTATCATCAGTTTGTTGCAAAACAATTCGCAACTGTGATGTCAAGCCAAAGGTTGGGTGAACACATGAGAATTGTATATGTGAAGTTTCCAACATGGAGCTGCTCATCAAATTTAGTATTTTCTTCCTAGTACTTATAAGTACTCAGCCTTGCTTTCACCAGATTCTGTTTGACTTTGCTATTGACTTCCCAGGTAGCAGGAGTGGGGCCTTAGTGTGTTAGGGTAGACGGTTGAATTTCACATACCATTGCTTCACATGCTCGAGGACCACTGAGAGATTTAAACCTCCTTTGTTCCCAGTTTGAATTTCTGTGAAATCTTTTGCAATTCTAACAGCGAACATGTTCCTCCCACAGCATTTTGATCACTTGTGAGTATTTCAGCAAGGATGTCTTCACAATACCTGGTAGCACTATAAAGACCACAAATAATAATCGACATTTCTTGAAACATGTAGTATTTCTTTCTTGATGATCTTTTTTTTTTCTCTCTCTTGCTATGCATCTTAAAAAGAGCTTTTGCTTACTGCAGGGAAATAGTATAGGGTTCATCAAGTTCTATATCACTTGTTATCTGCACACTTATTGACGTGCTTGTCTTCTGTTCAGGCTCAAGGACATTTTCTCACTATGTTCAAATGTCTTTCTGGTGGCTGATTAGTTTGCATTTTCCTATTCCATTTCTGGCAGGGTTTCAGTGTATGCAAGGATAAGTGAAGTTTCAATGAAGTTAAATGGAAAGAAACACAAGTTAATTAATTGCTCAGGTTTGGCTTTGTGGTCATCCAGTTAAGCATTAAGATGCAAATGTTGTCTGGAATATTACAGAACAGCTGAACTAAAATGATGCAAACAACTCTAGTGGTTTGTCAGGTACAGCACTGAATTATTTTTATCTTCTGTTTCTAATTTTGCAGCAGTTCTACATTTCCTATAGGGTAACCTATATCATAAATACAAGACACAAAGATGGTATAGAAATGAGTTGTAAAAATCTGTTACATTAAATTCTCTTGCCAAGTTAGAATGATCTCTTAGATTAAATTCTATTGCCAAGTTATAATGATTACCTGTGATCTTTCTTTGCTTGAATTAAATCTGAATTTTCACAGTCAATAGTATGTTCCATAAGTCACAGTAAGTTCCACAATTCTCAAGTTTTTCTTGATTGTCTGATGTCTGTCTGTAATTTATTTTCAGCTTTGTACAAACCCAAACAAATCATGCCAACCCATGCTATTTGTAGACGAGAAAGTTTTCACGTTTACTCTTTGTCGTCTTTAGCCACTAATTTCATTTGTTTGTTGTTGTATATATACATACATATATAAACAACCACAAACATATTTCAAACATTTATTTCAGTTCTCCTATGATATGAAGATACGCATATATATAGTTTTTTCAAGGTGCTGATATGGTTTTCATCCATAGAGAGACTGTTTCTAAACACAGTCTCAGTGAGATAAACATTCATAGTTTCACATTCATAGTTCCTGTTTCCTGAGCTGTGCTCAGTCCAAAATGGTCATTAGACACATTTCAAATTGCTGCTTATTTTCAGCCCTGATGTTCTGCAGTATTGTTCATTTCATCAGGGTTTAAAAACAAAATTCATTATAGGTTTTAAAAACAAAATTCATTACAGGTTTTTTTACTTTTCTGATTACTTTTTTTGACTGATTGAAAATTATCTGCTAACTCAAGATGTAGTTGGAAAAGATGACATAGAGAGCAGCAACTAGGAAAGATGCCCTCCTAGACTTGCTATTTGTGAATAGAGAAGGACTCATGGGTGATGTGACGGTAGGTGGCTGTCTTTGCCATAGTGGTCATGAAATGGTTGAGTTTAAAATTTTCAGTGTAATAAGAAAAAAGGAGAGCAGAGTTGCTACCCTGGACCTCAGGAGAGCAAACTTAAAGATATTCAGGGAGCTATTTAGCAGACTACCCTGGGAATCTGCTTTTGAGGGCTTAGGACTCCACAAGACTGGTCAGTCTTTAAGAACCACCTTTTAGAAGCACAGGAGCAGGGAATCCCACTGTGTCATAAGTCAAGCATGTGGGGCAGAAGACCAGCTTGGATGAATGGGGAACTCCTCGTGGAGCTCAAGAGGAAAAAGAAACTGTATCATCTCTGGAAGCAAGGTCAGGCTTCACAGGAAGAGTACAGAGCTCTCGTTCATTTGTGCAGGGAGAAGACACAAAAGGCCAAAGCTCAATTAGAGTTGAAACTGGCCAGTGTTGTTTCAGATAACAAGAGCAGCTTTTTTAAGTATGTTAATAGGAAAAGGAGATCTAAAGAAAACATTGGGCAGATAATGGTTGAAGATGGTCATCTGACTAATAGGGATGAAGAAAAAGCAGAGGCATTCAGTGCGGTTTTGCTTCAGTCTTCATAATACTGATAGACCTTGGGCTGGCTGGTCCCCTGAGTTGGAGGATCAGGAGCGTGGGAACACTGACTTACCATTTGTGGACACTGAAATTGTAAGGGACAAGCTGTATCAGCTGAATGTTCACAAATCCATGGGGCCTGATGGGATTCATCCCAGAGTACTGAAGGAGCTCACAGACGTTATGGCAGAACCCTCTCTATCATCTACTAAATGTCTTGGGAGACTGGGGAGGTCCCTGCTGACTGGAAGCTAGCCAATGTTATTCCAATCTACAAAAAGGGAGTGAGGTAAGACCTAGGGAACTACAGACCTGTTAGTCTAACCTCAGTTCCTGGAAAAATTATGGAGAAGATTATACTGGGTACTATCGAAAGGCATTTAAAGAATAATGCAATCATTAGGCACAGTAAGCATGGGTTCACAAAAGCAAAGTCCTGTTTAACTAAGTTGATTTCCTTCTATGATAAGGTCACCTGCCTAGTGGATGAAGAGAAGGTGGTGGATGTAGCCTTTCTGGATTTTAGTAAGGCTTTTGATACTGTCCCTCACTGAATCCTTTTGGACAAGTTGTCCAGCTGTGGGATAAGTGGGTTCACGGTGTGCTGGGTGAAGAACTGGCTGAAGGACAGATCTCAAAGGTTTGTAGTGAATGGGCCTACATCTGGTTGGCAACAAGTCACCAGCGGTATTCCTCAGGGTTCAATTCTGGGGCCAGTTCTGTTCAATATATTTATCAACAATCTGGATGCAGGAGTTGAATGCACCATTAGCAAGTTTGCTGGTGATACCAAACTGGGAGGTGCTGTTGACTCTCTTGAGGCCTTGCAGAGAGATCTAGAGTGGAGCATCAGCCTGTGATTAATGGGATGAAATTTAACAAGTCGAAATGCCGGATTCTGCACTTAAGATGGAGTAATGCCGGGCACAAGTATAAACTGGGAGAGGGGTGGCTGGAGAGCAGCCCTACAGAAAGGGATCTGGGGGTGCTGGCTGACAGCAGGCTCAACAGGAGTCAGCAGTGTGCCCTGGCAGCCAAGAGGGCAAACGGCATCCTGGGGGGACATCAAACACACCATAACCAGCTGGTCAAAAGAGGTGATTATCCCGCTGCATTCAGCACTGCTGCGGCCTCACCTTGAATACGGTGTGCAGTTCTGGGCCCCACTGTTTAAGAAGGATGCGAAGGTCCTTGAATGTGTCCAGAGGAGGCCAACAAAGCTGGTGAATGGGCTGGAAGGCATGTCCTATGAAGAGCAGCTAAGGACTTTAGGCTTGTCTAGCTTGGAGAAAAGGAGGCTGAGGGGCGATCTCACTGCTCTCTACAGCTTCCCAAGGAGGGGAAGAGGAGAGGGAGGTGCTGATCTCTTCTCCCTGGTATCCAGTGATAGGACGCATGGGAATGGTTCAAAGCTGCACCAGGGGAGGTTTAGACTGGACGTTAGGAATCATTTCTTTCCTGAGAGGGTGGTCAAACACTGGAACAGGCTTCCTAGAGAGGTGGTCAATGCCCCAAGCCTGTCAGTGTTTAGGAGGTATTTGGATAATGCCCTTCACAGCATGCTTTAACTTGGTCAGCCCTGAATTGGTCAGGCAGTTGGACTAGATGACCGTTGTAGGTTCCTTCCAACTGAAATAGTCTAGTCTAGTCTAGTCTAATAACATTTTTCATTCACTCATGAAAAGTCTAAGTTTCCATATTTCAATCAAAATTTCAGAATCTGGAAAATGTAGAGCAGCCTTTGTTTATTTAGGTTTTTGCTCTTGCTAAAAATAGTTTGGTTTTGTGTGATTTAGTATTTTTGCTCTTTATAATCTCATTTTGTTGTTTTGTTATTAATGCTGTAGACTCCTTTCAAAGGTTCTTAAGAAGCAATTTGGAACATCCAAATGATGCATCTGATTTTAGGCAAGAAGATCATTATCCCTTTCCTTTTGAAGCATGAGTGACAAAGAGTCAGCAGGCTGGATCAAGCACTAAAATCATGTAATAGTCAACCTATCTATATTCAGACAAATCCTGTGGGTTTTCAAGCACTTTTGAAGGGGATATGGAAATCATTACTTTGGGAAAGTGGTAGTTATTGCTGGTACTTTCACTCTGGATGTATGCTTTAATAGCAATTCTGTGCAACTTTTTGATTGTTTAACTCCCTAGAGAAAAAGGCTGTTTACATTTCTTTCCCCAACATGAAGATGGAGAAATGGTGATGTGCTTTACTGGTTTTAATCATAGCTACTGAAGTTTCATGGCTGTACATGGTGACTAAAACTATTAAACTAAAATTACATAAATGAAGAAAAATGGAAATCACTTTCCACAGAAATTAAATCCAGAGCCAGAATATATCCAAGGCCAAGGGTTGATAGAAATATGTATTGAAATTTCACAATACAAATAATAACAGAAAAGTAGTAATATCCTGTTCTTTTAAAGTACATGAAGAGGCTGGTTTCCATGAAAACACCCTGTTGTGGGTTTGTTTTGTTTTGTTTTGTTTTAATCAAGAATGTGCATAGCTAGGTAACTTTCAATTCTTGTGAGAGAAATAGGACATTATGGTTTGGAAAAAGTTGGCAGACAGCAAAATAGTTATTTTTTCGGTGGCTGGCAATGGCTGTGTTTGGTATTCACAATGATTTCAGCAGCACCCCAGTGTAGGTAATCCCAACTGTGACCATCATATAAATGTGTCGAGGTAGTGATGTAAGATCTCTTCAGCCTATCTTAGAGAACTCTGTTAGATCTCTAACAGAGCTCGTAGTTTCAGATTTTAATACAAGGTTTTATCCGTTTAACTGTAACTGTAACTTGGATCTACCATATACACTGCATTTGTGTGTACATCAAATAATATCACAGATTGGATTTGTACTAATTTAACCACTGTATTTAGGGATTGCACTGGTACATATGGATTTCTTCATTCCTCTCTTTCTCATCCATTCCTAATATCAATATGGTTTGCTGCTGCCTCACGGTGCGAAGTGATTATGCTGCAGTGAAGTTCTGGATTTGATCTGTGATAGCTGCCTGCATATACCAGCATTGTCAGTTACATAATTGCTCTAATTATTGGCATTGTCTTTGAAAAGAAATGTGGTTTTATTTTCAAATGTGAGCTATTTTATGGAGCTATTTTAGCATAAGCAAGATTTCTTGCTCTAAAAAATAGTCGGGAAAATATGTGAACACCAGATAAAGAAATTGAAAGTATGGAATCATGCAAGCATTTAAAATTAAGTCAAATTAACCCAGACAGAGTGAGTCTGTACCAAAGACTGCATAAGGGAATGTCATTTATTCTCACATTTGTAAGAAGTTCTCCATTATTTTCCTTTTTTAAAAGGATACAGTCATTTATCCAAATATGAAGAGCCCTATCTACTGGGTTTAGTTCCCTATGAAGTGTTTATGCCTTTGTTAATGTAAAAATTAAAACAGAGTAGTAGTTCAAAGAAGCTTCAGGGATGAGGTGGTTAGGGGATATATGATCTTTCAGCTGTAAAGCCCTAATTTGCCCTGGATGCTACAATCACCACCTGAAAGCCACCCACTAACTTCATATCAGAACGGCAGCTTTTGTTCAGGACAACTAACTGGGAACAAAGTTGTTCATGCTTTTTCATATTAAACTACCCCCCCCCTTTTTTTCTCCTGTTGCAACCTATGGTTGTTCTCAAAGGGTCATTTTATGAGACTGGTCACTAGGGAAATGCTCTATGCTCTATGGAGAACCTGAAAGAGCACAAATTCAGGGGAAAGAGGAAATAATTAGCTGACAACTTGATGCAGCAGTAAATAGAAGTATTTGAATGATAACTTAAGTTGAGCTATGATAGCTGACCTACAACACTTTTGTAGCAAAATCAGTGCTGGAAAAAGCTGCAAAGGCAAGGTCATATGGATACAAGATTCAAGGGAAAAATACTTCACATGCATTGTGGGGAAAGAGGAAATGTTTGCCTTGTATCAGAAATCCCTGTGTTGCATCCATTTATACCTCCTCACGTTTTATACATTGCCAGCTCAAGATATCATAAATTGTCCTAAGCAGCCTCCACAATTCCTTCAGGTAAACACCCCTGAGTCCCGCTGCAGTGGGTGGTGACCAGAGCTACTACAGAACACACAGTTTGACTCAATATGAAGAGCCAAGCCCCCAGGTAGTATTATAAAGAACTGTGCTGGTTTGGGCTGGGATAGAGTTAATTTTCTTCACAGTAGCTACTATGGGGCTATGGTTTGGATTTGTGCTGAAAACAGCTGAACATAGGGATGTTTTAGCTATTGCTGAGCAGTGCTTACCCAGAGCCAAGGCCTTTTCTGCTCCTCACCCCACCCCACCAGCGAGGAGGCTGGGGGGGCACAAGGAGTTGGGAGGGGACACAGCCGGGACAGCTGACCCCGACTGACCAAAGGGATATTCCACACCATAGGACGTCATGCTCAGCATAGAAAGCTGGGGGAAGAAGAAGGAAGGAGGGGGACATTCAGAGTGATGGTGTTTGTCTTCTCAAGTAACTGTTAATACATGATGGAGCCCTGCTTTCCTGGAGATGGCTGAACACCTGCCTGCCCATGGGAAGTGGGGAATGAATTCCTTGTTTCGCTTTGCTTGCGTGCACGGGTTTTGCTTTACTTATTAAACTGTCTTTATCTCAACCCATGAGTTTTCTCACTTCTACCCTTCTGATTCTCTCCCCCATCCCGCTGCAGGGGAGTGAGTGAGAGGCTGTGTGGGGCTTAGTTACTGGCTGGTGTTAAACCATGACAAGAGCTCATCTAAATATAATGAGGTCACTGTGATGGTCAAATCACTCAGGCTACAATTTTAAGCCAACAATTTGAGGTCCATCTTCAAGCACCTTGAAAGTGTCATGAATTTCCTCCAGCCTGTGATGTTTTCTTTCAGGATGAATGAAAAGGAATACAAATACAACCTGGGGCTACTTTGGCTGCTTTGCTAGCAGAGTTTGTAGTCACAACTGATGGCAGCCTGGACCATGTTACCCTATGTAGTCCCTTCGAGCTTGCAACCATAATTCTTCCCAAGGCAGGATCTGGGGTGACAATGTCAGACCACAGTCACTGCTGAGACCATTCATCCTTTAAGCAACAAACTTAAGTCAAGCCTAGTGGATAGTCTCAGACAGCTATATGCTCAAGAAAATCTTGACAATTAGCAAACTTCAAATGCCACGTACTAAATAAGAAAATCCAGATTTAGCCAGGACATGTGTGTATCTCTCAGATCACTTCCCGTTACCCCTCATGACTCAGTATTGCCTTCAAGGTAATTTAACTCACTGTCTTGTCTTCCCTGTTGATAAAAAAATAATCCCTTCCTCTGCGACACCTAATGGATGATCCCCTGAAATACATGCCTAAATAATTATCTGTCTAGGAGACTCTTTTATACAATGAGTCATCATTCACTGTCACTATAAAGGGCTTGTTCTAATTTTGAGACCCTCATTAGAATTAAAATATCAAACAAAGTATATGCCTCTGACAGCTGGTCCACCAGAATTGCAGCAGTAATTCTGTAAACCAAGGAGAAAACAAAAACAAGTGTTCTGAAGCCACAAATCTAGAGTAGCCAAGATTTTCAGCACAAAGTCAGAGTTCAAGGCACAGAACATTTGAGTTCAATCCTCTTGGAGGAATTTTCTCTTACTAATTGTCTGTAAGCAGAAGAGAAAAATGTTGAGAAAAGCAAAGATGCAAAATATTGTACTCCAGTGCAAACTTCAACAATACCTCCAGGGAAGGAAGCGAATGTAAGCTACTAGATATAAAAAGCAATAGTTTTTCTTTTTTATTATCGTTGTGGAAGAGGAGGTAGATTTGGGATTACAGAAGCTCTCATAGGATACTTTATTGGTTCCTATGCATACTAGCATGGAAGAAAAAAGGTGGAAAATAATCTGACAAGAATTTTGAGTGATTTCCAGCTTCCACAGACATCTTAATTCAGCTTCTCATACTCCTTCTTCTAACTGTCTTTGTCTTGGATTTCTTTTAGAAGACACAAATGTAGCAGGCTAAAATTAGAAAAATATCCCTTGCAACAAGCAAAAACGGAGCTCACTATGAGATTAGACTCCAGAAGTCAAAGTTGGAGTGGGGTGGGGAGAAGCAAACTACAAACTCTTGAGAGATTGGAATCTCCATAGAAGAAAACTACTATTTGTGCCTAATCCCAGTCATTAGGGAGCAATGCTTGGTTAGTAGAGTTTGTTTAAACCATACATCAAAACAATTCTTTGAAAGAAAATTTGGCTTTTGACTCAAAAAAATTTTGATCTGGAAATGTATGCTGAAAAGCTTTCAGAGCACAAACCTCAGTCCGTAGATGAGAATAATTGTTACTTAGTAGAGTTAGACAAGTCAGGGCTTTTCCTCAGAATATAAGGCAGCAATGCAGAGGAAGGTTAGGGTACAACTGAAGACGTTAAATGTGTACTTTTCTTGCTTACACAGCAATCGTGAAAAAGGAATTATGCCAGCATAGTTCTGAAAGTCAGTTTATACTAAATATATGCAAGCTGCATAACCTAGTTTATATTTATGCTGCTGTTCTCATTGACTGGATTAATTGGTTGCACAGAGCTTTGCATGAGCACAGCTGCTCCTGCCAGAGAGGTACCTGGGAGGGCAGGCAGGACCTCCCTGCCACTGTGGGGAGAAAAAACACTGGTTCTTCTTTGTCAGAGTGTGTCTTGGCTTTAGATTCAGCTGTAACTCAGATGACATGAGCAGCACATGGTGGTGATTTTCTCCCCAGTTCCCACTGTTTTATCCCAGTGTGAAAAACCCTCCTGCTTCATGTCTATTACACTGTTAGCTGCTATTTGGCAAGGGTTTACCCCATGTTCCATCACCTGCTGACAGTGGATCGAGAAAAACCAGAAAAGAACAACGCCTACCCCCAAAACTATCGCACTTCTGTCCCTGCCTCCTGTCTCTGTGCAGTGCTTTGATTTGAGGTTTGGCAGCCCTTGTTTCAGTGTCCCACACCTGTAACTCTCCCTTCACGTTACTTCTCTGTTTACTCTCATATCCTCTTCATCAGCTGTAACCATCTTCTTTCCATCTCCAGAAGAGGTTCATGTGTATCAATAGTCAGTTAAATAGATACAGGAACAATTCCTAAGAAATATATAGCTTGGTTCCTGGAAAATAAAAATACTTGTATCTTTATTGTCTTTACACTTGCTCCTAATGTCTCCCTGCTTCTTCTTTGCATTTAAGCATTCTGTGTGTGACCTCCATACACACAGACACCAAAAAATACATTAAAGGTTTAAATAAGTGCAAGAAATTTGGGGAACCTCCCATGGATATTTAGCACTGCAGTGAATGACTGTCTCCTCTGTATCATATTGCAGATACTGATATAGCTCTGCCATGGCTTTGCTCAAAGAAAGAAGCCCCTTTTTTAACTGTGTGATATTTAGGGCATATCCATGTATTGCACTGCCTGTACCAGCTCCCAGCTCCATGCACAGTAGCAGCAGCTCAGTGGTTTCCTACCTGCTGCCTGAACAACAACTTCTCACAGTTCCTGACATTTTCCTTCCCATCAAGAAACCTGTTCTCTGTTTTGACCAGAGGCAGAGGAAAAAATGGGCCTGTCACTACTGTACTGCGGCTCTAGAAATGGTTAGCTGCCCTATGGAGGGCACCAGGGCTTGGGCACCCACAGAGGGGGCAAATGAGCTGGCACTTTGCTTAGATATCTTCTCTATGCCAAAGCCTGGAAAGATGCCCAGATGCTGCTGCTGTCAGCAGTGGAAGGGTCAAGGTGTGCGGGGGGGTGGCTGTTCTTGGTGCCTCCCCCCACCCCAGTCCTCGTCCCCATCTATCCCAGTTCCTCTGAAATCCCGTGTCCTGGAACTCCCATTTCAGAAACCCACCCAGCCCATCAATCCCATCCTGTGGCAGCAGCCATCAGGCCCTCATCACCAGGCCTGCCACGTTCAGCTTGGCCTGTCCTGCGGAGCTGCTCTGCCATGGGCGTGCTGCTGGGGCTCTGGGCTTCCTTCCTACCTTGAAAGGCACTGCCTATACCATGAGTCACTCTGCATGAGGTGCCTTCCTCAAGAAAAGTCATTACGTGACACTACCCTGGCAGCAGTTACTGGTAGCAATTATCATTCCTGATATATCAACACTTGCCTGTTGCATAAACACTCTCCCCTGCATGTTGCATGCAGAACTGCCCCTCCTGTGCCCGGCACCACTGGTGTGATGCTGACCCATGTGGAAAACCTGCTGAGGAATTGCTGTGGGTCACTGTACTCTGGCAAGAACAAACCCCCTTGCCTAGGGCTTATCATTTTTTCTGTTGTGAGTGAGACATCTGCTCTATAGTGGCTGTTCTTTTGTGTCAATTGTCTCAAGTTTAGCAGACAATACTTTATTATATTTTATACATATACACACATGTATATTATATATATCTATTCTATAATAAAGCAGCCAGTATGAGCTACTTTCTAACAAGATCCTTTTTCTCCTTGTTGCAAAAAAAGGTTTACATGGAGACTATCAATTAGTATGATCCATCAGAGAATGTGTTACTGCTTTAAAGAATAATACTGTAGTTGTAAGTTTGTCTTGTGTAGTATTTATTTCAATGGCCACATGATGCCACCAGGGTCTTTGAGTCATTTTATGACATTTCCTTTGCTGGGCTCCTTTTGGAGGCTTCTGTAATATCTTAGATTAAAAATAAGTCCTAAAATATTTTTATTACAACCTAGATTAATGTGACATCCAGCTATCTCTGACTGTTATTAAAACTGCAAGTTGCCAGCTCTGCTGAAAGGTTTGTGAAGTTTCAGCAACTTCTGAGTCAGTCTGTAACATTTGTGGGTTTATGTGGAAATTGTGGCCAATCAACAATGAATGTGAATGCACAGCTTTGGACAAAATGTGGATATGTAAATGGATCTGCATTGACATTGAAGAAAAATGTCTACTTTAATCCCTTATAAGGTGAGTTTGATAAAGCTGAAATATACAGCTATAAAAATGATGAGAAAATACTTTTTCTTTGAATAAATTAAGAATGAAGATAAACATTATTTTTCTGTATTCTATGGCTGGATTCATTTTCTCCTGTTATACTTCATCTGTACTTAGTCCTGTCTAGCACAGAAGTGGCAAACAGAGTGCCATCTCGTGGATAAAGAAGACCTGTACTCATAATAAAATGGACTCGGCTTTTCTCCACTGGTTTGAATGGAATCACTTACAGTGTACAAATATGACCCAGTATAGCAAGCACAAGATATTTGGTGGTTTTGACACTCCTTCCTTTCTGATACACAGCAACAACCCTACTGGGAGTGTACCTGAGGGCAGGTAGAACCCAAACATATATTTCCCTGGTGCATGTTATTTTGAATTATGCTGGTGGCAATATGTAGTAGATATTCACTTGGTTGGTTTATTAATAGAAAACAATTTCCCATAGTGGAAAATGTACCATTTTTATCATGGTATGTTAATTATAATATTTTGGATGCCAGTAAAGATCAGTCACAACTTATATTTAGAGAGAGTCTGAATGATTAAGAACATTCCCGTAGCTTATGTTTATTCCAGTTTTGGAATAGAGACATAATCAGTAATGCCTGCCTATTAATAGCCGATAATAAATTTAAGGCATGTTTCTGTGCAATCTGTCCATAAATTATTTAAAAAAAAAAGATTAATTGCCATACCATAACATTCAATACGCTCTATCTGTAGAATCACAAACACACACATAGATTTTTCTGTTGCCTCTGAATATTAGCCAGCTCCAGTAAATGGCTAAACTGTAAACTGAAATCTGATCCTCTGCTCAGATTTTGTCAGTGGTTGCACCATTATCAGTACTATATTAGTTCCATGTCAGATCACAGAATCATAGAATTATAGAATAGTTCTGGTTGGAAGGGACCTTTAAAGGTCATCTAGTCCAACCCCCTGCAATGAGCAGGGACATCTTCAACTAGATCAAGTTGCTCAGAGCCCCGTCCAACCTGACCTTGAATGTTTCCAGGGATGGGGCATCTACCACCTCTCTGGGCAACATGTGCCAGTGTTTCACCACCCTCATTGTAAAAAATTTCTTCCTTATACCTAGTCTAAATCTACCCTCTTTTAGTTTAAAACCATCACCCCTTGTCCTATTGCTACAGACCCTATTCAAAAGTCTGTCTCCATCTTTCTTACAAGCCCCCTTTAAGCACTGAAAGGCTGCAATAACGTCTTCCCTTCTCCAGGCTGAACAACCCCAACCCTCTCAGCCTTTCTTCACAGGAGAGGTGTCCCACCCCTCTGATTACTTTTGTGGCCCTCCTCTGGACCCGCTCCAACAGGTCCATGTCTTTCCTGTGCTGAGAACTCCAGAGCTGAACACAGTACTCCAGGTGGGGTCTCACCAGAGCGGAGTAGAGGGGGAAAATCACCTCCCTCGACCTGCTGGCCACGCTTCTTTTGATGGAGCCCAGGATGCGGTTGGCTTTCTTGGCTGTGAGCGCACATTGCTGGCTCATGTCGAGCTTTCCATCCACCAGTACCCCCAAGACCTTCTCTGCTGGGCTGCTCTCAATCCCTTCATCCCCCAGCCTGTATTGATACTGGGGGTTGCCCTGACCCAAGTGCAGGACCTTGCACTTGGCCTGATGGAACCTCATGAGGTTCACATGGGCCCACTTCACAAGCCTGTCCAGGTCCCTCTGGATGGCATCCTGTCCCTCAGGTGTGTCAACCACACCACTCAGCTTGGTGTCATCTGCAAACTTGCTTAGGGTGCATTTGATCCCCCTGTCTATGTCATTGATGAAGATATTGAACAGTACTGGTCCCAATACTGACCCCTGAGGGACACCACTCGTCACTGATCTCCATCTGGACATTGAGCCATTGACCACTAACTACTCTCTGGATGCGACCATCCAACCAATTTCTCATCCACTGAACAGTCCACCCATCAAATCCCTCTCTCTCCAATTTAGAGAGAAGGATGTTTGGGGGACCATGTCAAAAGCCTTACAGAAGTCCAGATAAATGACATCCATAGATCTTCCCTTGTCCACTGATGTAGTCACTCCATGCTAGAAGGCCACTAGGTTGGTCAGGCAGGACTTGCCCTTGGCGAAGCCATGTTGGCTGTCTCAAATCACCTCCCTGTCCTCCATATGCCTTAGCATAGCTTCTAGGAGGATCTGTTCCATGATCTTCCCAGGCACAGAGGTGAGGCTGACAATTACCAGGGTCCTCCTTTCCACCCTTTTTAAAAATGGGTGCAGTGTTTCCCTTTTTCCACTCACCAGGGTCTTCACCTGACTGCCATGACTTTTCACATATCATGAAGACTGGCTTGGCAACTACATCAGTCAATTCCCTCAGGACTCTGGGATGCACCTTGTCAGATCCTACAGACTTATGTATGTTCAGGTTCCTCGGGTGGTCACAAACCTGATCTTCTCTTACAGTGAGAGGGACTTTGCTCCCACAGTCCCTGTCTCACGTTCCATCCATGCAAGAGGTGTGGGAAGAGAGGTTGCCAGTGAAGACTGAGGCAAAAAAGTTGTTGAGTACCTCAGCCTTCTCCTCATCCATTGTTACCAGTTTGCCACTCTTGTTCATTGGGGTGGTACGCTTTCTTTGACCTTCCTTTTCTGGCTGATGTACCTATAGAAGCCCTTCTTACTATTCTTTGCATCCCTTGCCAAGTTCAGCTCGAGCTGCACCTTGGCCTTCCTGACGCCATCCCTACACAACCAGGCAGCGTCCCTGTACTCCTCCCAGGATACCTGTCCCTGCTTCCACTGCCTGTACATTTCTTTCTTGCCCTTTAGTTTGACCAGCAGGTCTCGACTCATCCATGCCAGTCTCTTGCTTTCCCTTCCTGATTTCTTACACCTGGGGATCGAGAGCTTTTGTGCTCTATGGAAAGCATCCTTAAAGATCTGCCAGCTCTGTTCTGCTCCCTTGTCCCTGAGGACAGTTTCCCAGGGGGTCCTATTGGCTAACTTCTTGAACAGCTGGAAGTTTGCTTCCCTAAAATTTAAGTTCCTGAATTTACTCTTCACCTGACCCATATCACTCTGGACTGTGAATTCCACCAGTGCATGATCACTGCAGCCCAGGCTGCCTTCAATCTTGATGTCACCGATTAGCTCACTTGCATTGGTGACCATCAGGTCCAGTATCGTATCCCCTCTGGTAGTGCTGTCTATTACTTAGAAGTTGGCTTAAGAAGTTATCCTCAATGCACTCCAGGAGTCTCCTGGATTGCCTACAGCTCACCGTGTTACTCCTTCAGCAGATGTTGGGGTGGCTGAAGTCCCCCAGCAGGACAAGACCCTGCGAGCGCAATGCCTCCTGTAGCTGGAGTAAGAAGGCTGCGTCAATAGGCTCCCCTTGATTGGGCTGCCTGTAGTAAACACCAACCACAAGATTCCCTTTGTTGCCTCAGTCTCTAATTCTTACCCATAAGCTTTCAACCTGCTCATGGCTATTCTTCAGAGACAACTCTTCGCCATCTATCCATTTCTTGACGTAGAGGGGAATCCCTCTGCCCCTCCTTCCTTCCCTGTCCCTTCTGAACAGCCTGTAGCCATCGATAGCTGCACTCCAATCATGGGACTTGTCCCACCAAGTTTCAGTAATGGCAACTAGGTCGTAGCTTTCTAGCAGCATGGTGGCTTCTGACTCCTCCTGTTTGTTGCCCATGCTGTGTGCATTGGTTTAGAGGCACTTCAGCTGGGCTGTTGGCCGTGTCACCTTCTTAGCAGAACACCCCTTAATTCTTTTGAGGTATTTCACTGGTGTTGCCCTGTTAGCTCTTTTTACCTCAGGAGCTCCTGGCTCATCTCCATAAGACTTCCAGTGTGCTCCAGTGTACCCAGCACATCTCAGAGCAACAGGCTGAGGGCCATCACTAGCACCCTGTCCCTCTAACCTTGGTGTGTCATCCCACAGCTTGCTACAGACAAGCCTGATATTATCCCCCTCCCTCTTCAAGCCTAGTTTAAAGCTCTGTCAGTGAGTCCCACTGGCTCATGAGCAAAGACCCTCTTCCCTCTTTGAGAAAGGTGAATCCCAGCCGATGCCAGCAGGCCTGGTGTCGTGTAGGCCATCCCATTGTCAAAAAACCCAAAATTGTGGCACCAGGCCCGGAGCCATGTATTAATAGACTGGGTCCATCTGTTTCTTCCAATGTCGCTGCCTGCAACTGGAAGGATAGAGGGAAAAATAACCTGTGCTCCAGATTCCCTTACCAACCATCCCAAGGCCCCGAAGTCTCTTTTGATTGCCTTTGGACTATGCATTGCAGGTTCATCACTACCCACATGGAAGAGCAATAACGGGTAATAGTCCGAGGGCTGTACCAGGCTAGGAAGTTTCCTAGTGATGTCCTTAACCTGGGCCCCAGGGAGGCAGCAGTCTTCCCTGAGAGGAGGGTCTGTCTGGCATATTGGACCCTCTGTTCCCCTTAGAAGGGAGTCATCTACAACTATAACCCGTTTTTTCTTCCTTGTGGAGGTAGTTGTGATACAGGGGGTAGGCCTTTCTGACTTTGACAACACCTCTGGTGTAGATGGACCATCATCCACATCATCCATTGACTGGCATTCCACATGCATAGCCTCATACCTGTTGTACAGAGGTACCTGGGAAGGCAAGGTGGTCAAGGAGGGAGTTCACCTGCCGCCCCAAGCATGGACTTGCCTCCATTCACTCCTTCCCAAAACAAAGATCACCGAAAGGTACAAAACCAATCCAGATCAGGTGTACACATAGTGTTTTATGCATTTCTCTTAAATTACAGCACGTGATACGGAGCTTATGTTGGCTCTGAGATTTCATTCCGGGTTCCTGCTGGCTGTGGGAAGGCAGGCAACACCTGATCAGGCATAAAGCTAAAGTGGCATGCATAGTTCATGCCTGAATGGTCAGCATAAGGTTTAGTCTAACGGAAATGTCCTGAACTAACTTGAACCAGCAAAGGGAGCTAAACATTTTGCAAGGTGGGAACAGTACTTTGTATCCTGTGGCTTCAGTGTTTCTGATCTGACACTTGAAGATCTGAGGCTGTACTATCAGATCATGGCCAAAGGAGCATCTTAATGTGCTATTTCACATGCATATCCTCTGGGAACTGGTTTAAAGCATCATATTTTCTTGTCACTCTGTGATGGTGTTCTCCCTCCCACCCCCAACCTGACATTTATTTCCCATAACCCTGCTCAAGTGATAACCACCAGTGGTGGTCATAATGGATGCGTCTGGTCGCGTGGATTTGGGGGAGACAGATAACAACCCAATAGCCAAGGGCTAATTTGAGCAATGCACCCACCTAACCACAGTGCTGGTCAATGTCCAACTGAAGCCAAATTTAGAAGAAACTAACATCTGTAGTTTGTATGTAAATATGATTATATCATAAATAGTGGACAGCCCAGGGCCCGCTGAGCTCTCCTGCACAGCAGCAGGCTGCATGCCAGGATCTCCCCTTGAGTAGAGATGCCTCTCAGGGTTACTCCTTGAGGTTGAGAGAATCCTTATCGCATCAGATACTCAGTAAGTGAATTGGGAATAAGTGCGCTGAAACTTTGAAATCTTAGCTACGTGATATAAAGGATCGATTGTGCACATATAATCCTTTAGACATAAACCATTGACCATGTCTGGGACTAAGTCTGGATCCAGCTGCACCTAAACTCCCCTCTGAGAAGGAGTTTAGAATGCAAGGGGGTCCTTTCTGAACCTCATGACTCAACAGGAGGGTCTCCCTGACAGTTTTGTCTGACCTTGTCCTCTATGCAGTAAATAATCAAGTGTACCTTGCCATCGAATCTTGTTAAACCACTGTTGTGTTTACTATCAATCTTTGTTAAATCACTGTTTTTTATCAATAAACATATTGCTACTTGTCTCTTCCAAGTGAAGTGACTCCATTGGCAACACACTCACCTCTGTCCCTTTGCATCACTTGAGCTAATACAACTGTTTGGCCTTTTGTACTAAACCAGACTGGGGGAGTGATCCAGGCTAAAATTCCTGATCACTCAGTGTGTGTCTCTGTGTGTGTGTACATGCATGCATGCATGCACTTGCTCCAGCCTGGAGTAGGGAGGATAAGGAAATTGCTTCTTTTGAGGTCTACTGGCCCAGCTACGTCATCTAACTGCACTCTGAGATGCCAAACAGACCCAATGAATTCATTTGGGTTTCTTTTGGCTTAAACTGTTGTTGAGGGAAGGACAAAAAGACTGGCTGGCGAGAAATAAGAGCATTGCAGTTTAGCCCACTGAAATTCTCAGTTTCCTAATGAAACTTTTAACAAATTAATATCTCACTACAAAACAAATTGCAGTGTAAACAAAGCAGAGTAGCCTAACTTACTAAACTGATCCAGGTGCTTTGCTCCTAATTTAGAAGGATGTCAAGTGGAAACTGAAAAAGTACTGTGCAGCTTTTCCATGACTTTATGCTGCAAAACATTCAGCTGATTCACTGAGGACTGAAACGTTGCACTCACCCAGAGTCAGGCCAGCTCTTCTCTTGGCCAGTGGCAAGGGTATCCTTGCCAGCCTGCTCATGGGGTGCACTATCTTTACTTTTACAGGGAGGGTGGAATGATTTTTATGTTCTCCTATTCTACAGTAAAGACAAGGGCTTGGATACAAGCCAAACTAAAAAAGCTAAAATCCCTGTGCCAGGTCTCAAAGCTCTTTCAAGGGCAAATGTCTAGCTCAAAACAAGCACTGTGGGGATGGGGGCTGTTTGGTTTAGGTACGTAGAACCAGCCAGCTCCTGCTCAAAAACTGACTTCAGCAAAGCCTGCTTTCCCCTGCTGTTCATGGCCAGCCCCGAGAAGCTGCTCTGTTTGCAACTGGCTTGATAGGTAGCCCTTCATCCTCCTCCCCATGCCAACTCACCTTCCAGCTCTGGAGTCCAGGCCATGCTGCCTTAGCTCCACAGTTTCCAGTTCTGTCCCTGGAGTGGACTGTTGTTTATTTGCCGGAAGGTCCCTGCAATTTAAAGTCGATTAGCTGCAGGGCCATCAATCAGAGGCAGAACTGTGTTATTCTCTGTCCCAGAGCCCAAATCTTGACTGAGGACACTCTGCAAGATCTGAGCAAATTGAAGATAAGTAGATTCTTATCAGATGGATCCACAAAAAGTTCCCAAACACTGACTAATATCTGAGGGCCGTACACTTGAAAAATAGGCTGTGGGTAATTGTGTTCATGAATGAAACATTACAGATAAAGTTGCAAATAGTAGCTTTTCTCCCTTCTTATTAATAGGGGGAGTTTCTGCTTCCATTTACATCATGTGCATTACATTCTTTCAGATGATCATTAACTTGTTTTGGCTGAGAGCCAAATTTGGGTCAACATATACTCTTAAATCAAACACAGAGCTCTTCTTACAGTTCCATATAGCAGCACCCAGGAGCTGTTTAGCAGATTCCTGATTCCTCCAGACCTGTTAACAAGTGATTCTGTATAAGGGACAATATTAATAGTTCCTTGGTGGATTTCGGAAATTGAGTATACAAAATCATAAGAAAGTTTGTAGGACCTCCTAGACACATGCTGTGTCTAGTCTCACTGATGCAGTTCTGTGAAAAGCAGTGAAGCAGACAAGATCTGTCAACAATTATTCATCAAATGCCTGATTTGTTAAATATTGCATACAGATTGCCTGCTGAATAATAAGCAGCCAATTCTGGAACTTGCTTCAGTGTAATTCAGAGCTCCTCCCGATCAGATATTAATGTCTGGACTTTCAAGTATATTAGACCACGTTATTATTTTAATTTCACTGCTGCCTTCTTACAAGTTCCTATGTAATTAACAATGATTGTGCTGTTTGAAAAGCTCTCACTTTTTTACCCCATGGAGCAGCTTAGAAGTAATGCTAGCTGTCTTAGCAGATCAGTCATTTGTTCTGATAACTCACGTAATTAGTACATTGAAATGCAGCTACTTTATTCCAGATTCAGAATTGTTGAAACATAATGCACAATGTATAAAAAAAGCTCTTTAGAAAACATTGATGTTTTAAGCATTCCTCAGTTTGTCAGCTCTGGTAGGAGAAATAATGAAAATAGCCAGGGAATGTTCTTGCTTAGTGAAATTAGAGAAGAAAACACTTTTCACCAATGAATCAATTCCCCTTCCTTGATGAAACAAAGTATGGGTTTGATCCAGCTACTATTACATCAGAGAGAGCAAAAGCTGAGACTGCAACAGTAGGCAGTGCATAGTCCTTCATGGGAATTAATGCATGAGTTCAATAGACACTAACGTTTTCCAAATCACTGAAGGTGCATTTTCAGAAGAGGCACTTTTAAAAGTCAAAATCTTACTGAAGCATTTTGGGGCAGAAGTTAATGCCCTTAAATACTTTTCATATATCTATACAGGCAGCTTAGCCTGTTCTTAAACTCTAAACAAGGCTTTAAGATAGAGCTGCGATGATCTCTGATTCACTCGGAGTTTGAGCCCA
Organism: Harpia harpyja; assembly: GCF_026419915.1. Lineage (NCBI taxonomy): Eukaryota > Metazoa > Chordata > Aves > Accipitriformes > Accipitridae > Harpia > Harpia harpyja. The sequence continues at coordinate 11,361,785 of NC_068957.1, forward strand.
GTTGCCAATGAGTGTTGGCCTGTTGCTCAAGGCCAGAGGAATGGCCCTCCAGATAGTGTGGAGCACATGCTCTTGTGAAAAGGCCTAGGTTCCAAAACAGGGGTGGCTGCAGAAAGCAGATTTAGTCACATAAAATGTGACATTAGCATGTTCACTTACTGAGTCCCATGTTTTCAGTGACCCAAATGCACAACTTCACCTCCTGAGATTTTCCAGACCTCCAGCTCCAGTTTCTCTGGAAGGCGGGGAATAATGGCACTGGGCTAACGACAATCAAACCTGCAGCACCTCTGAGGGCTCTTCAGCTGGAAAGGATAGATATTTGCATTCACTTCAGCTGACTCCCAGCACAATTCCTCCATTTCTCAGAGGTGACAGCATAAAGTACTTGCAGATAACGCTCTTCCCCCAGCCCTCGGCAGCCCGGCATGTTCTGTTCCATTTTCCCAGGCAATGAGAAGGTGTTTACAAATAGCACAGCTTCACATTAGTTGAATCTGTGGTCTGCAATAGTATTGTAATTTAACTGAGTTTTTTGTTATTTCAAACTGGTTCTTGTACATATAGTTTTTCTCTTTTCCTCTTAAACAAACAAATGAACCCCCGCCCCAACAAACAAACAAACAAACCACCAGAAATACTTAATAATGATTTAAAGTGGAGCTAGAAGGGGGATGGGAAATGGGTTGCTAGTGTCAAGTACCTCCTGCCGTCAGGAGGCTCTTACGGCATAGTAAGATACAATCCTGGGCCATGAATCTGGTTGATTGATCCTGCACGCCAATGGGGAGCAAACCCAGCCCTCTGGAAACAGAGACAGAGCTTTTTTTTTCTTAGATCTAAGAGTGCAGGTTGGGTTCTCATGTGGTGTTCAAGTGTCAGGTTAAGGGATTCAGTAGCAGATGCAAAACTGGAGCAGCTCTGCCAGGAGCAAAATGTGCTTCCTCTCCCCATCACCTCCTACCCACCTGGATGCCTTGCACATGGACTCTGTATCATGTACGTGCTGGCTCCATACACTAGCAATGCAAATCCACTTGCTGTCTGCTCATTGCCTAATTCAGGTCATGGGGAGAGTCTCAGGGCCACCCCTGTGTGGTGATATGCAGATACCCACCGTGTTTTGCACACAAGTGTAACACTTCAGGGCATTTTTCAGGCTGCTGTAATACTATTTCACAGCTACAAGGGCAGGCTAATTTCTGCAATGTGGGAAATATATCATTTTTAAGGAGCCATTAAGCAAACAGTAACTCACCAAAGAAATCACTGCTTGCCCTTTCTCAAAACCTGATTTTGCTACTATTCATTGAAGTGAAAATAATTATTTAAAAGGATGCAAAACTAGGCTTTGTGTATATTAATATGGGCTTCCTCTGTGCATCCAGATAGATCTCTGGCAGCTTCACTGGGGCTCTGTAATTGTCTTTCATTAGCCGAGACATAATGATAGGAAGCTGCAAGATCGTAATGGAGATGAAAATTCTACTTAACAAATGGTCTTAGGTGCTAGTCTGTATTTGCTGCTTCACTCTTCAGAAAAACAGGCTGGAGAGAATACAAGAGAGGTGTTGAAATAATCTAAGAAATGTAAGTTCAGAGTACTTCAGCGATGCAGTGAACCATAATGTTCTTCAAACCACAGGCCGTACTGTCTCACTGCACGTGTGTTTTGATGGTTCTGATTTACAAATTGTTTGGAAAAAGAGAGGATTAAAGTCCCTGTTATTTGTCACTTGAAACCTTGAAAGTAGTTCACAAAGAAAAGTGATGAGATTTTCTAGTCAGACAGACCAGCATAAAGGCAGACGTGCGTAGCCCTGTAACGGGAACTGTGGCTTGAACAAAGCATTGATAGTCAGGAATTTGAGAACTGAAATCCTTGATCAGATTACACCACCATATCCAGTGTTTATTTATACAAATAAGGCAATTAAGGCAAGAAAACACATACCTAATTCTCATTAATTTTAATGAAATTACACATCTGAATAAGTTAAGCAACTAGAGACACTTGCAGATCAGAGTCTGTTTCAAAGATCATTGCATTAAGAGGGTCCTTACTCCTGATTTTAAAATATAGGCTCAAGATCTGTTACTCAGTTTTTCCTTCCAACAAGTAGTGATCGGGAGTTAAAAACAGAGAACTGTAATGATTCATAAAATTGTTATGAAGAACATTATCAGCTGAGATGAATGTTACATCATGTGTAATATTTATTGTCAGAGCAAGTGGAATTGTTTTCTAAATTTTAAATTTCAGATATGAACTTTGGCAAATTTTCAAATGTTAATTATTTTGGGGGGAATTCCATGCAAAAGTGTCAATGTGTTTTCTGAATTTGGTTTGCTTGCTTGTTCCAATGTATTCTTGTCCATTTGCTTTCTTAATTCTTTTCAGATGCAGAAAGTTTTTAGAATGTATAAAGCGGGCAAAAGGTTCAGTCTTCCATTCATACATGGTAGTTCTGTTCTGCTTTGGTCTGGAGAAAGGATCTGAGAACCTCATCTTTAAAGTTCTTTATCAAAGAACTGCCTAGTGATGCCATCACAATGTTAACAGGCCCTAGATAAATGTTTTGGGGTAGGTTTCCTTACTCTATTCTCCTGTACTTCATATCTGACATTTCTACCTTAGGATTATCAGCTCTGCTTAGCATTAAGTATTGCTGAAAATTAGTTTTTCAAAAATAACATTTATTTTAAATATACCTATTTTAATTAAAAAATAAGTCATCAGGGAAATACAACAAAATGATTAAATGCTGGGTAGGGATTTTTCATATGATAGAGATGTCACTTCATGAAAGAAATCCAAAACTGACAGAAGTTGACAGAACAAAGGCCACAAAATTCAGCTGTTAGCCTCTATGACGCATTTGGGGAATATTGATTCTCAACTCCGACTAGAGTAATAATAATGGTTTTCGAAGTTTCAAGAATGTCCACATTCTAACACCTATTCAGTAATCTCTAGATCTGAAAAAGTCTTCTTCTGTCATGTAGAAAACAAACACATGAATAAAAACATAAGTAGAAGATAAGGTGTTAATGAGATACGGCCTCAAGGCCTGCACTAAGCAGAACAATAATGCAAGTGAGGAACTATTTCCAAAAACTGGATAATAAATAGTTGGACTGAGCATTATGAGTTTGACTACGTTGTTTTGTAGGCTGGCTCCTAAATTGCACTTTTTAATGCCCAACCATATTTGGGTACAGGTAGCGAAATGCTATTAAATGCTGGTAAGCAGCTCCGAAAAAATTAGATGCTAAGTTGAAACCTGAAGAACAGCTTCACTCCCACTGACTACTGACCACTGACCTCAGCTGAAACTTGGGCCATTGTATGCCTGGATCCATATTGACCTGCCAGCTATACATCAGTTTTAAAGGGCCAAAGGGATACAGAAAAAGACCTTTTCAGCTTCTATTATATTTCATTGTGCACCTGTCAAAACTAACAAGCTACAACCTGAGGAGGCAAACAATACTTGAATAGCATTTCATGGTGTTAGTTAACTGGGTTTAGTACTTACAGTATGAGCTAATGCTGATTTGCACACAGAAATAAAGTTTATTTTCAAAACTGTCATTACACCATGGAATTTTTTACTAAAATAGGAAAGCATCAGAAACCCTTATTTTAAACAAAACTGAATCTGACTTCATTGGCTTCAGTGAAAGATGCATTACACTGTGACTTTGTCCAAAAATTACTTCAACAACCTCAATGAAAACCACAGGGTTACTAACAGGAATGCTGTCAAGGAAATATAGTTACATCCATTGCAACCCAAATGAAAGTTTCCTTCAATAAATACAATAATGGCAATGATCTTGGAGATAGAGGAAACAGCACAAAATAGCTTAAGAAAAAGGCATGAAGTCAATATAGCTTGTTTTCAGAACAAACTGAAAAGGGAAAAAATGAGATGTTTTAGATCCCTTGGCATCTGTAAACATCAAGAAGACATCACACTTGGGCTAATCTCAAGGCAAAGCAGCCATATAAAGTAAATCTACAGGCTTTCTTGGCCTTCTAAAGCATGGAAGATAATAGAAAGTAATCCTCTTTCTTTTTTGTTAAAAAAATTACTTTAAAGTAGGGTGGACTTTTTTTTTCTCTCACTTTGTAGGATCTATTTTAAATGACCTATTTAAATGTTCTGCAATTATGGTGCTTTTGTATATTTTCCATGCAGAGCGAACAGAAAGGGAATCCCTTGAAGTTATGGTATTTTAACCAACCAAAGAATAATCTTTTTTTTCTTTCTCTCTGAATTCTTCATACAAGGTGTCTTAAAATAGATAAGACAGGTTCATTACCGTTGTCATAATTGCCAGCTTCTCTCAGTTCTATTAGTGGATAAAGGTCCTATGAATATTACTCATGCACTCCTAGCCAGCCTCCCAAACTCTGTACAAGCTTCCTAAAACTATCCCTTCTGCTGCTCCTTCCAGTCACTCAAGTCTGTTCTTCAGTTATTTAATGTGATCCCTGCTAGGGACTCTTGTTACAATATGTCAGTTTTTTCTTCTTCATCTTTCTGCAATGTTTCTTACTTATTTTATTGATATGTGAATATCTGAATATTTTTATTGATATACTAATCACGTATTTAATAAAATACATTTCCTCTTATGTTCAGAGCATGGTGGCTTCACATTTGTCTGGCAGGTTATAACTTCACATCTTGGAGAAGACCTGAAATGTTGTATGTCAGAAGAGTATTCAGGTCATAGATCTCGAGATTAAGCAGAGACGATGTTTTTTATTTCTTTGGCTATACTGAATGTGTCTACAAGCATATCCTCCTCTTGGCATAAGAGGATTCCAATAAGGCTAGAATTCTCCTTTAGACTACTACGCTTCCATCATTCAGGCATCGGTTTAGACTTTTCACATAAATCTGCCTTTGATTCTTTCACTATTTAGTAAACATGCACAAATGTTTCTTCTGAAAATGAGATTTCATGGACATGTGGGAAGAAAAGATATCTTTCCTTTTTAAATGTTAAAAGGCCCAAGTGTGAGAAAATCCTAGACCTTGTTCTATCGGAATGAAGGAACTCTACAGAAGTTTACTTTTCTCCTTTACTTTTCTATATAAACTTTGATTAAAATTGAATTTATGTGACTGTGAAGCTACAAAAGACATTGTAAAGCATTTAAGATATGTTGTTGCTATGTGTTTAGTCCAGTTCATCCTCCCCTCATATGTCCCCCCATCTCCCTCCGACCCTGTAAGTGGCTGGGTACTCCCACCACTAATCATATGCCAGCTTTGACATGTGCTCGGGCTCTTTATAAGCCAATTCAGTTCACTAATTTGGCTGAAAACTAACCTAACCAAGAGAAGAAAAAAAGCCATTATTGTGAGGTCAGTGAGTTGGTTCAAGAAGAGTCCAATAAGTGCCAGAGATGGCACAAGGGAAGAGTATGACAAGACCCTTTGGCTGGTAGCAGGGACATGATAAGGGGAAACAGGGAGGACAGACAGTTCTTCCCTCTTTCATGAAACCAGCCCATAAATATAAAAATGAGCAGAACTTGGCCTTTCTTACTAATGTACCTACATCTCTGTCATTGTTTTCTAAGCACTCATCTCAGTTGTATCTGTACGTGCCAGGCACATCATGTAGCTAGAAGCTGGGACGCACTTAGGAGTTTCATGATTACAAGAGTTGTGTCACATGGTAAGAATTCTCTTTCTTTTTATATACTTTGTAAACTATAGGAAATTAAAAAATTAATTTGAAAGACTTCACTGCCCTGAATAATTGTTTTACTCACCTTAAAACCTAACTTTAAACTTTTAAAGATATTTCTGGATTTTTCCATCTTCCTTTTGATGGTTCAGCTCCTGTTCCCTGGTGCATTCATCCAGTGGAGAATGCAGCACAGCTGCCTCTACAGATTGCTGTGCTTAAGCCTTTGCTAAGATGAGGAAGATTTCATTTTACCTGCTTTTGGAACAGTCTGGATTGGCTGCTCAGGCCTTGGAGACAATTATGTGAGGCAGCCATCTAATGAAAGGAAATTCCCCCTTCCACCCAGGCGGGGCTGAAATTCTTAAAGAGGGTGAGATATCCATCTCAATGACAATCTCTTTCCTGATCATTTTGATATGGCGTCAAAATCTTTGCTGTTAAAAGCAAACACCTCTCTTTTGGTTACTGGTTCAGCATCCCTTCCCTGAAGCCAGTTTATACCATATCAGCACTGGTGTTTAATCATTAGGTTAAAAAAGTGTCACCACTCAGTTACTGAAGTAGCTGCAGTTTCTCTTCTTTCTTGAAAGACCATGGTCCTACACTCCTTTGCAATAGGCTAGAGGCAATAGGAAAGATAGCGCAGTCCTGCTTTTTTAAAAGCAATAATAAAAAAGTCTGTTAGCTCATGAGCCTATAGAGGCCTTAATTGAAATTAATAGAAAATGTAAAAGTAGAGGAAATTAGGGCAGCTGCAAAAGAAACCCCAGAAGCAAAAGCAGATTAAAGTAGAGCAATGAACAAACCCATGCAATATCTTAATTTTGCTTCAGGTATTTCCCCCTTAGTGTAACTTGTTCCCTAAATCAAGCAACAAGTCTAAAGCACATGGTTTCCCCTGTAGATGCCTATTCGTTCTACCACAGTGGTCTTTCAGTTGATGAGCAAAGGAACTGCAGTAGTTGGGGAGTGACTTTCCCAGCGTGCCAAGAGACAACAGTAGCTGCCAAGTTGCTCTGTGCTCATTCCCTGTTCCACATTGTCACAGCTTGAAGCTCTTTGTCCAAGAGCCAGCACCAGCTTAAACTTCAGAAAAAAATAGAGTATTTGTTTTTCATTTTAAAGATTGAATGACAATTATTTTATTCTCTTTCATCATATTTTTATTGTAAGCTTTGTTCTTCAACTTTCTAAGAAATAAAGTAAGAGACTTTTCTGCTTGCAGGTAGCTTTATGAGGGGGGTATACCATCCACCTTTACACACGTGAGAAGCCCCATTTAAGTCTGTGGAATTCCAGAAGGAGATAAGAAATAGTCTCACATGTGGGGAAAATGTGGAGGAGTGAGAACTTAAATTAGAATATTCTAAATTCACATTCTGTTGATGTCAAGTGACCTCAACCCATCCAATCCTGACTGGAAGCCCAGCAGGTGTGGTATTCATAGCACAAAAGATTTTCCCTGCTCTACTGTTGAAGACAAAGTCGTTAGGCGCAAACAAAGAAGCAAGTCTTGTAACACAATACATTTTTCCCCCTTCTTAGAGTACCTTTTTCCTTTCTAGCCTCCATCATTTCCAACCACAGTCAAATTTCTTTACATTTTCTCTGCAGTACATGGTCATAGTTCTTTTATTCAGTTAATAGGCCGTTCACTCAGGGAAGATGAAGTGTTATTTCGTGATTCGGTGTATTCAATAATGTCAGAGTTTTCTAGCACAGAATGCTTATTCTAAATATATTTCTCTTCTAGAGAAATCAGTTTAGTGAGCAGTTTCCACAAGAGACTTGGGTAGGACAACAGCAGTTGCTTCTAGGTTTTGCATTTAACCTTATATCATGCAAACTTATGGAAAAGTATCCCAGGTAAGTTGTTCATCCATTATTTTTTCATTAGTTTCTTTGTCTTCTGATTTCACACTTTTCATTGTCTCAGGGGGCAGGAGGATAGGCCAAGCTTGGCTTTAGCCTCTGACAGTGAGTTGGAGAGTGAACAACCCCCGGGTAAATGAGCACAGAGAAAGAAAATAAGTAAAGCACTGGACATCTTGCAATTTAGTGAAATTAAATGCCTACCCACTGTTCCCTGTCAGTAAAATCTGGCAAGAGTAGTGTTATGGAGCTGGACATCCCCGCAGCCTGAGTTAACAAAGAGAATTAGTCAGAAGACCCACTACCAGCAGCATGTCCACTTTATCGAACATTCAAGGCAACGACTCATTGCAAATGAGTAGGAAAAGATGGAATGAAAAACCCCGGCCAGTCCCTGTTGAAGGGATGCATGCATTTCACTGTTTTCTCAGGTGATGCTTTCGTGGAGCAGGTGATGGGTTACTTGTTGCACACTGAAGAGGGCTCCTGGATAAAATGGAGTAAGTTAGGTGGAAATAATATGGAGCCAAGCAGAGTCATATATCTGACAGCATTTCTTCCACTTTATTTAGCACAGTACTCTTTCACAGTGGTTCTGTTTTCAGTGTATTGCAGACTTGCGCTGTTTCCTATCACACTGCACCTTTAAAAGGATGCACATGCGGGGACTCACTTTAGTATGTACAAAGTTTTCAAGGATGCTTTCCCTCCCCATCTTCTGACTGACAGTCTGGCAAAATACATAGAAGATGGGCACAATGGGTGGAGTTATTGCCTTTTTTTTTTTTCCTCAAAAGGCTATGTCCTATCAGCTGAAGCCCTATTATAAGACAGTGCTGCATAGTCATTGTTGTATTCTGCTGTATTGGATGTTGTTTGCTGAGTATGGCACTTGTTACTGATCTATCTGGGAGCAGAAACATGTTGTAGACTTGTTAAACAGAAATTGTTTAACCATGGAAACTCCAGAAACCAACAGAGCCCACACAAACCTTTGCTTTCCTATTCAAAGAATTGTTAACCAGCTTTCCATGTGTTCAAACAAAACAGTTTGTTCTCTACCTGGGCCCTGTGTGAAGGGCCACAACGTTAACTTTTGGGCTATTTTTAGCATTCTTTGGGAAAAGGAAGGAGCAACATGTACTGCTTACACAATAATTATAAAATAGAGCCTGATCCAAAGGGATTCCCATTAATTTCTGGGGACTTTTTATATGAGTTTCTACTCCCGGCATGAACCTTTTCAAACAGAACAACCCAAATACATTTGTGTGCATGCTGCTGCTCTCCCAGGTGTGTTTTTGGCATCTTGGTACACAAGACTTGCTCACAGCTGGCCAGTACAGATGTCGGCACATGAACAAAGAAAGCATGCTCCCATGTTGGTCACGGCAATTGCAATTTCTTGTCTCGGTCTTCTGATTTCAAGAGCCACGGGTGTGTGGGTCATCAGTATCTCTGGTTACTTCAAACTAAGGACTAACCCTTATTTCATTTTCAGGATGACAACAGACAAACTGGAGAGACAGCAGCAAAGTGCAATTCAGTGCCTGTGGAAAAGCGTTTAGGATGCCCATGCATCCATAGGTAGCATAAAAGTAGGACGTTAGCAATTGTATGACAGATATCTCCTCCCCGCCACTTATATGTACACGTGCAGTCTGAGTTCAGATACTGTCTCTTAAATTGTACTTGGAAATGCCCAGGAATGAGTAGGATGTTTAGCTCCTGCTTCCTATCAGTTCATTACTCACCCAGAAAATTACTGTGGATGAAAAAACAAAACGCCTATTGTGCAGAACTCCCCTCGACTTCAGCTGAAGTACTATTTGCATGTGTGCCGAACAGCTTGAGGAAAATGCTCTCCAAGGTTTTGTGCTGTGAGTGGTAGATTCACCATCTCGACTGGCCTCTGCATTTTGATGATTCTCTTACAGGAAGGTTTTTCTCCTAGCAGACTTTGAATACACATAAAGCACAGTTTCAGTCTCAAGTTCCTGCATCAGCCCAGAAGTAAATTGGGAGAGGTAGGTGACCAAGCATGTCTGTATGTTCAGAAGAAAAGTATTGTTTAGAAGCTCTCACAAAAAAGTGAAAGGAAATAAAATAAAAATAGGCTTCTGTAATTTCTGAGCAGATTGCATGATGAATTTCAGTAGCTAAGAGTAAAAATTACCTTTCTCTCCCAAGAACTTCTACTTAGATATGGTAATGACATTACTGATAAGCTAGTTGTACCATTACTGAATGCTACCCTGTGTGAGTCTCCTTGGGTGGGAAGTAGTATATCTCACATTTCTACTTTTTCTTCAGATACTTCTCTTTGCAGAAAATCATGTTACTAATCTATCTGCTTGTTAGCTTTTGCTCTCCTTTTGCTAAACTGAAGAAGGAAAAATGCATGCTCCTGTGGCAAACAACAGACCGAGAAAAAAAAAATCAAAGGAGATGAATGAGGTTCCACCACAGCAAGAAATTGAAGAAAAGGTTAGAGATGCCAATAATGGGCATGGTGTGTAGCCTGAAGTAACCTTGTAAACTTCAGGGAACCAGACCAGATAATCCAACTTGCCCTTTCTGTCTCTGCTGTCTTCCAGTTACTGTCTACCATCAGGCTACACAGAAAATTTCCACTGATGGTGACAGAACTTCTAGCCAGATCTCAAAGAAAGGGGTACAACCAAGTGATTCCAGGATGTAATCCCTTAGAGTGATTTATTCCTTAAGCACGTCATCATCTTGGATCACGGTCTGGACCTTAGGCTTGTGCTTATTTTACACTTTAAAATTATCCTCAGTTTGGTTTGGCTTGTTGTCCTGACACAGAAGCCTAAATCTTAGTGAGTTTGACATGCTGTAGGTTAGGACAAGTAGCTTAGAAACCACTTAAATAAGATTTGGAGGAGGACTTATTTTTCATGACTGTAAATTAGAAAAAAATATAAAAATATGACATACTAAAACCCTAACAATGAAATTGTGTTGCATAACTAAGTTTCCTTCTCAGATAATTTCTACAACACCATAAACATATGTCACTGTCAATAGCCACTTATAATAGAAACATCAAGAATTATTTAGTTATAGTGCAATTTCAGTTCTCTTAAATACTTATTCATTTCATGGTTTACTTAGTTAAAATATGATCTTTTATTATGCTCCGTGTTTGATTTTTTATTTGGTCTCTAAAGCAGTTGTTTGAATGGTGGTGGGAGTAGTATCTGTCTTTGATACTGTCTATATGTTCTTCCACCTACTAAATAGGCAAGGAATTAGTTTAACATCCAGCTTAATGTAGCTGGTTAAACAAAACTGGCACCTTGATCTTTATACCTGCATTTCTGTGCCTGTTGTTAAAACAGACTTATAAACCAGGTATCGTCCTAAGTGAATTTTATTCCAGACCTTTGCGCTCTGTTCCGCGAGTTTATTTAAATAGAGTTTGAAAAATTCATCTTAAAGTATATGCAAATTCTTCTAAACTGGGCCCTTTATATACACGCATTCCCTTTTATGTGAACAGTGGTTTGTTAATGGTTCAATAATTAAGAGTTTACATTTTAAAGACTTCAGTTTTTAATTGGTTGAATATTAATCACAGATCACTTTTAGTTCTGTTGTGATATGCAAATTATTGATGTCTCAGCTGCATTTGTTTTCAGGTATCAGTCTATCCACATAATGCAAAATAACATTCTGCAATTATTTCAATTAGATGCAGTCAGCCTTTGGAGCAAGCTGTTTATTTCATTTCTGTAAATGAAGAAAGCAGTTGCTGTTTTCCATTCCCTGATGTTTACTGCCCAGAACTGGCACTCACAACTGGTATGGGTGCAACACATAAGCAGTTTTCTAACCGAATTATGTTAGCATTCACGGTAAAGGACAAGCAGTTGAACTCCCCGTGCAAGATTTCATTTGGTTAACTGACTCTTCCGCCTTGGAAAGAGATGTCACCTTGTTTGGGGGTATTCATCACCATTTTAAAGTATATTATGAAAGGTAGAGTAAATAGGAGTTCTTAATTAGCAGAATCTGTTTTGCACAAGTGCGTAACATTCGGGGATTTTTTTTCATCCGACTGCAGCTGTTACCTAAGCAGAGGAGGAATTTCACCTAACCGCAAAGAATGAGATACACAAATAGCCGCGTTGTCTTAAGAACGGGTCGGGTATGTCTCCTCACAGCGATTTGGCTTCATAATTGCAATTCCCATTAAATGCAGCAAACGTTACCATCCTGCCCACTCAGTTTCCACCTCTACTTTTGTTTCAAGCGGGGGGGGGGGGGGGGAAGATCGTCAGAAAAGATGGGGGGGGGGGGGAGAGCCCTTCCTTTTCTTCCCCTTCCTGCCCCCGCGCCGCTTTTCCCAGCCGCGGTGCTGAGCGGCGCGCACCCAGGCGCTGGGCGGGCGAGCGGGGGCGGGATGGCCCCGTCCCGCCGGTGCCCCGGGCTGCACTTGTAGCTGCTGCGCGCCGCCCATGGCAGCCCCGCGGCGCCCGGCGCGGCACCGGGGCCCCGCCGCTCTCGCCGCCCCGGGGGGCGCCTCCCGCCCCGCCGCGGCCGCCTGAGCTCCGCGGGGGCGCAGCCCGGCGTCTCCCCGGGAAAGGTAACGGCGGCGCGGGGCGGCGCGGCGCGCCTCGCCTCCCGGCGTGCGGGAGAGGCTTTCGCGGTTGCGATGCGCGGGGGTCGCTCCCCCGGAGCGGCGTCTCCTTCCCCTCCGAAGCGGCGCCCGAGCGCTCGGTGCGTGCGTGCCTACGGGTGTGCGAGTGTGCGTGCGGCGGAGGGGAGGGGGCTCTCTCTGCGTGCGAGGGGTGGGCGAGAGCAGTGCGATGGGAGCGGGCGCCCGTGTGCAGAGGGATCCTCGCCCCGCGTGTGTGCGGGGGACCGCGGTGTCGGGGCAGGGCTCCGCGCGGCGGCTGCTGCATGCGGCGGAGCCCGCCGGGCTACTGCGGCGCCGGGCTTCGCCTCGCTCCGCGCCTCGGCGCTCAGCGCGGCCAGGGGCGCTCGCCCGGGCGGGCGCCCGGCTGCCCCCGCCGCGCGGTGCGTGCGCGGAGCTGCCGGAGGGGACACCTCGTGGGGAGCGCGGCGGAGCGCAGCGGAGCGGGGCCGCGGCCACCCCGGCCGCCGAGGTAGGGAAGGCGCCGGTCTCGCCGCGGAGCGCCGCCGGGAGCATCGCCGGGGGCGGCCGGCCGCCCCGCCGGGCGTGTGAGTGCGGGCGGGGAGGGGGGCACGGCGGGGCTGCGTTCACGTTGGCGGTCTCCTGTCTTTTCCTTATTCCGAAGGTTCCGTTGTCGCTGCTCTGGTAATTACTGCTGTTATTTTAAAGGGGGGAGGGGGCGGGGGGGGGGGGGGGGGAGACGAAGCGACAGCGGCTTCCTGCCGGAGCCTCTCTGCCATCGCGCTCGCCTCTCCCCGCCAGCCGGCCGCCTCCCGGAGCCCCGGGCCAGCGGCAGCCGGCACAGCGCTGCCCGCTCCCGTCTTTTCCGGGGGAGCGGGCGAGCGGAGGGACAGGGGCCGGGCGAGCGGAGGGACAGGGGCCGGGCGGCCCGCATCAGCCGGTGGAGGTGTGGGAGGGACGGGGACGGGGCCGGGGAGGGGGCAGGATCTGCGCAGCGGGGCCGGGGAAGGGGGTGTGCGAAAGGCGCTGCGGGCCGGACTTTGCAAAGGTGCCGAAGGGGGGGGGGGGGCGGGGGGAGCGTTTGGCGGCGGGGCCCACGGCCGTGCCTCCTTGCGAAGGGCAGGTGGAAGGGATGCCGGACCGCATCGCCGCGCCGTGCCCGTTGCCAGCCGGCATGTGCGTGCGGTGTGTGCGCGGCCGCGTCCCTCCCGCCTTCCCCCGCCGGGAGGCAGAGGGCGACGGGGCGCCCACCACAGAGGGGAGCCGGCACCAGCCGAGCCGGCTGCGGCAAAAAATTGCGGTAGTGCCTGCGCTCCCGGCCGGGCTCGCCGACCCGCCGGCGGCCCCGCGCAGCGCCCGCCGTGTGCCAGCTCGGCACCGGCCGGGGCCCCGGGGCTGAGGAAGAAGAGGGGACTCGCGCGTGGGCGAGGCAGGGCCACGGGGGGACGGCGCCTGGGAGGGGGAGGGAGGGGGAGCGGTGGGGGCGCGGGGGCATCGGGCTGCCCCTGGGGGCTAGCGCGCCGCGGCCAGGGGCGGGAGCCTGCGGGGACCAGCAGCGGCTGCTCCGCTCCCCTTCTCCCCGTCGTCCCTCTCCGCGGCCTCCTTGACCCCTTCTGCCATCCCTTCCTCCCTTCCTTGCCTCCTCTCAGCTTTCCCTCTCCCTCTTGTCCTTCTGTCCTCCCGTCCTTCCTCCCTCATCCCTCCTCTGCCCTCCCTTCCAGGTCCCCCCGGCGCATCCTCCCCTCCTTGCGGCTCCCTCCAGCCCGATTCTCCTCCCTTCAGCTGGCTCCTGCTTTCTCCACTTCCATCCTGGCTCCCTTCTGCCAACTCGGTGGCTTCCCACAGCAGGAAATGGAAGGGACAAGTTGCGAAAAGGGGGGAATGGGGAAGGTGGGGGGAGCAATCTGTTGGTTATTGACTGATTTGGTTGGGGGGGGGGGTGTGCTACCTTCTAACTCAGAGGAAATGCTGTGGCTCCAGTTATTCTGCGTAAAAAATGGCAGCTCAGCTGGCCTGGCTATATGTGAAGGGATCTCGAAAGCCACCTCTGTATCAGTGCAGGGATAAGAGCAAATTACATAATGTTTTACCAAAAAAAAAAGTTCTTCTCAGGTTTCACTAGTGTTAGGCTGGTGAATCATGACTTTGTTTTGCAGTGCAAGTCAGGGTATTGTTGTTATTCCTGGGGATGGGGCTGTATGCTTGTGCATGCTTCTTCCATATCTGTATGCTTCCATTGGTCACCCAGAGCTGATCTTCTTGTTTTGTGGATAGTTCATTGTATTTCTGCAATCAGTTTACCACCTCTTTATTTAAACTAGGTGTAATAAGTGGCAGAAACAACGTGTGTGCATGCCTGTGTATGCCTTGAGTGAATTTCACTATTATCATAGGGATAATCTATATGTGTTGATGCTGTAGATACATACACTGAGTATTGACATTGCTTTTTGTGCCTGCATCTTCATCCTTTCTATATTGTGCTATCCCAACCCAGATGTTTGGGCATGCATAACATCAGCGTTTGTGTTTAATATCCCTGAAATGCACGGCAACATATGAACAGTGCAGGATTGAAGGGAGTAAATACGCATAAAATTGGAATCTCCTTTGGTTATTTTACTTTGTTAGTTATGCATGTTTGGCATGTACAAGAGATAGAAATATATTTGACAGACCTCAGAGTTATTTGTGTTTCTCTACAGAAATTTACATTCTGTATTTGAAATCATTCTAGCTCCTGTATATTTGTTTGGTTGTTAAAATCTTTCATGTTATTTTAAATTCAGTGCTTGTAGTTTATCTATAATCCTTGGCAGGAACAGTACCTCAGTGGTATACAATTTTTAACCCAAATGACGTTTTGGAACAATGAGAACTGAAAAACATTTTCTTTTTTTCTTTCCTTCTTTCTTCTTTAGATTCTTTATCTTTGTTCAGGAGCCTAAGGTTGCTTGCTGATCACAAGAAGATGTTTCTGTGGCTCTTTCTGGTTCTGTCATCTCCAGTTTCTTCTACAACTGCAGATGCTGATATATCTGTGGAAATTTGCAATGTTTGCTCCTGTGTGTCAGTTGAAAATGTACTCTATGTCAACTGTGAGAAGGTCGCAGTCTACAGACCAAATCAGCTTAAGCCACCATGGTCTAATTTTTACCACCTCAACTTTCAAAACAACCTGCTAATTATTCTATATCCAAATTCCTTTCTTAATTTTACACATGCAGTGTCCTTGCAACTGGGTAATAATAAGTTACAGAACATTGAGGGAGGGGCCTTTATGGGTCTTAGTGCATTAAAACAGTTGCATTTGAACAACAATGAATTAAAGATTCTCCGAGCTGACACTTTCCTTGGCATAGAGAACTTGGAGTATCTCCAAGCTGACTACAATTTAATCAAGTTTATTGAACGGGGAGCCTTCAATAAGCTTCACAAGCTAAAAGTCCTGATCCTTAATGACAATCTGATTTCATTCCTTCCCGATAACATTTTTCGATTTGCTTCTCTAACCCATCTGGATATACGAGGGAATCGAATACAGAAGCTTCCATACATTGGAGTTCTGGAACACATTGGGCGAATTGTTGAATTGCAGCTGGAAGACAACCCCTGGAATTGTACTTGTGATTTGTTGCCTTTGAAAGCCTGGCTGGAGAACATGCCCTACAACATCTACATCGGAGAGGCTATCTGTGAAACACCCAGTGACTTGTATGGAAGGCTGCTGAAAGAAACCAACAAGCAAGAGCTGTGCTCCATGGGGACGGGGAGTGATTTTGACGTGCGCATTCTGCCTCCCTCACAGCTGGAGCCTGGTTACAGCACACCGAACGGCCACACCACTCAAACATCAGTGCACAGATTAGTCACAAAGCCGCCAAAGACTACAAATCCTTCGAAGATCTCGGGGATAGTAGCAGGCAAAGCGCTATCTAATCGCAATCTCAGTCAAATTGTATCTTACCAGACCAGGGTGCCTCCTTTAACTCCTTGTCCGGTCCCCTGTGTTTGCAAAACGCATCCTTCAGACTTGGGATTAAGTGTAAATTGCCAAGAAAGAAATATAGAGTCGATGGCCGAACTCGTACCAAAACCATTAAATGCCAAGAAACTGCATGTAAATGGCAATTATATTAAGGATGTGGACACTACAGATTTCATTGAGTTTGAGGGGCTGGATTTGCTACATTTAGGCAGCAATCGGATTTCAGCGATCAAAGGAGAAGTTTTCCGCAACCTTACAAATTTACGGAGATTGTATCTCAATGGTAATCAGATAGAGCGTCTGAGCCCAGAAATGTTTGCTGGCCTCCACAACTTGCAATATCTCTATTTGGAATACAATGTTATCAAAGAAATCCTAGCAGGCACCTTTGACTTAATGCCAAATTTGCAGTTGCTCTACCTAAACAACAACCTTCTACGAAGCTTGCCAGCGTACATTTTTGCTGGTGCACCACTTGCTAGACTGAATCTGAGGAACAATCATTTCATGTATTTACCTGTAAGTGGCGTTCTTGATCAGCTAAAATCTCTTACGCAAATTGATTTGGAAGGTAATCCATGGGACTGCACTTGTGATTTAGTTGCTTTAAAACTGTGGCTTGAAAAACTAAATGAAGGTATTGTGGTGAAGGAATTGAAATGTGAAACACCTGTACAGTTTGCTAACATTGAACTTAAGTCTCTGAAAAATGAGATCCTCTGTCCTAAACTTTTAAACAAGCCATCTGCTCTGTTCACTAGTCCTATGCCCGCTGTTACTTTTACAACACCACTGGGACCAGTTCGGAGTCCTCCTGGTGGCCCAGTTCCGTTGTCCATCCTGATCTTAAGCATTTTAGTTGTGCTTATTTTAACAGTGTTTGTTGCTTTTTGTCTTCTTGTTTTTGTGCTTCGGCGCAACAAAAAACCAACTGTAAAGCATGAAGGGATTGGAAATCAAGAATGCAGTTCTATGCAACTGCAGCTAAGAAAGCACGATCACAAGTCAAACAAAAAAGATGGACTAGGTGCAGAGGCCTTCATTCCTCAAACCATTGAGCAGATGAGCAAAAGCCATACCTGTGGCTTAAAAGAGTCTGAAACGGGCTTCACGTTTGCTGACCCACCAGGGCAAAAAGTCATTCTGAGAAATATTAATGACAAGGAGAAAGATTTATTGCATGTGGATACCAGAAAAAGACTGAGCACAATCGATGAACTGGATGAGTTATTCCCTGGGAGGGATTCCAATGTATTTATTCAAAATTTTCTTGAAAGTAAAAAAGAATACAACAGCATAGGGGTCAGTGGCTTTGAAATACGTTATCCAGAGAAACTACAAGACAAAAAAACTAAGAAATCTCTAATAGGTGGTAATCATAGTAAAATTGTAGTAGAACAAAGAAAAAGTGAATATTTTGAACTAAAAGCTAAACTTCAAGGTTCACCTGACTACCTACAAGTCCTTGAAGAACAAACAGCTTTGAATAAAATATAGGTCATACAATCTTATTGCCTACAGAGGACATTTATTTAATGATGAAAGTGCCTTTTGTTGACTTTTAACTTCCAAATACTATATTACATTGATAGGCATAGAGGCAGATGTATCCAAGGGTGTCTGATTAACTGTAGCTGCATATGATTTGTCAAGTAGAGGAGAATTTCCTTAATAGATTTTACTACATAAAGCTCATGCCCTGTGGAATCCTGTAGGGATACTGCAAACTCTATTGCCAAAGGGATGCTTTATACACGTTACACTGAATTTAACCTCAAGAGGCATATATGTTTTGTACCTTAAATGCAAAACCATCGTCTCCTTGTGATTTGTTAGAACAAACACAAGAAACCTGGTACTGGTATTTGTACCTCAGCTGGGTCCTTCATCCTGCACGTGGATTTAAGTTGGTGGAACTGGAGTAATCCTTCGATTTGTGGTGTTGTAATGGCACTGTTTAAAGATTATCTGGAAAGTAACAAGCATGCAAAGAGAGAACATTCGATAGTATGTGTAAATTGGTTACATTTATGGCCTGCATCTTGAAACCACTGGAATTATAATGTTAAATTGTGCAAATATTTGTTTAAAATATACCATGCATTACATACCTATGAAATAAATTTGACCACTTGAAGCATACATGTCTATACATAAAATTAAAAAAAAAAAAAAAGAAAGAAAATAGTTCAACCTGACTTCTGCAGTATTTGTGGCATCTGAAGAAACTATTTGATGTTTATGCAGAATCTGTTGTAGGACTCATCTCCAATTAAAACTAGAGTTCCTTCTCAGTTACGTGAAACACTTGCAACCCCAACAGGTTGTCCAAAATTGTCAAAGTGCTTACTGTGTGAGCGTAGCAGAAATTATTTTTGTAATATAATTCATATTTATGAAATACTTTGTATACTAAATAGGAAAGATAATGTACTCCTTAATATGTATTTAATATGCCTGACTTGTTTTCCTGATCACAATGCATTAATCATCCAGTATAAATAAAATCAGAACAATATACCAAACAGAAACTGGGGATGTAATGTATAGAATTATCCAGAATTAAGTGATCAGATATAATAATAATAAAATTGTTCTGTACTATTCTTGTGAAATTAGCATATTATCTTATTTCAGATTTGTTACCAATGGTGCATTTTAAAATAGATTCATTAGTTTTTTAGTATTGTGTCTCAGGCAGTTATTTGCCATCAGTTGTCTTGCTTTTCAGGGTTCTACAGCTTAATCTAAATAGTTTTCACTACAAGTATTTACAGGAATTCATGGTAAGGGTAATATTTTAATTGTATATGCATAAGTTTTCTGTTCTCATCTGTCTGGCTGCTGTCAGTCAGAAAAAACTGATCAGAACAGTGAACAATATGGCAAATCATGTCTATTTAAAACCACAGTGTAAAATGCATATAGCGGTCTCAGTTCAGAGTGTTGTGTAGCTCATATCTAGAGAGTAAAACTTGCCTTTGTGAAAGCTGAATCTGAATAGCTAGGAAAAAAAAAGAAGTCAGGAGAATGGAAAATCCCCACTGCATCTCACTGATAGATGGTACCTTGAGATGAGAATGGAGATACATTGGTAAAGCATCATACAGCGAATCTATATTGCGAGATTAACAAAAGTTCTTTGATTTGAAAAGGAATTTTTTCATTCATTTCAATGAGCTTTCGATAAGACCCTCTATCTCCTTTGCTTCCAGAACCTTTCTGCATGCCCTGCCTTTTATAATCAATACATAACTCAATTAAGATTAGTAGGATACAAACATGAATGTTTTTCATGAATTTGAAACTAGCAAATATTACAGCAAGACCCAATAATAATGCTGTGGAGAAGGCTATGTCAGCTATTTCCATTATAAACCTCTAATTTCAGGGCTTTGTGACACTGCTGTGAAATTTTTATTCTGGAATGATACTTGGCAAGCAGCCTGCAGTATATTTTTAACAAAGCTTACCAAACAAAAAAAAAAGCACTGCTCCTTTATTTAAGAGAAAGCAAAACAAAACAACTTTTTTCTACTTTCAGACATTTGTTTATGGTCCTGTAACATACAAAGAGGGTTGTTTTATTACTTTTCTCCATACTACAAAGTATATACATGACTTCAGATAATAAAATTAAAACAGATAAATTAATGGCTGAGTTTCTTTCAAAAAGCTGCTGCTATCCATGCACAATAATTGACTTCATTCAGGATGTCGTAGGGATTTTCAGGACATGGATGCTACGTATGTATGCATTTCTGGGATAAAACGTTCTTGGTTGACTAATGATGCAATACAGGGCCAAGGCTTGAATAAGAACATTTGAGCTTATTGTGTCAAGAGTCAGTGGATTAAGGAGTGCTAAAGATGCACTGACATGATAGACTATAATGGCTCCATCAGTAGGCTAGAAATAACGGGTCACTGTGCCTGCTCTGCACAGTGCTGCATGGCTTTGAGGATGTGTCCAGGTTCATTGGGATTTGCCAAAGCATAAGGCTTCTGACACACTTCCGTGCATTGTCAGAGACTGTCATGTCCCATACCCTTCTCTTGAGAGGCATGCATTAAAAATATTTAAAATAGCAAATAAGCTAATAATTTTAAGTGATGTTAAAACTGATGTGCTTATGACTCGTGTTGCCCTGAGTTAAAGAACATTGATAAATGGTCATACCTCCCTCAGCTAAAAAATTGAGGGTTTTTTTGCTTTGTTTTGTGTTGTGGGTTTGGTTTTTTTTTGTGATGAGGTCTTGTATTCACTGGTCGAAAGAGGAAGAACTGAACGGTTATGCTGTACCATTACTCTGGGTCAGATTTTCTTGCTCTTTGAGGTCCCAATCCAGTAAAGTGTTTAAGCTCAACCTAAATCATGTGCAGAGGTACTATTCAGGAACTAATAATTAAATACCTGTCCAAGAGTGGAGCTTAGATAGAGTCATTGACTTCAAACATTGTATATAATACATACAGCCAAGTGACTCTTTCGGGATTACGCAGTTGAGTGTGAGTTCACCAGCACCAATAAAGGTTGCACAATCTGGACCTTCCTGTAGAAATTGTTCCTACGTGTTTTACATACATGGTGCAATATGTAGGCATAATAGTGTGAGTGAAGAATGCAGAAGTTGGCAAAACACTATATTTCTGTGAAATAGTTACTTTGAATGACAACCTTAATGTCAGTTTATTTCCTCCATGTTTTGAAACAGTGTATGTGTCTGCACAGCAGTTTTAGTGTAATGTCCATTCAAATCTATAGTCAGTCTGTCTGGGAAGGTGACTCTTCGGATGTGGCTTAACAGATCTGTCTGTTCATTATATTGGTTTGAGTGGCCATCCTTGTAAAATGGCTGTTAAGACCCATAGACATAAACTAAATCAGTGAAGGTGCTGACATAATCTCTTGTCTTCATTGTATTACAAAGAAGTTTCCATTTTTAAGTAAAATCAATAAAGTGTAATTGTTTCCTTGAAAAAGAAAAAAATTGTGCAATTTTATCAGAAAGCAACTACCATGGTGCAAGAAAACAAGACCATTAGACAATTAACCTTTTGCATTTAGTGTTCAAGATTGACAATAATATACAAATCTAGTATAAAAAAATATTTTTTAATATTTTTTTAAAGCCATAATGACGAGATAAAAGGCATGGCCTTGTGAATAATGTTAACAAATGTTTCAGAATCAACAAAACACATCCAGAATTTGATGGTGGTATAATATCTGTAATATCTTTTGCATGATTTGTACATTGATGTTGTATGAAATGAGCACAGTGAGATTTTTTTTTTTGGTTGCATCCAAAGAGTTAGGAAGGAATTATAACAAGAATGTATTTATAATCACTCTATTTTGAAATAAAGTAAAGAAAACAAAATGTATTGTTTTTACCCTGCTTCGATCATTACTATTCTAGGTTAGTTTATAATTCAGATAGTTACTTATAACATCCAGTCCAATGTAAAATACAGAAAACTATTGTTCATTAATTTCGTTTGCCTTCAGCAACATCAAAATATTAGCCAGCATTGACTTAAAAATTTTTATGAAATATTAATAAAATTGTTCAGTAGTACTGTATTTCTGAAACTAGACTTTGTTAAGTGCCTGTATTATTCTCTTTTGGATCATTTGTATATGGATGAAAAAGAATCTATGAAGTAGTTAAATAGTAATGTTTTCTAATCACCTTGACAATTTGTTATTATTTTTTATGAAAGTTTTTCCCATCTTCTGTTGTCTGACAAAATCCTCCTTGCTTCTGTTATACAAATAGTCCCTCCAAAGTCAGTGAATTGTTTTTTGCATTAGTAACACAAGCAGAATTTAGTTTTTAGTTGGATTCTGAGATCTTCAACACAGAAGTGCTTAGCAAAACAATCAGGTAATGCTAGGAGCATTTGTTTTGATTCTGCTCCCTTCTCAATCATTTTGAATAAGACAATTTTTCAGAGGAAAGAAAAGCTAGTTTATCCTTAGCAAAAATAAAAATATCAATCCATATACCGTTTCAATTGGTTAGGTTAGTTTTATAAATGAAAGCTGAAAAGACATCTTTAGGTAGTTTAACTTCCAAATTTAGGTTTTGTGGTAAAAATGTTTTACAAAGCCTAATAAAAATCTTCATGGGAGGGGAGAAGAGCAGAAACAGAATTACATCTAGGTTAAACATTCCTTGTTATAATGGTGGTGAATGAGAATCAGAATGTGATATGGACTAGAAAATCAGGACTTGATATGGATTTTTTTTCACTGGCAGTTGCAGTGTAATGTTAGGAGCAAACCCATAGCATTAATTGAAAAAGGCCTATGTATATATTCCATAGAATTTCTTTCTAAAGAAAAACTTGAGAATCAAGAATAAGTATTCATGTTTTGAAAATAATACGTGTGCACTGATTTTCTGAATGTAGAATAACTTTGCAATTTTCTGTTAATATGTTTTTCCATTATTTATTCTTTATTTCTAATTGCAGTTCATTCATCCTTACGTATTCTGATTGATGCTGTGTTGAAAAATAAAAATAGGAGTGTTAATGCTCAGGGACAAACTCATCTTAGAAATTTGCCAATGTGAATCCAGACTAACTCAACAGACTTCAATGGAATCAAATCAACCTTGCCCTAGTGAACAAAAAAGCAGAAATTTACTATATTAGGCGATGACCTGATCTATCTGTCATTGAAATAAAAAATAAGATAAGTCATTTTTTACTTGAAATAAAATATAATCATGCTTTATGCTCTATTGATTTGTGTGGTAAAGCTGTTGCTAGTTTCAAATAACCATAGGGCAGAATATAGAGTAGGTGCAGTCCTGTGTCCGTTTGATGTCAGTGGAACTCTGCAATGATTCAAGAGCTGTGGGTATCTTGTAGATGTATTATGGATGCAAAACTATTTAAATTTGCTGATTTAAGACATAGACTTGGGATATACATCACAGAAGATAAAAATGCTATCTTAACAATACAATTTATTTTCTCCCTGTAATGGAATAAGCTTACCCTGCTCTTCTTTCTCATTAAGTAGGGACTTTATTGCAAGTATCTTTATTTTACTTAACTTTATTGTTAATTTTATTCATGTTCATTAGTAATACTTGAGATAATTTATTTATTGTCTGAAAACAGTACATTTTGAGCAGTCAGTTATTTTTAAAATACCAGTCATTAGTAACAGACTGATGCTGTAATATATTGATTTTTCATTCTCTTGCTGGGAATTTTTGTAGTCATTTAACACTAAATGATTTCTTAAAAGCACAAATAACAATCAGATAAGAAAAAGAGACCTAACTGGTACTAAACCTGATTTTTTTGTATGTGTGTACATGAAGGCTTAAAATACTGTAAATCAACTCTGATGGGTACACAAGCGTTACATTGTCCCTTTGGTCTTTGTTTAACCAGGAAACACAAGGTGATCTCTCTGTGGTTTAGTAGTCATTTTGTGTACGTACAATAGCAAAGAAGCCTTCCTCAGTTTCCCTCATCCACGAGCATTTCATTTCTTGATTTAATTTCATGTAATTTCCTAGAAATGTGTGCATTATGACCGTCCAAGGTATCCTTCCACTTCATGCTCTCACTTCCCAGTCCCTTACAGCTGAATGTTTGTCTAGACATTGGTTAATAGCAGTTTCCAAAGAGGCAAAGGAGTAGGATTTGTCAATTTGCAAAAACCAGCTAAAAAAGGCAAATTGTAGGAGACTGGCCTGGATGGTTTCTGAGTCATGTCAGATGATGTACAATATCGGAAACAGAGAGGAGTAGGAAGTGGTTTAAGCTTCCATTTGAAAGATTCATGCTGGGCTTTTGAAGCTGGCCGATCATCACTTTTCATGACTGTAAGGTGTGCAGTGTAAAGTAAATGTGCTTCAGTCAGCTGAATCCTGACAGTCAGACTGTGGGCTAAATCCTGCACACATCAGCACCCAAGCTAGGTTTTGGTGTCACTATTCACTGAAGAGTCTTGGACATGTTATTTAGGTTAAACTAGATGTGATACATATTTCTTTATGAGGCTTTTAATTGAGATGTGGATACATTTGTGTGTACATTGGATGCTGTTTGGGTATGGAGGTTAGTCCATATCTAATGTTTGTTGAGCAATTTGTTTGAGAGAGTTTCTCTTGGTGAGATACATTAGTGCTCACATCTGAATACAAGATGCTGCACAGTAAGTACATCTCAATGAGCAGTCGTGAAGGGCAGAGTGTTTTGACAGATTTTGAGCTCTTCACTGCAAGAAACGATGTACCATACAGCAGACTTCCTTGCTCCTTGGCAGGATTTCATAGACTCTGTGAGTCCTTCTCAGCAGGGTTTTCTCCATGTCTACACACCACAAGTAAGACTCCGGGTCACCAGTCTGGTATATGTGCAGTCTGTGTTTGCTTATATGCAAAAACAATTTTGTGGAGAAGGGTGGGAGAAGAACTTTCCTTTTTTTCTGAAAAGCAAAATGGGCTGAATTTGAATTTTTGAGGGTTGGAGAAATACAAATATTTTAAAGAATGGTCACATTGTTGGGTAGTATCTGTATTTAGAAAGTATTTCACTAAGAGAGAGAGAAAGCAAGCAGTTGGTTTTATATTTTTAGCATGCAGCTTTTCAACTTGTTCCATTCTTGGGTTAGAATATGCCCTGGGAACCAAGGGACTCACATGTGCAGCTCAGGGCAGAATTTAGCTGCAAAGATACATCCTAAATGTCTTGCTGTCTTTTGTGTGGTAGAAATTAAATGCAAGGTTTTGAATGTTCCCTCTCTGTTTACTTTAATGGAAGTTAGATCAGTTAGTGTTCTTCAGGACCAGTCTTTAAGCTCCTGTTGAGGTGTGTTTGCAATTTGATGAAGTTAGCAACAAAACTACAAATGTCATACAAGGGTTGATGTCTTTGGATGGGGTGAACACTTTGAAATAATTGGAGTTCTTACAGTTTCTTTCGTAAATATTGCCATGTGGTTGCACTGTTTTATGCTCATGAAGATCTTTACTTTTGGAATCAGTTCAATAGATTGCTGGTTTTACAACTGTGATCAGGAGATTGTGTCCAAATTTCCTGCAAAAAACTTTGCTTTTAATTCTCATGGTTTTCTAAGATGTAAATAAAGAACAACAACATCAAGAATAACCTATAGCTAAGATTTATTTTTGTTCAATGAAAATGACTTTTGCCTTAACTGAGTGAAATATTCAGAAAGTACTTTGAGAGAATTGGGATACTGCCAACAAATAAAGTCCCTATTCTGTAATCCTTTCTCAAGAATATAAGCAATGGAAGCACTATGAGGTTTTATCTTTAAGTAGCTTCCCCTACAATTTGGAGTTTCACTTTAGCTGTTGGAGCGATGCCATGAACATGATTTTATGATTTTGTTGCAATAGTCACATACACAGTTAGTAACTAGCAGACGTAATGGTCAAGAACAACAGTGTGACGCATTCTCTCTGTGTAGCTTTGTCAAGTAATTTATACCACTTCAGCATATGACAGCAAAGATAGTAAGGATTACATATTGTAAAGTGTGTTGGTAAGGATTCCCTTACATTTGTAATGTGCTTTCAAAATGAAAGCAGTATGCAAATGATGAGTATTATCAGCATACAATCCATTTCAAAAGGGGAATGCCATTGTACTGTACATAGTAGTCTATTGTTCAGATTGAGAAATATCACTGAAAGTGAATAAGCTGGGTTTTCCTTTCTGTAGATTTTTCTCCTTCGGCCATTAAATAGACCTGTTTTCTCCATACAGAGCAATACAGCTCTGAGCCATGCAAGAAAATACATAAGCCTAAAAAAGACAAGCAAATACGTTCCCCCCAAAGAGAACATCTGCATTATAATAATAAAATCACTCATATTTTTCAATAACTTTGGGACCTCTGGCAGTTTTTGCTCATGCTGGCAAGTTGTGGGACTGAGATGTAGAATTGGAGTCGGTTCCTATTTCCTTTCTCCACAGAAATACTCCCTTTGACATTACACATGCATGAGGTCAGTTTGCCTAGTGTCTCTCAGTGCCATATGGGGTCGAAGCAACAACATGTATTCATACCTACTTATGCAGGCATTTGCCATGGGCCTCACAAACAAGATGACCCCAGAGACAGCAGAAGCATGGCACTGACCTTTGCTAAAGCGTCTGCTCCTGTACCCTCGAGCACACCGCTGTGGCATGGCCCAGAACGTCCATGGCTTGGGCCAAGGAACAAGGTTGTAGCAGGGCTCAGTAACATCCTTGTTTTGACATTGCAGGGAAGCAAAGTAACAGGAGCAGAACAGCACAGCAGCTCTGTAATCAAGAATGTAGACTCTTTGTCTGCTGCTTCAATATATGGGCTAGTCCTTTTTGCAACAGGAAAAGCAATCCTCACTTCTGGGTCCAATCAAAACTCTAAAGTTTGGGACCAGGCTGGAAGAGCTTGTTTGACCAAACGTGTTGTCCTCCACAGTACAACTAGACCAGATCCTCTGTCAAATTTGTGGAGATGTATGTTTTTTCCCTGTCTGTAAACAGTGTACAGTCAAACTTGCATTAACAACTTTCAATGATTTTGTGATGTACTACCCATAATGCATATCCACACGCAAAATTGTCATCTCCATGCAGTATTGCTAAGTGTCACTGGCAGTGGATGGGGATGACCATTTTTTACCTCAAAGCCTATTGTGGTAGCTGGACTCAGATTGTTTTGCCCGATAATTACATATGCTTCTGATATAATAATTTATTTATTTTCTGAATCACAACACTCTGTTTCTCATTTACAAAAAGAGAAGGCTTTCACCGTTTTTCCCTCATTCTTCTGTGCAGTAGAAATTCCTTTAATCTATTTCCAACCCATAAAGAACAATGAAAAATCCTCTACAGGAAAACTCCACTTTATGTAATGCACTGAAGATGGCACTGTAGTAACAACTTCACACTGTGAATGATATGATATGCTTGTGTTTGTTGCTGGGAATTTATGATTTTTTTTATTTATTTAGCTCAGCTAACATAAAGCCAAAGGTCAGTTTAATGCAG
This sequence comes from Harpia harpyja, assembly GCF_026419915.1. Lineage (NCBI taxonomy): Eukaryota > Metazoa > Chordata > Aves > Accipitriformes > Accipitridae > Harpia > Harpia harpyja. The sequence goes on from NC_068957.1 coordinate 11,389,024, forward strand.
CACAACCCGACACTGCTACTGTAATTAAGGCTGGAGAAGTGTTTCTGTCACTTAGACTTATCTGCAAGGAGATTCCAACTCGACCCAAACTACTTGGAATAATTTATAGTTGATCTTTGTAGAAACTTTTTTTTTGTTAAAAAAGACCAAGAAAGGTAACAAAGAAAATCTGTTAAGGGTATCACTTCGCCACGTCTGTAACCTTTACAGGCCATATTAAGGCACATTAACACCGCAGCAGGTCTCAAAACACTTAATGGACCCCAGGGCAGGGTTTTATTAGTATTAGCTGCATTATACAAACCTTCCAAAATTCAGTTTCCTCTATAGTTCGGAGGCTTTTATTCGTGTGAAACAGGAGCTTCAAGTTAAAAAAAAACAACCCACCAGACAAACACACACACACAAAGAATGCTAGTGATAGGTAAGAGTCACAATTAGGTTAATGATAATTTTTAGTAAGAATAAAGAAAAACAAATCTAAACTGGCAGTTATATAGGTCTGAAATGATGCTTTTATCCATTTCTTAAGCCACTCTTTTTAAGCCCTTCACTCATACCAGGTGGGAGCTTTGGTTTGTTTTGTGAAGTGTGTGAGTAATTGGGCCCCTGTGCAGCAATTACTTCTCACAGCTACTTCCATCATACATACCTAAGCTATTTTGGAGGGCATTAAAAATGGAAACCTTACATTCTTTTTAGGATTCGCCTTGCTCTTGAGAAGTCAGTGGACCTATTTGTGTGAACCAGCACCACAGGGGTTTTTTTCAGGTGTTGAGAAAAAAATGCACTATTTAAAACCCCACTGATTTCCATGAGAGACAGCAGCTGCCCCAAAGGACCTAATACTCTCTGTCAGCAAGCCAAATTTGGGAGGGGGGTGACTTTTTCAAAACTCCCAGAATATGTACTTATATGCCAGGCTGCAGAAAGTGCTTAGGCTGTTTGAGAGGGGCTTGGCTTTTCTCTGTCAGGGGTGATGCAAAGCCAGCCAGGCATTGCAAGGCTTTAGGAAAACCTCTGCAAGAGGACCGGGTGTCGCTTCCAGTTAAAGGGCCTGACCCCACAGCCACCGAGCATCCCTTTCTGTGGGCTGTTCGATCCAGCCAGCGTGCCTGTTCCGTCTCCCAGCAGGGATTTTTTCAGAAGCAGCAGCCTCAGGCTGGCATGGTGGGCGGGAGGGAAAACAGCACTTCACTTTGCTTGGCACTGGCTCCGCTGATCGATTAATGAGCGGTGTTAACCTCCTCAGGCTGTCTTCGCTCGTGTTCCTCAGTGGGAAGGATGACAGCCACACGGGGCATGGGGAGAGGTATTACATGAGAGGCCTGTAGTGGAGACACAAAGAAATAGACACAGAAGTGCTTGTTTGGGAAACTGGCTGCATTCCACATCGGCGCTAGAGAGTGGGAACCAGCGTGGGGACCATCCTCAGGCTCTGGCCGAAAGCTGAGCTGCTAAACCCCAGCTCTGCAGCATCATCGTACGTGCAGAGCCCAGGAGCTGCTGGGACTTGGTAGCAAGTACTTTTGGGGCTAGGGCTTGGGGTCTTCCCCCCGCCCCCGCACAGGCATTTCAGAAGTCCTTTGTGTGCAGCTCTTCAAAGATATGGGAGTTAAATAAGTAAATATGTTTAGGGCCTTGATCTTGGAATAAATCCGGTAGTGGCTCTTTAATTACCCCAGCAGGGTGCTCCTCTGCACACAGCGCTTCCCAGCTGCCTGAGCTCTGCATCGTCCTCGGCCTCCCCTCCTCTGCAGGCTCAAAACTTCCTACAAAAGCTCTGCAGTTCCATCTGCAGAGGAGGATGCTGGTTTTGTTCTGGTATGAATGAAACCAGGGGTTAATGATTTCTATTTGTGCCACCGCAGCCTCCAACTACAGTAAAACTGAAGGTGGGTGGTGGAGACAGACACAAATAAGCCAAGAAGCTCATGGTAAGGTAAGGGGATGTTTGAGAGATGCTGAAGGAGGAACTGAAACAACTTGGGTTTGGAGGTCTAGAGCTGGAATTTTTGCTTGGAGGTGGCTTTGGGGCTGTGGGATTTCTTAAAGGCCTGTGAAGTGCTTAGCAAGCAAATTAATGAAATAGGTGGGAACAGGCTGAGCTGCTACAAAAATGAGCACTCTAACTTACATACTCATGTAAACTTTTAGAGATCTCTCTGATGCATTGGCCATTAATATTTAATTTATCGCTTATTAAATATTTCATTTTGTATAGTCCTTTAACGGAAAGGTGATGGATTGTGTTGTCTACAAGAACCTGTATATAAAAATCTGGCAGATGTCTCTGTCTTTTGAAAAATAATTCTATTTATATCCATTTTGCAGGAGGTAAAATGCATTATGAATAGATTAGTCATGTGCAAATGCGTTGTCTCATTTTAGTTTAGAAAAAGGCAGGAGCAAACACCAGCAGGCAATATTTGTATTGCAAAGGGAGAGTTGTTAGGATCCTGTAGTGAAACTGCTACCTGGATCTTCACTACCACCATCATCACACAAAAGTTGACCTGTTTGCTTCTACCTCCCATGGCTGATGGAGCAGTGGTAGTGTGAGGAGTTGAAATATTAGTGTAGACTCAGTAAAACCATATGTTGGTTAATGCCTAGGTTGTAGTGACACTGCTTGATTTAGGATGACCATTAGTCAGTAGCTTCATTGTGTAGGCCTGGTTACTTTGTATAAACTATGCGCTTTGCTAACGACTATACCCTCGAAGAGGAACTAAAGACTGATAAAGAGGGGACATCCTGCCCCAGAAGGTGCGGAAAGCCAGATGATTGGCAAAGAAGAGTGAAGTCAGTGAAATCTGCGGTAACTGGGGGAGAGGTAAAGCCGATGGGGAGATCGCGACCACCGACTCAATTCAAGACCAAAAAGACTTGCTCCCCCACACCTATAAGGAGCATGCTATTTACATAGCAAGTGAGACTAATTTAAATATAACTAACCAGTAACAGAAGGGATGGTGATTACTAACCACTGAGCATAAACTTAGGCGGATTTTTAGAAATCATGTAGTAGGATAAATACATTGTAGTTCTTTGGTGTGGTGTGCTAGCTTCATGGAGCTATCACCTAGCACCCATCTCTGCGCAGACAAGAATTAAATAAATATCTCGGCTCTGTGTGTAAGATTGGCTTACTGCACACCGGGTACCGAACCCTGCTTTTGGGACAACAGTTTCTGGTGACCCAAATGGGTCGGCCATTTTAAGCCTTGCCCGGATTGTCCTGCTGCTTTGGATGGGAGACCGGACCAGAAGGACTCCAGCACGCATCAACCCTTTGATCGGGGAATCCACCGGTTCTGCTCTGTGGACGGATGACAGGCAACCCAACAGTGCAACACCAATGCAAGATATTTAAAAGGAGGCAAGGACTACAGAGCTGAGTAGCCGCTTTTTGCATAAGCTTAGACTTGCTCTGCATAAGATGCTCCCAGAAAGGCCCGCAACAGAGTTTAAGAGGGTTTCCTAGTCCGACAGGGGTCGAATATCTGTTAGCTGCTTTTGGAGTGGCTCAGTATTGCTCTGCATAAGATCCACCAGGAAAAGGCCCGCAACAGAGTTTAAATAGAGGAATCACGGTCCAACAGGGGGTCGGACATTGGTATAATATAGGTGCGGCTGCTTCTACCAAAGTACCCCTCTGTACCCCTTAGGATGCATCTTGCAAAACTGGAAAAAGTTTGGAGGGGATCCCCTAAAGAAAGATAAATTAAAAGCTTATTGTGCCCAATGGTGGCCAATGTATGAACTGGAGGATGGAGAAAAATGACCAGAGAATGGATCGTTGAATTATAATACTATTTTACAATTAATGCTGTTTTGTAGAAGGATGGATAAATGGGATGAAGTTGCGTATGTTGTTTTTTGTTTTAAGACATGATCATGAAAGCCGTAAAAATGTAGATTGTTGATGGATGACGCTGGTGGAATGTTTGTGTTAGCAGAAAGTGTTAATGGAAAGGGAAAGAAAAAGATTTGTTGTAAAAATTGTGAAATTGGAAAAGAATGTAAAAGGAAGTGTGTTAAGGACAGTGGGGAGGCTGAAGATGTGCAGATGTTGGTCCCAAAGGGGAAACCAGTAAATGTAGAACAAAGGGATGAGAAAAGGAAATCACAGGATAGTAGCAATAGTGAAGATGAAGACCAGCCCACTTCCCGCCCAAGAGTGGGGAGTGAGAACTTTAGCCCAATCTCGGGGACAACAAGGGGACAGTGTCCCATTATGCAAGCTCCCTTAAGACAGGCAATAGGGGTGGAGGGACAGCCAGTATTTGTACATGTTGCGTTCACTACCTCAGATCTGTTGAATTGGAAGCAGTCAGTGGGGTCCTATCAACAAAATGCAGAAGAAAGGCATCAATTACTAGAAACTATTATGTTAACTCATAACCCTAACTGGTGGGATATACAGGCCATGTTGCATACTTTCTTCACAATGGAAGAAAGACGGATGGTATTGGAAAAAGCTAGGGAAGAAGGGAGGAGGTAAAATGAGGATGAGGATGTAGATGTATACATGCCAAAGACAGAGCCTGCCTGGGACCCAAATGGTAGAATTGGAAAAACAATGCTAAAGCAATATCAGCAATTAATTTTATACGGAGTCCAGCATGGAGTTCCAAAGCCTAAAAATGTGTCCAAATTGTATGAAGTAAGACAGAAGCCAGAGGAAAACCCCTCAGCCTTTTATGAGAGATTGTGCAAGGATGCCCACAGGTGAACTGATTCAAATCCAGAGAATGCGGCCAATACAAAAATGTTTAATATGTTGTTTATAGGACAATCAGCCTCTGACATAAGAAGGAGGTTACAACGAGTAGGTGGAGCTGGAGGACTGTTAGTAGCACAATTGATAGAGATAGCATACAAGGTTTACAATAACAGATGAGAGAGAGAAGAGGGAAAGACTCAAGGAGAAGCATAAAGGAATAAAATTACAAGCCTTGCTGCTGGCAGCAGTGATCGCTGGGAGCCCCAATAGAGGTAGAGGAAGTGGCCAGAGTAGAGGTAGGGGAAGAGGTAGGACAAGGTGCGGAAAGCCGGATGATTGGCAAAGAAGAATGAAGTCAGTGAAATCTGTAACTGGGTAACTGGGGGAAAGGTAAAGGCGGCAAGGGGAGATCGCAACCACCGACTCAATTCAAGACCAAAAAGACTTGCTCCCCCACACCTATAAGGAGCATGCTATTTACATAGCAAGTGAGACTAATTTAAATATAACTAACCAGTAACAGAAGGGATGGTGATTACTAACCACTGAGCATAAATTTAGGCAGATTTTTAGTAATCATGTAATAGGATAAATACGTTGTAGTTCTTTGGCGTGGTGTGCTAGCTTCATGGAGCTATCACCTAGCACCCGTCTCTGCGCAGACAAGAATTAAATAAATATCTCGGCTCTGTGTGCAAGATTGGCTTACCGCACACCGGACACCGAACCCTGCTTTTGGGACAACATTAGCACAGGCCCTAGTGCAAGGAAGGCATAGAAGCTATGCAGTGTCCTTCTGCTTGTGATCCCCTCCACTGATGGGCAGTGCAGTTAAGTCTCTGCACCCTCAGGAATTAAGGCCTTTGCCTCTGTGCCTCCTTGGGACTTGTGCCACTCTACTATCTAGAGGGTGAAGCAGCCCAAGACACAAGCCAGTAGAGCTGAAACACTGTCAAAAAGCAGTGTTTTGCAATCTTTCCCTTCTATTTTTTTCAGGAAAATGGCATGTGAAGGCTCCATGCCACAGTCTCTCTCCTGTTTTGTGGTAATACATGGCAACCATCTTCACCCACTATGTCCCATACCACATGCAGAAATCGTGGCACATCTGGAAAGCAGTCTCCCTCTCAATACTCAAGCCTCTGACTGTGCAACAGACCACGAACACCCTCTTCCTTTTCCAGCAGTTTTTGCTCTTAATCCAGTAAAGCACTTCCTTAGGTCCTTAATAGCAAGCTTAAGGTTAAGCGTTTGTTTAAGCACTTTGCTAAATTGTGTTTTGCTGAATCCCTGCCAAATGAAAACAGATGGGCTAATTTACCCTGATGTTCTTCCGTGAGCCTTCAGGAGAGCTGTAAGAGCAGCAATCTTGACAAAAGGTGTACTCCAAAGCAAGCGAGGGGCAGAGCTAAGCGATTCCAGGCCACAAGACAGCTCTGAGTTCCCTGGGAAGCTGTAGATTTGGGGATCGTGCTTGCCCTCCTTATCCCTCCTCTTCCAGGGAAGACCACCACCCTCTGCAAGGAGTGTCACACTGCCTAGTCACCCATAGTGTCATCTTGAGTACCTACAAGGAACAGAGCTAAGGAACAGCAGTCTTCCCCCATTTGTCACCAAGAAACAGCTGTAGCTGGGTTGTACGCAGTGAGCAGGGCCCTTCTTTCTGCTGTATCATCCAGTCTCTGCTGTAGGGTATTTGAAACAGAAGTGTGCTCCTCTTCTGATGGCATTCCTTATAAGTCAGAGGGGACACAAACTGTTGATGGATCTTTAAAGCTGTTCCCTTTTACTAAAGAGCAGCCGGTATAATTTGCCATGCTGTGGGATTGAAATATTTTGGAGACTGATGTTAATACGTTAGAATTTGGTATAAATTGTTGACCACTGTCCATCACTCAAGAAACAATGTGATAAGTTTAAGGCTTATGTCACATAGTTTAAAGAAGTATTAAATAATGGCTTATACATCATATTAATGAAACAAATTATTAGCCTGGGAACACAGATTTGTGGAGCTGTGTTTTTAAAGTAAATGTTATTCACAAACCTGAAAATGCTGCTAATGCTGCCATTCATGTTCAAATGCCCTGACTGTACTATAAAGTCTCAGAAAGGTATATGACTAAATGTGATATGGTCCTAAGGAAAAACAGCAAGTGAGCATGGAATTAAAAGCTTTAACATAATTCAAGAGTAGGCTGAATCAATACTGCATTGGCAGTATTTATTGTTCCAATGTTTTATTTAAGGGTTTTTTTGTGTGCATGGTTTGGTTTCTGTAACTGATGATACTCCTGCTATCCGCAGGGAGTCTAGCTTGTTACCAAAATGTGCCTGTTTATAATAGTTTTAATGCCAAATGAAAAAATAAGTGGAAGAAAGCAAGGGTGGAATTTGGGCTTTAAAATGTCTTTCTCATGAATTATTTATACTATTTATTCTGCAAGATCAAATGCTGTTTTTTAAAAAAGTATGACAGGGAGTGCACAAGAGATTTCAGAGGTTGGAGATGAGCAGCAAATCTTTGCTAGGAAAGGAAAAACAATAAAACCATCTCCACACCTCAAACAGAAAGTTTGCCTAAGAAATATCAAAGATCAGTGTTGTGGGACTGTAAAATGCAGACCCAAATCTATCATTTTATTTTTACAGCAAGGTGTTGTCAAGCTCTTCTCTGATCCAAGACTAAACAGCGATTTGCAAAATGGGGTGGCAGAACAGAGATCACCTTCATTTTTAGCACACCGTAGCCTGGAATGCGCCACTGCATGTGTTACCCTCTGTAAAACTAGTGAATTTCAGCCTCCTTCACAGCACTTTATTCTCTTTAGGTAATTAACTCTGGTATGCAAATGGTGAAGTCCCTTGGTTTAATACAATGAGCAGCAAAGGGTGTATATGGAATGCCAGTCTCACCCTCCTTCATTTTTTGTAGCCACTTAGAGGACAGCATTGGACTTCTTTCTAAATATCAGTGGATGTGTATTGGGGAAGGGGTGCAACAGGGAAAAAAAATAATTCACTTTTTGTCTGTTTGCGGAGTTTAGGCAATGTTGAGTTTGACTTCTCAGGAAAGCCTCATCTGAAATACCTAGCAGAAGGCACAGAAGATGTCCAGGAAAGATCTTGTTGCACTGAGTTCATACAGACATTTCAATGGAAGGGAAGAGCAACATCTATGTTATCTCGCAGAACCAGGTGCTGGGGGCTCTGTCCTGTTTCTTTTTATGTGCTTTGCAGATGCCAGTGCTAGCATTAGCACTAACTTCCAAGCAGATCCTGCACTATTTGCTGGAAATGGTGTGAGGAACCTGCCATTCTGCAGAGGGTACAACTGAGGGGCCGGAACAGCGAGAGCGTTTGTTTTGAGGGCATGTAAACCGAACATTGCCAAATAAAAATCATCAAGGCAAAGATGCCTGCTCTTTGCTGACGTAAGTAGTAAGCCTGTTGGTATCATACGACTTGCAGGACACTCAGCCTCTGGGCAGCTGTGTCACCCGGGAGCCCACTGCTCCCTGACAAAGAGCTGAGGATGTTCCCAGCCTTGCCCTCACTGTGGGGTTGGAGAAGGTAGGCTCGGCCTCACTAGCAGGGAGCATGGAGACCCTCTGGTAGCATCTCCTGCATCTGCTGGAGTCAGCAGAGCTCCATTGACCTGAGTAGCCCCAGGATGACTTTTACCAACGGAGCTAGGCTCCGTGGTGTCACTGGTGTTCATGGAAGTGCAGTGTGGTGGAAGAACAAGTATAATTTTTTCCAGTGGATACCGTGGAAAGCTGATGTGAACTTAGAAGATGCCTTATACTAGCTAAAGCCTGTTCTTCTCCCCTTTCCTTGCCTACTCTGCATATAAACAGAGACCAACTGGGGTTGTACCAGGTACCTAATTTATTCAGATAATCAGATTTGTAGTTTAATGACATCTCCTTGTCAACTATGGTAGACTCTGGTTCAGACCCATGGTATTTGCTGCTGCAGCAACTCTCACTGGCATAGAAACTAGCAAACAAGCAGGATGTAATTCAAGAGCTCTTTACATCTGTGTAACCACGGATACCTAAATGATGCATAAGACCAGTGTTTACAAAGTTTAGTGCATTGTTTCCAGAAATGGGAAGCACAGATTGTGAGTTCTCCCTGGGACATATGTGCAGGAGATGAAAAGTAAAAATAATGCTCTTCTACTTTTATGAAGTAGTGTTCTGTAGTACGTTCTGCTTTCAGCTGTTGTGAGTATAGCAGATGTTGATGGCTGTGGGTTTGCGGCTTTGATGGCCATGATACACTTTGATGGCTGAATTTCATATTTAATGCCAGGTGAGGGAGGCAAAAAATTGCTAACATAGAAGCTTGTCTTTATAGGGGCTATTGCATCAGGTAATGAGTTCATCGGTTAAAAAAAATTGTCTCTGTAATATAGGCACTAAATGCCCCAGGGTTCTTTACTGTAAGTGCAAATAATAAACTCTCCCATAAAAATATGATTTTTAAAGCAAAAATAAATGCATATGTAGCATGCCTTTTATCTTTTATTTGTATTGTATTTTATCTCCTTGTGCCTGTTAAATTTTAACACAATTGCCTACATAAGGCAGTTTGCTAAGGGTATCTTTCATTTAGCACTAGTTTGCTGAGATATTTTTTTCTTATCCTCAGACAAAATGACTGGTTCTAAGATCGACAATTGCCATCTGTTTCTTTCTGTACTGCTTCAGAGTACAACATACTGTTGCCTCAGTTTCTACTTCCCAGGTTAATGTCTTCTTCATTCATTCATTCACTCACTCATTCATTCATTTTAACCATTCAGTTTCAAGCTACGTTTAGAAAGAATGCCCAGCTGAGACTATAAAATGCCTCAGCAATAACTAAAGATGCATGAACAAAAAACCCGAGACCTTTCAGGAAAAAGTCACACAAAGCAACAGACCCTTTCATTCTCCTGATGCTTTCCCAGAGAGTCATCAGTATCGTCATGACCTGTTGGTTTTCTTCTAGAGCTGGAAAACCATGGTATGGGGGCAGGAAAGGGATAAAAAATATGTATCTCAGGAAGAAAATGTTCCACAAACTACACTAAACATTAAAATGTTTTGCTTTGCAATAAGCTTTAAATAACTTTTAAGTGTTTATTGCTAAACCACTGGGAAAAATCTCATTTTTCATTGCTGAAAACCAAGTAATCTGTTTCAGGTTGATATGTATGCAAAAGCCTATAGGGAAAATTTTTATGAAATTGAAGATTTTCCACATTTTTCCAGAGTTTGAAGAAAAAACAAACAGCAAAAAGCAGTCCTCAAAAATTCTAACAACGCTTCCGTATGTTACTGATTTCAGTAAGCACAGATGACAGTTTCTTCATCTTACCTAGCAAAATCCTCTAGGTAAGGTCAGCAGAGGCATATATGGTGAATGCTCGGGCTATTCTTGTGTTTATGGCATGTTCCTTATTTGCTTGTTCATGTTCACAACTTTATATTGTATGCTTTCCTCTGTATTTAATTCGGTATGGAAAAGCATATGAGCTAGCAGCCACAGAAGTCAACTGCTTCAAGACATTTGATCAAAGCTGGAACTGCAGTAGCTGGAGGTCAGTGCTTGCAGAGCTGCAGGAGACGGTTCTTACTCCTGTTCCAGTCCTGGGCATGCTATGTTAGAATTTGCTTAATGTACACGTAAGTAGACTGTGGTCTGAAACGGAGGCAAAAAATGAGGGATTATCTGACAGTTGCTCTTGATTAAAAGTATGACATTATCTTAAAAAAAATATTTTAAACTAAAGCACCAGGAGACAGAAATTACCCTTTTCCTCCAGAAACCAGCCACAGACTTGATTCAGAGCTCTTGATGGGGCAGAAAGCTTTATCAGCCTTTTTAAAAGTCCCTCTGTTTGGTTAAATTTAAACACCATATGATCAGCAGCCCTCTTCGACTTGGAATTACACCAGGGTCTAAGGCAATTTGGGAGCTCCCAGCCAGCTGATTGTACCCAGTAGGAGGTGAGAACACACATGTGCACACGTGCATGCAAACCCGTGCACAGAGGTGAGGCCTTTTTTTATAAAATCTACTCTCTACCATACAAACGTGACAAGTGTAAAGATTTGTGAAGAAAGCATTTACTTCACAGCTGTTTTTTGTTAATCTGTGCCATATAAACAGTGCAGCATTATGTAGTGCATGGCTACTGCTTGCTTAAGAGCAAAGCAAACTCCCCGAAATAAACAGAGCTATGAACTCGGTGGGAAAATTGAGCATGAAGAAAGGCCAGCATTTGATCCTTGCTACTGCAACAGGCTTATTCAGTGGCTAAGCAAGTAACTGTTCTGCTGATGTACTGTTCCCACATTAGTTTTGTTTCCATTAGCTCTGCTACTGTGACCAAGACGTCAGCTTAGCTTCCAAATAGCATTTTTATATTTGATTTTTACTGATGATTTCAGTTTTACAGTTACACCCACCCACTTGAAACCCATGATGTAAGGCACTATTTAGGAGCTCTATGCTGTACATAGCAGTGTGGAGAATCCACAGTAAAAATATGTTCCTCTGCAGTACTTACTTCTGGCAGGCAAGTGATTCAGGTTTTGATAAGGAGCGTCACTTTGAACACGCAATTTTCTCTTTTTTTTTAAACCAATGTTACAGCAGAACTGCAATATGCCTTATTTATAGCATGCTACTATGAATATTATAATAGTGATTGTTTATATTAGATCCTCTTTGTCCTGGGTCTGAGTTATTTTGTAAGAAGCTTACATTTTATTAAAGCAACAACACCAATAAATACCCCTCTAACTTTCACGCTAACCTCAGTATGAAAAGAGGCTTAAGTCTTATAACCCAGAAGTCAAACTAAACCACATGCAAAGATATTAATTATTTAAGTCTCAAGGTTTTATTTAAGTCAGTCTTACTTTTTAAAACATAATTTTCGAATGCTTGAGGTTAACAAACTGGAATTGTTTGAAAACAATGTAAGCCCTGAAGCCAATACTTGTCTATACAACTCCTACATTTAACTGCATGAGGGACATTCACCCGCCCAAATGTAGCTGGATTCTCCCGGAAGCGTCTGTGGGAAGTGTGAAGAAGGAAACCTGTGTGGTCAGACGTAAGGGGGGAGGGATGGGGTGAAGATGAAGTTTGGCTCAGAGCTCCCGCATGGTCCCTGTTGCTGTGGAAACGACGGCCTTTGCAGTGCCTATTGCATCTATATACGTTCAGAAGAGCCATCTCTTCTGTATAACATTAGGAGGAGTCTAAAACGAGGCCGATCAATTAAGGGCCTGTGCTATGAGGGGAAAATGTAGACAATAACTTAAACTGTGTGCTGAAAAAGAAGTAATGAATCACCCTTTTATGCAGTGACATATAGTTACATCCAAATGCCATGCTGTGCTTCTTAGGGAGAAGAAAAGGAAAGAATGATAAAAATGGAACTGTGCTTTTAAATTCAATTGCTCACAACCTTTCATATGTCTTCCTTATCCTCATGAGTGAGCCAATCAGTACATAATATTCCCCCTCCATTCATCCAGTACCTTGTGAATAAGATCATATTATATGATTATTTCTTAAATTTAAAAGGCTCAAGCTCTGAGAAGTAGCTGCTTCCACTTAAAGCACTTTTCCTTCTGCTGTTTGCAGTTTGTTTGTATGAGCGACTGTCTGAGTGTTACCCAGGCAACCAACACAAGCGTGAATTTGATTAGATATAGTTTCACAGATGTGGGCAGTGTTCCAAGCATTGTTTGGTGTTCCTGTCAGAAAGAGAATTCAGTTTGTTAACTTTTAAGAGGTTTTGTTTGAAGGACAGGGAAGAACAAGGCAAGGATCTTAAAATAATAATTTTTAGTTGGGGTTATCTCAGCTTGCTAGTTGCTATTTGTGTTTGGCAAATGGTTCCTCATCCTACATAAAGAAAAATGTGGAAAAAATCCAGTATTGACAGCAGGGAGACGTGTAAAAGTACAAGAATTTTTATTGTCTCCAATGAAGCAGATTTAATTAGTATCATCGGTCTAGAAGATAACATCATTAAAATGTGAAGACTATTTGGTCATATTGTAATAATAAGAGTACCGGGGACATATTTTGATGCTTAGCTATGCACTGTCTTGTGAAGAGGCAGCATGCTATTTTAACTGATGGCAACATTGTGCTCAGTGTGTTTATTTCTCCAGAGGAACTTGCAGATGTAAACATCTGTTGAATGTGTAGCTAGAGGACAATGGTTTGACATTCTGCATAAGCTCTCTCGGTGAGCAAAGCTCAGTTTCTTTTCCTGTTACAAAAGCGGAAGAGGGAAGTAAACTTTGGAGATAAAATAAAATGAAAATTACTCCCCCTAAACCTGACCATTTCAGAATGCAATTCAGTGTTGCAAAGACATAAGCCTACATGGTAATGTTCAGCTTAATTTCCAGGTACAAAATTCAAGGGAGTTGAGATTTTCTGTTCTGTTTCAAGCTAAACTCTAGAATAAACAGGATTAGGTATTTAACTGTGATCACTTGCTCGGGATTGCAATGACCTGCAGCCTGGGAGTTGGAAACAAGTCTTCCCCCACTGCAGATTCAGTAACCTTGAGAGCTTTACACACTCTCCTGCAGATGTACATCAGAATTACTTCTCGTGAGCAAATGAATGCTTCTTTTATAACTCCATTCTTGAAAATAAATGATTTGGCTGCCAGTGCACTATAATTCATACCTGGTCTATGATTTTATAAGACCGTAACCTTCTTCTGGGTACCTTTAGTCTAGCTTTTTAAGGAAACACAACTCTCTGAGTCAGTTACTTGCTAGCAGCTTTTGATTTTTTTGGCAAACTCCAACCAAATTTGCAAATATCAACTAATTTGATAGCACAGAGAGATCTGGAAGATGTTAAGTTCCTACACTTTCTGTTAAAATTGGAAGCTGGGTAAATGGGAAAGAGCCTTTAGTAAGAGAAAAACGGGGAGTACTCCATTGCTCTGAGTTTATAGCAGCTGTATAACCAGTAACCCTTCAGGCAACTCCTTGCTTGCATAGCACGAGGCAGAGCTATCAGCGTGGCAGGATGACTGGTTTGACGTAGAATATAGCAGGGGAAGGGCCTGGGGACAAGAAGGAGCTGCTGTCAGAGAGGAGAATAATACCAGGGGGACTGGGAATGTTCAAGGCAGAGCCACTGTGATAGAGCTGTGGGGAAACGGGAGTTATCAGGGGAGATGGGGTGGGGGTGGTAATGGGACAGGAATTATCTAGAAGCCAGACTTTATTGTTTCTGCTGTTCCTGAGACAATTTGTTTTACCACATCATTCAGCTATGATTTGATCCTGATAGTCTGTAGGGCAAATGAAAGAAGCTGTTACGGATCAAAACTTCATTAATGAAATGTCTCCTGCTGAGTTGAATGGCTGTTGGATTGGGATCCTGTTTGGCAAAAACAAGTAATAAGGGATGAAAAAAGAGAAAGAGTAATTGAGAGTAATTAAAAATCCATAACCAGAAGGCTAGATTTGTAACGTAGCTTAACCTTCTTGATTGCTGGTCATTTAAAGGTGCAGCCAGTAAGCAAAAGATTCTTACAGATTGAGGTGAGATTTTTACTGAAAGGGTTAGGAGATATGCTGAATAATATAGTTTTGAAATGTAACACTTCTTTTGTAGCTTGCTGAAATAACACAGCTACTTATAACTATTTGTTCTAATAAAATTAGCTCTTTTTCTGAGCCCCATCAATACAGGCTTTGATTTTCTGCAGATGTATTTCTTATTCACTGTTGTTAACTGAGAAAGTGTGAGAATGAATTCTATCCTTCCAGCTGATTGCCAGTAAGTGTTAATCCTCTGTGCTTTGTAATCAGTTGGTATTGTTTCTGCACCTAAACTAGATAAGTAGGACCATTTTTTATAAGACAGTTGCTAGGAATGCATACTTTTTGGCTGTGCAAAAAAAGTCTTTTTGTTCCATGCGTAACTGGGAAATTTACATGTTCCTATTTCCACATTTGTATTTTCTTTGGCAAGTTTATATTTGCACAAAGACGACCCATCTTCCAGTACAAGCATGGTCAAAATCTTGTTTACATGATTGCTACGAAGTAGGACAAATACTGAAACCTCTACCCCAGAGAGTTAACCAGCCTCTCAAGCTCACAGTGTTGCCCTCCATTTGCCTAGCAGTGGGTACAGATTGTGTCTGTTTGACCATTTTTGACCCTTTTAAAACAGAACATGTTATTTGAAATGAAGAGGGAGAAGAGGAATTGACATAATTCAATACAATTTCATCACCTAGTAAATGAAACGGAAGTGGATTTTCCTTTCTCATCTGAATTTGGAGTACTAACTCCTCTGCATACAAAAGTTATTGTTCTGATTTAAATATCCATACACACCAAGAAATACACCCCCCACACACACACACAGAGTTGTAAGAACAGAAATAGATCAATATTTTGTATTTTGTTTTTTATTTTTCCTCATGCTCTAGACTGTCAGATGCAGCACCATAGGAGACTCTAAAAGCCCCTATATCTGTGTAGCTAGGTGCATTTTATACAGAGTGACTATTAGTTTGACTTCACAGAAATGGACTCAAGATGAAGAATGGTAAGTCACATGTTAGTGATGGTTTATGTCCTCTAAGAAATGAACAAAGAAGCCCTGTCAGGGCTGTAGATCTGGTACGTGCTAATCGTACTGAGCAACGGATCACATTGTTGTAAATGTAGGGAAACACAGACAAAAGCTTGTCAGTCCTTATAAATTTTCAGGCCACATACAGGGAAATGGTACTTTTCTTGTGTATTAAATTCCCCCCAAGAAAGAAATTACAACTCATACTTTTTAACAGTAGCAATAGTGAAACTGGTTTATATAGCACCTTTTTAATCAAAATAATGTATGTGCTTGGCACATAAGCAAAGGCAGATGTAGAAACATTAAAAATACTAGCGAATAAAACAGCTGGAGGTTGGAAGCTGTGCCTGAGACTGATTCAAATGCTCAGGCTACCATACGATTTCATGGGAATGAGAGCTCACTAGCATCTTGCATTTAAGTAGCAGCATAAATTATCCAGTACTTAGCCCTTAGCATAAACTGCTACACCCTCAGCAACAGCCCTTCCCAACTCACCCTTGTGTCCTGAGCAGAGGACACAATGCCACAACTGGATTCTGCCAACTTTACGCAGGTTCAGCAGCACTATGAAATCTGTGGTGTTAGGAAAACTCTTCATCATAAAAATGTTTCAATATAACTCGAACATGGTATACTGTTGTCATCAGTAAATCTACTTTTACCTGTATGATGTATCAGCTGTATAAGGCTGTAAAAGCTAAAGAATCAATGTAAGAGTAACAGAATACAGCTCGTAGCCATTTTTTTGCTTTTAACATTTAAAAAAAATAATAAAAAACAACAACCAAAATCAAACAATAAGGTATTTTAGTGGAAAGGCACAAATTTTATACCAAACCCCTGAAGAATTCAAGGTGTTATACCAATATGTTGTATTCTGAAAAAAAACCAACCAGAAAACACAGCTGCTGCTTTGAGTTTATGGTTGAATAGTTTCTTCACTTGCTAAAAACCACAAAGAACTGAACTGATATAGGTCCAGGATGTATATCTGGATGTATACCCATTTTCTTTATACTGTTGTATTCACGCTCCTGGATTAAGATGAGGCTGTGCTACGTCAAAGCACAGAGAAATCAGGTTGTCCCAAATTGTTCAGGCTTTCTTAAAGTAACTGGGGAGACAGACAGGAGGATGTACTTGTACTATGCGTGTACTTTGTAAATTTTTTTTTTTCATTTGCTTGCCAGTAGTGTTTTCTTACAGGCAAAACCAGCTTTTCATCTGGGATCAAATTTTTAAAAGAACTTGGATCTCACTGGGGATCCAGAGAGCTCAGCATCAGTTTGACTACTTTTCAAAGGAGCTATGTGGATCTGCACCAAGACACAAATCCTCCAAGTGCTTTAAGTACTTGCAAATATCAAGCACCTGTCTTGAAAGATAGTGGCCAGCACGCCCTTGAAAGTAGGGCTATATTATCTAATTATTATTATAGTTAATATTAATCTACTGTTCTGTAACAATCAGAAGACACGTGGATATCAGTTCTCTCTGACGTGAGCAGGTCTGCGTCGTAAGCTCTTGTCGATCTGCGTTGGCAGCCGCCACCGGGCAGCTGGGCCGCCCAGCCCAGGAGCTCCGTACCTGGGAGCTGGTGCCACTTCTGCGACGGAGTTATTGTAATGGTTCAGGTTCCGAGGCGCAGCGGTGGGGGTGAGGCAGTGCAAACAGCGGGAGAAGTCGCCTTCTCTCTTAGTCACTGATTAAAGCATAGGCGTGAGGTGGGACTGGCTCCGCTGCTACCAGGCTTTTGTGCTGACTGGGGATTTCTGTGAGACTGAATTACCTGCGTGCTGTAAGACTCCCTGCTCTGGGATTTGCGTACATGTGAAACAGACTAATTCGTTACAGTAAAAATAAACCCAAGCTTCACAGTCCCGACATCTCCCCTACTAGATGGCATGGCATTTGGGCATTGTAATATCTAGACTGATAACAATGCTGTGCCGCCCAGAAGAGCAGTAAAGGCTGCCTCAGGCTATAGAGAGGACAATTTCTGACTCATTGGAAAAAAAATAAAAAGAGAATTTAAGCTGCTCTCACTGGAGCTGAGGAAGTCTCTCAGACAGTCGCAATGTACAGTCATTCAGTTGCATTGTGCTTGGGGGCTTTTTGATAAAGGTGAAACTATTTCACCTACAAATGTTTAAGGTTTTAAACTTTATATTAAAGTAGTTTCCTCATTTATGTATTAAACTCAGTCCTAGCAGATTAGGCTTTAGATTCTGTGGTAGACTGGAAATTGTAAGCATTTCTAAAAGGAGTAAATGATATATTGCTTCAGGGTTGCTGATTTCAATAGTCCATTCCACTTCTGAAGTAAGATTTTTGAGTCTGCTGCTTCACTAAAGCTACAACATATTGTCTTCCCTGTAATGCATTGCATTTGTAATTTGACTGGGGAAAAAAAACCTAACAACAAAAAGACCACAACTGAATCTGATTTGATAGAAGTCCAGGCTGTTCATTGTAATTTAAAAAAATTTACTTCTCTGCAGTGCCACGGGAAGGAATTTTTTATAGCTTTGAATTAAGAAATTTTAAGTACTTCAATTTGGGAGAGCAAAACTGCTTGAGTGACTTTCTTTGGTTCTACTCCAAATCCAGATCTGTATCACGCTTTCCATTTTCAATTTATTCAGAATGGCAAGTATTTTGATACATAGATTAAATTGCTCTGAGGTTTGTATTTGTCTAGCCATTTCCTCTTATAATAAATTCTCTAGATATTCACTTCCAGGGGTATTAATATGGTTTTTGCTGAGAGAAGAAGTAACTCTGGGAATCAGCCATGAATATGTGTCAGAAAGTGAAATATAAAGTAATAAATTCTGTGATTGAGACAGAAATGTATTTGGTAGTATGAGAGAAACAGGATTGCTCTGTGTTAGTGGAAAGTGAGGGGTTTCCTTTAGCAGTGCTGGTGCTGTATATGGCAATATAAGAGAAACATGCATATCTGTGCACCTTTCTTAGGTTGTTGGTGTCAGTGGAGTCATATTCTCCTTCAGTAGCCATGAATCTTGCCTAATTTATGTGATTTTTTTTTTCCCAGCTGCCACCCAGTTTTATTATTGCTATCTCAGATGCCTGTCATTATTCCTTTGCCTCGTCCTCTTATAAAGCTCTCCAAAACTTTTTAAAAAAGAATAAAGTCCTAGAAGCAATAGCTTGACATAAACAGCATGGAGGGGAAAGTGTTAAGTTTATCGACGAGGGATGATGGAAGTTGGTTTCATTTATGGTGTGGGGAGGAAGAAGATGGAAGAAAGGATAAAAGTTCATTTGGTCATCATTCGGTTTGATGTGGTCCATCTAATGATCATTGGATGCTAAATAGTTCAGCAAAACGGATGTCCCGTAGGTAATGATTCTGCACAGTAGAAGTTCAAGGGAAGGCAGGTTAGCGCCCTCAGGCTGCAACCTGTCTCTATTTTAGTAGCGTTTTCTCCAAATGTTGTTGTCTGTTCCTGTTTGGATTTTTTTTTTCACAGAGGAAAGCACAATGCATATTTATTGCTTTACTCTTCCACCTCTTGAATAGAGAAATCAAGCAAGCTTTTTGTTATGGCTGCAGGCTACCATTTGCAAACTGCTGGTTATCACAGTGTATTGTAACCTCAAGGTACCTAGAGGAGTTTCAATGGAACTTTGTTTTAAGCCTTTAAATGTACATGTTGCTGGGAAACTTCTTAATGACTCTACTGTAAAGATATAGATGTAAAAACACAGGTGATATTTTTACCTAGTACTATTTAAGCTAGAGCACATAAAGAGCAACTGAGTGAGATTAGAGTGCAATTTTGGTTGTTTCTAAAGCTATGCAGTAAAGGTCATCTATTTCCCAAAGAGCTTGTAGTCAAAACAGGGGAGACAGTATGTGAGAAAGGAAGGGTTAGTATCTGCATTTGCTAAGGCCCTGTGATCCAGGCCACAACAAAAGCCCCACTAGAAGCAGAAGTTTAATGATGATCTCAAGAATTGGAAAACTTATATGAAAAAACACAGTTTCTTTGGAAACACCTTTTGTATTAGTCACATTATACTATCTTCCTTTAGCCTACTTTTGATGAATATTTATAACAGACTTTCGCTAGGAAAACTTAATATGGGGCCATAGAACAGAAAAAATGTACAACTTTATGATGTACAGTTCCTGGCGCAAAGTGAGATGCAGAGCAGAAATGCTACATATCCATCAAACCCGATAATGATCTTCCCCTCCTGTTCATAGACCTGTTAATAGCTGTAATGAGCAGTATGTGTTGGTCTGGTAAGGAAACAAGATTGTATTTTATTGAGATTGATGCAAATATGTGCTAGGGCCTGTAAGAATGTGACATGTTAGGGGCTGCCGGAGTTCTCAAGAAAGGAGGGGCTGAGGTCTGCATGGCAATTCATACTTGTTTGATGCTTTTGGTTGTCTCTAAAGAAATCTGCTTGTAAATGACAGTGGGTGTTTTATTTAAGAAGACAAGTGCACTTGGAGTCAATTTTCCTGGAAGGTATTTGTCAGGGCCTGAAAGATGCTTTCAAAAGTTGAAAGAAACACTGTCTGGAATCTCAGAAAATTGTGATGTACTGTAGCAAACCTGGAATGAAGGCTTTATTTAAAAAAAAAGCAACTGGTTGAGCAGTCAAAATATAACATAATGAGATATCTGACAAAAAATTCCTGGCTTCTTTCAGGAACCTCTCAGTGTCCTTTAGTTGCCAACAGCAACTTCCACTTAGTTCCTAGAGTTCAGTTTATGAACTCTGAGAGCAGAATAGGACAATAATATTTCTGTTGGTTCTATGATACTACTGACACACAGCAAGGTCAGTCCTCAAGTAGGCAAAGCTTCTGGTTTCCTCACGCAATTAAGTGGTTTCCAAGAGTTTCCTAATGCTCTGCTAGCCTAAGAGCTACTTCTCATGGATGGGGTAAATTACTGGATGCTTGCTTCTATCCCTTTTTCCTTGCCCCGCCTAACCTTACTCTGTCATGGGGGAATCTTTGCTGGCCGATCACCATGCTGATGAAGCATACCCACCTTGTGAGCGAGTCCTTGCTGCGTTGCTCAAGAATGCAAGCGACCCTGAGGGGCCTGTGTGCATTAGAGCAATAGCTTAGGTCAGTAACCCCTACTTTCGAAACTACTGAGCCCAGCCTCTTTCTCTCCAGATACATGTAATTCATATTGCTAAAGAAATTATAAGACTATGTGGGAGAAAAAAGGATGTGTGTACAGTACTCAGTTGCTAAAATTATTATCTGTCTGAAGGCCTGACCATCAGCCAGGATTTCAAACAAATCAACTACGGGGAAATGAAACTCTGCAGTGCTCTTGTGGAAGTCAGAATCAGATCCACTTTGATTCATTTTCCATTTCCCCTACTGCCTCAGGGTAGCTGCAGATACAATCTGGCTAGATTAGATCTGCCCAGGGAAGGGAGTGCTTTTGCTGTGCACAAGCTGGCCTGCTGAAAGCTCTGGTTTGGGACTTGCTGGGGCTGCTTGCTAAAAGATGAATTATTCCAAAGGCTGAGCATCCTGAAGGAGTCATCACCTTCTCTGTCACTTGTTCTGGCTTTGTTGGTAAACACTTCTCACCTGTGACAGTTGCTGATAAATCTCAGACAGGAGTTTCTGGTCTATTATAAACAGCTTTCAGTTGCTCCCCTGAGGGAGGTGTTTTTTAGAATCTGGCATGTCTTACTGCTCAGATGGCAGCATTAGCAGTATGGTACTTTTCCAGTGCCTTTAGTGCACTTGTCAGGAATGTTAACAACAAGACGGTGGGATGTTTTCCTCCCTTTCTTGCTCCTCTACCTGGGATCAAGAGTGGTCATACTAGTGCCCAAACTTTCACATGCTGAAAGTGGGGTTCAGCTGTAAAATCCACGATAACAGCAACCCCAACAGGCAAACTTCCATCTTAAGAGACTACTTGAAAATATCCGCTGTACTCAGTGGAAATTTTGTTTCCTTCCTATCTAAAATCAGTTTTTGTAGTAAGCTGATGTACGCTGACCTTCAGGTAGGGTGCTTAAGACAAGTACCACCACAAGCTCTTTCTGTGCAGTTCCTAAACCTTCCTCATGCCGGAGTCCCATTCTGTGCACTGCCTGGGTTCTTGCTAAGTCCCAGTGAAGGCAGCAGGATTAGATGCAGGTTTAAAGTTGGGCCTGAGCTTCAGCACCTCGTTGGACTGGAATCCAAATTACCATAATGACAAGAACGGAGTATTAAAACTATGTTATATGTTTATACAAACTAATGAAAAATATGCTGGGTTCCAAAGTTCTCCCATCGTATTTGCTCTCAAAAGACATGCAAATCCACAGTGGTGTTTACATTTAAAAAGGCTTATTGCCATTTATGGATGTACTAATGCAATGCAGTAATTTTCTTCACGGTTAAGACCCCAGGAAGTTATGAGAAGGCAATATGAATAACTATGCGTTAGAGGGTTTTTTTTAGCTGAAGCCAAGGTTTTAGAAATTCAAGATACATATTAATGAGTACCATGCCCGTGAAAGGTGCTAGATTAACCTTCCCTAAGAGGAGAATCTTCAATTTATTCACTGGAAAAGTGCTACATTAGCAGCAGTGCTGGTATTGCTGTGTCAGGAGCACTCTCTATCCCTGTTGGGTCCCTACTGTGGCAAAACCTGGAGTGCCTGCGTGCCTTTACACATTAGACTAGATCCACTGATATTAAGGGGGCTGATTCTTTGTTTACCATGTATCTGAAGAGGTTTGCTGTACCCTCAGTTTGTAGAAAGATTGCTTTGGGAATGGGAAGACTGCTTGTCTTCTAGACCTGTCCATCCAACTTTCAGTGCTCAGCTCAAAAACTGTGAACAGAACAGCAGAATGTGGTGGGGGTTTTTTAAATAATGGTTAGGACGGTGGCTACATAAAAGGCATGGGAGATGATAAGAAGCTACAATAATGTCTGATTTGGAGCTAGCACCTCTTTTCAGATGAAACGACTTTCAGATGACCACAGCTTTTGGGCCAGCTTAGGCCAGCTTCAAAGCAAAACCTGGGAGGTGGGAAAGTCTACTTCTGCCAATCTTCTCACTCTTCTTCAGCAATGCTGGTGGAGTTCATCAGCTTGGCAGGAACATTTGGTGCCTGTAACTACAACAGGATTTTCAGAAATTTTCAGTAGTACACAGAAGTCATAGATTTCTTGTGTATAAGAAGATAATGCCCAAGGCTGTGTAGATGAAGTAGATGTTGATAAGCCACAGCATCCTCTGTGAAACAGGTGTTGGTCATTAGCTGGTGAAAACTGTTAGATTAACAGATTTCAGTGAACCTGTGCTGATTTACCCCAGCTGAGGTTGTGGCTTGCCTGGTTACTCTTTGGCAGCAGAGAAAAAGACATTACAAATTGAATATAAAGTTAAAGAAGTGATATTAAAAAATAACTTTTAGAACTTGATGTGGACTTTAATTGATGGGTATAATTTAAATTGTCATTTCAAACCTGACATCTACTTTTGTAATATCAATTACTTCCCAAAGCGAGCATTCCAAGTGCAACCTTCATTAGGAGGGGTTTTTTTCCCCAAATATTTTATTTTTTAAACCATCTACGCATTTTCCATTTCTATTAATATTCTATGAAAGTGGGGAATCATAACATTACACCTTTAAATTGAATACCAGTAAAATAATTTGAGATCTACAGCAGTGAAATGTAAACATTGAACAAGCTTAAGTTATTCACTTAAAGTGGAAAAAAACAATACTAAATCATTAAACATGAAGCAAAATATGGAAATGCATCAGCAAAACAGAATTCACAACTGAATAAAACATGGAGGCTTCTGCAGAAGTATTTTTGAAAGGTATTGCTGAGAAATAAAAGAGCAGTCTAACCACAATTAATTGTAATTCATAGTTGCATTATATTTTTATTGTTGGGGAATTGCATATTATTCACAGGTAGCAGAAATGTTTATAAATGTTTTTCAATAATATATTTTCAGTATGACCTTTTAATGTGAAGAGAAATCGAATTAAACATAGTTACTTCTTGAGATACCTGCTTCATATTTACAAGATGGAAACTAAAAAATTATTGACAGACAAAATTAGACAACTCCAAACAGGTTATGCACAAAGATGAGTACCTATTTGGATTCCTTTTGGATACCACCATTAAGTAATTAATGGCAGAGTCGGACGTTCTCCTCTGGTCCTGGCCATAAAAGCGTTGGAAATCACCTCCACCTGTTCTTACTTCAGCCAGCGACTATGGTCCCACACTTGAAATACCTGACAGGATTGTGTCTGTGGTGCCCATTGCTTTCTCTGCTAAATCAGCCGAATTAGATAAAAATCACCCCTAGGGTAGTCAGAGATAATAGGACTCTCTTAAATAAACAAAGCTTTTTTTTCAGCACTGAAGTGATAACAAATACCTAGATGGTAATTACTTCAGTCATTCTAACTATATATGCAAAATACTGTCTGATGATGCCCAAAGAACAGAAGACTAAGTAAGTCAAGGGACTAATTTTCTGCAAGTCCAAATTTTGATCATTGTTCCATGCTAAATTCAACAACTGCATGGATTAAAGTTTCAATATTCAAAAGCCTGTTTCAATTTTTATTTTATATACATATGTTTTTATCAACTAGTTAGATTTTATATGGCTAAATAAATGAGCTGTCTGTCAGAATCAAGGCTAAGAGGTAGTATTGGTCATCTGTCAAAGCTAAGGAAACAGGTGGGCTTTGGCATCATTGCTAAACAGGTGTCTGTAAGCAGCAAATCCCCCAATCTTTTTGTGTGTAAAAAGCACCACGATGCCACAGATGTTCATTGCTTTTCTCCATTATGTAACCCTTATACATCTTAATTTCTTTTAAAAAGAGAACTTGCATGCCTTTATGCCATTAAATATTTGTAAACAAAGCAGAGCAACATCTTAAATTAGAATATCTTATCAGGCAATTTAGTTGACAGTAATAAAAAACAGTCTTAGAAGGTATTCACTGTTAAAATTCCCTGCACTATGTCTCTTGATTTTGCTAAAATCCTGAGTTCTTCAGGTTCATTTGCTCAGTTTTCTTATTGTTACTGTCACATCATTGGGACAGTGGTCCATTCCTGCTTTGTGTTTCAACTTGTCAGTTAATCCCCAGAAACAGTGAAATAATAACAGTGGCATAATGAATTCTGTTTGCACAGAAGGTGTCAGAGGACTGTGGTGTGTTTCTTGGTAAGGCAAATTTTAGTACAATAATAAATATCTAAATGTAAAGCCAAAACCAAAAAAACCCCAAACAAACAAACAAAAAAACCCACCCCCTCCTTCCACCCAGGTTTTATGTATCTAGCTAAGATCACATGCTTGTTCACCAATAGGGAGCCTGTGATTGCCAAGTCTGCATGAGTGAGTAATAGGCAAGAAGAACATATCCACCTCCATGAGATGAGCTACATGAAGTCCAGGAGCGTAGGCTACTCGCTAGCATTCTCTATGCCCTTGGTCTGTGCCTTTCTTCCAGGGCTGGCATCACCCTCTCCTACCTGGCCAGGAGGCAACAGAACTATGATTTGCCCAAACTTTAATACTACCCTGCATCAGCAAGGCAGAAGCAAGGGAAAGGGTAGTTCAAAGACTGGTTTTGTCTCCTCCTGGGTTAGTTCTGAAACAGTACAGGGTTTTTTTGGTTGCATTTTTTTCTGGTTTTGGGGTTGGGGTTTTTTTTGTATTACTATTTCTAGGAGTGGACGTGGTATTTTTGCCAGGAAAAGGAGGACCTGTCTTACCTCTGATCTTTCTATTGCCCCAGGGTGGTTCTGTGGTTGGCTTTGTTCTTGATGCGGAGGTGCATATTGCAGGGCTTACCTGCCAGATGCTGGCAAAATTCCTACAGAAACACAGAAACCCTGCAAACACTGACTCTCTTAGAGGGAGAGCACTGCATCAAGTAATGTCAAGGTAAAGCACATAATCATTGTCTCAGCAGCAGGGTGAGATAACACTAACCCTGGCTTCTGTCATAATAAATCACAGCACAGCAGAGAGAAACTGCCACAGGCAGGTGGCCCCTACCCCCATATGAGTGAATACAAATGCTCAAACCTGACTGTTTCTACAATTGTAGCCACGAGACCCAACTGTCCTTGCCTTTGATTCATCTAGGCTAGCCCAAGCCACACATTATTCTATAAACCTTATGCAGTTCCCACCATCACTTACCATTTTACTTTGTATATGAGGGAGAGAAAGTAAACATAAGGCTCAAACCCAAAGCATCCCTGTCCCATTGCTGAATGGCAATGCTGAAAAGTCTGCCAGAGTCAAAAATAACAGAGGGGGTGATTAACTTAATCAGCTTCTTCTAAATTATCCTTCTTAAGGCCAGCTCTTAGGACAATGATATCCAGGATCCCATAAAGCACAGCAGTGATGCTACCTCATGCTCTAGGTGTGTTTCTGACACCACCCTTCCTGCAAAGTTCCCATGGCACACTGATCATTCTTGCTATAGAATTAGGAAAACAGTTCATTTGAAATCCAGAGCTGCCAAACGAGATGATTTCATCAGGGCATTCTGCCAGCTGAAATGGCTCATGTATTTGGCAATCCAGCACCTGCTGGCAAAACACATTGCTTGGCAGGGGGAACACATTGCTCCCCCTGCATTCTTCACAAATGGAATGCCTTTCATATTCATCAGGAAGTCTGAGAAATTCTTTTTTTTTTTCCTCTGTAATTCTGTTACTGCACCTTGCTATCAGCCATCTACCTTCAGGAGATACATTTCCATTTCCTGATGAATCCTGACCTCATGAGGCCTCATGAGGAGCTTTGTGTCACCCCCATTGTCTGAAATCCCCTATCTGAAGTCATTTGGCTAGGATTATACAATGATTTGAAAGTTATGGCCCTGCCAACTGAAAGAACAGAGGGAG
Organism: Harpia harpyja; assembly: GCF_026419915.1. Lineage (NCBI taxonomy): Eukaryota > Metazoa > Chordata > Aves > Accipitriformes > Accipitridae > Harpia > Harpia harpyja. The sequence goes on from NC_068957.1 coordinate 11,415,328, forward strand.
GTGCTACTGGCAAAAACCCCTCTGCTTTGCAGATGTGGTTATGATGTTGATGATGATGCTTATGGAAATGCCCCCACCCTGTTTGATATTTTCCCCTTTCTCAATGCAAGTTTCCTAAGCACAGCATAGTACAACCTGCCCTAGTATTTCATACTCAAACTCTAGCATTTGTAAACTTCCTTGAACACTGTATTTTCTGCAGACCTTGACTTATTAATCTTTCCTGCAGCTCTAGCCTGCCGTCTGTTTTCTGCAGATCCTTGATGATAATGGACTCATTCTGGTTCTGAGCACTTCTTGAGTGCTTTGAAACCTCACTCAACTAAACACGTACAATAGAAGCAGCTTCTGAGGTTTGTCAGTAATGTAGCCCTTTCCCCCACACTCTTTTAATCTCATGGTAACAGCACATCTTCTGCCATCCATTGTTCGTTATTTTTATAGTTTTCTATTTGCCATGTTCAGCAACTGATTTACATGAGAGGCTAGTCCTCCCTCTTTGTTTCATATTTAGGTCATAACTTTCCAGCTCAAGCCACATTCCCTCTGAAATACTTCTGTAGTTCTTTATGGATGGGAGGACGTTTGGTCCCAAGTTGATACCTTTATTGCCATTACTGTGAGAATACTTATTCCATTCCCATAGAAATGGATGCACTGTGAGGATTTGAATAGAAAGAAAAAGAATTTGAGAGGTATCTCTGACTTGTACTTGGCATAAATAGACAAGCCTCTGCTGATAACACTGGGTGTTACACTGATCACATTGGGTGCTAGTGTAAAAACATGCTTATATGATGATTGCATAGTTTTGTTTAAGGCAATACATTTGATGTTTATGAGAATGAAGCTGGAAATTGTCCATTTAGAGAGTCTACTGTAAAGCATAAGCCGTCAGCTTGGTCACAGTCTGCTTTTAATTTTTACGGTCTCTCCAAGAAACCCCAAATAAAAAATATCATAAAAAATGCAAATAGTCTCATGTGCATCCGAAGTATTTAGTATGTATAATAGGGACCAAAAATGCTTTCCTTTGAAACTACTGTATCTTTACAATACACTGCTGAAAAATTTACTTTTTCTGTCTCAAAGCTGAAATGAAGAAATAGTTTTGTATATTCAGTATGACAGAGATGGTTGTTACGATGCATCTGAGGTTTGCACCCACTAAGAAACAGTGCTGGCATGTTACATGCATGAGTGGGTTTTTTACATATAATGCAGTCTGTTATTAAGCTGTGTATTTAAGCAGAAAATAGACCAGGTTGGACAAAAGTGGAAAGAGGAAACTATGTACTGGGAAAAATGGGTGCATTTGGTCACTCTGCATTGACAGGAGCAGTTTAAGCATGGTTGTCAGAAAGCAAGGGAAACTCAACTTTTCATTCAGCTTTTAGTACCCTTGACTAGAACAGAACCCACTGAATCAAAAAAGATCAAGGATAAGATTCTCAAAAACTGCCTCTGGGCACTGCAGACCGCATTCCTGTTCATTTCAGAAGGAATTGGGTGTCTCTTTCCTTCAGTTCAAATGGTTGTTGTGGAAAATTCAATGTGAATTCTCATTACTTGCCATGTTAGGAAATGTTATCAATTGCATAATTTGAATGCAATGTATAATATGGTTACAAATATACTTTTACCTTGTCTCCAATGCTGGAGTAATTTCATAGGCAGAATTCTTTGTCTGCAAATAAATTATCACTTTTTTCTTCTGTAGCAGTAAATGGCATGTGCCATTTAATTCAAAATAGGTAATTAGGAATCTTGCTAATGGTGCTTAACACATTTAGTGTGCTGACACTTCAACAGATTTTTCCCAGGATGGTATTATGCAGTGTCTTGGCTCTTTGCCCATTTGGGGTCATCTAGAGAGGTGTGGCAGACCGTTGGTATGACCTGGTGCATTTGTCAGCCACAGTACACTACCATAGCCTCTGCCTGGTGATGTGACTCAACACATCACTTATATCATCAGGATGCAATGTGAGAGGCTGTGACATGAGAGATCTGCATGTGCCACAGCTATGGTTGCATTTTTCATGCCTTTCTGGAAGAATCTGAACCTGTTATTGCCACCATATGTCCAGGCCATCAATGCCTGAAGATACGAAGTTAACATTCAGGAGCAATTGGGTGCCATTCTTTTGGGATCTAGAACCCCATAAACTGCCCACCAGTGAAAGAAGTCTAATGACAATTCATCTGGCCTATCTGGCATTAAATGTTTTTAGGGTAGGTAAAGTTCATGAGAAATTGTTCTCTGTACTTAGTTGTGGAGTTATGATCACTAAATTTCTAGATCTGAGAATGAAATCACAACAGCAGGCCTGGTCCAAAGCCAGTGAGAGGATTTTCATCAGCTTCAGCAGACTGTGAGGTAGGCCAGAGTATTGTTCAAATGTTTGCTTACTTTTTAAATTCTGCTGAAATGTACTAGATAAATTTTAGGGTGATGTAAGATTCTACATCACCTGCTGGTTAAGAAGTCCAGCAGCTTTACTGGAGTTAAATAGGTTTGCATCAACTAAAAGTGTGGTTCTGAGTTTTCATCTAAATTGCAATGAACTGAACAACTAATGCTGCTAATAAGTAAAACTTTGAACCAAGAGAGTTGCATAGTGTAAGTTTTGAAATGTTATCAAAACAAGTGCTGATCCCTAAATGTATTGTATATTCTACAAAAGGAAGGGTTGTTCACCTTAATTATTTATGACTGAGTGATTTATGGGGTTTAGGTTGTGGTTCACTTTTGATTTTTTTCCATGTTTGCTGTTTTCCCCTGATCTCAATTTAACAATCTCTTTAATATTGATTTGGATATGACAAGCAATGCAAATTTTTAATGTTCTGCATCATGTGGCATACTTCAATTATTGGAATTTACTGTCATGAATAATTTATAGCTATGTTCTTTAATTTGTCATTGATTGTTGCCATCTTTTAAAAATGAATGTAGTTCTCAGTTTTTCTGGATCAACAGGCATGGGTAGACGTCTTCTGTTCAACTGCGTGTACTACAAGAAAAACAGTGGTAGTTGAAGCTTTCCCAGATTATAAGAGTATGGTCCAGCACTGCTTTTTGCCTGCATCTTAAAGGGAACATTTTAGACTTTATAGTCATCCAAGCACTGATGTGTCTGTTGATACTGTAAACACAAACAACTATTCAATGAGCAGCAATTTTACACTGAGGCCATAAACCCATATCCCAGCATCTGAGTATTTTCAGTTTTAAGGCTACATGCAAACTAATGTTTCAGGAGCACAAAGCATTAAAACTAAATATCTAGTACCCTAGCCAGTCCTAGAGGCCTAGAGAGAATTAACTTCTATTAGGTGTGGAAAGACAGATCTCAGATTTTTAAGCACTACAGGTTCAGAGAGGTTTGGTGGAACTATGATGACATGATGGTGGAAGTAAGAGGTGCAAGATGGCTTAGCTTGAGAGAATTACTTCTTTAGAAAATGCAGGGTTATAAGGGTGAGACTGCCAGGCTTTAAGAACTAACAAAGTAAAAAAAAACTGTCTTGAACTGAGAACAAATCAGAAAAAGAAATACTCTGCCTTTTCACATTGGAATAACAATAATGATTCCTCCTAGTTGTGTCCTGAATAAAGGACACTACTGAAAAAGTTCCCAACCATAGGAAAAAAACCCATGTGCTAGAAAGTTTAATCTTTTGTGCTGTAGCAATCTGAAAGCTGATTTTCTGATGATAATTATTTGTAGATGGTATGGCTTCTTAAAAGGAACTTATTTCAAAATAAGGGGATGACATAGATTATTTAGACAGAAGGAAGTATGTGGTTCAAATTATTGAAGGAATTCGTTACTCATTGTATTCGGACTTCTCTTCAAATGAAAAAAAAAAAAACCAAACAAGGTCACTGCAACCTGCTTTCCAGCTGTCAGTTGGGGAAAAATTGGCATCAGTATTTCTAGGGGATAAAATCTTAATAACAATTGGTACTTACTTAGCACCTATGACCTATCTGAACTAATTAAACGCTCTTTTGAGTACTAATAGTTCAACCTTCGTAATACATCATGCAATATAGTCGTTGCTGTTTTTTATGGAGCAGTAAACTGCAATCCAGCAGATGGGATTTCCAAGTGTGTCTAGTATTGCCCTGTCCTCACTCATGCTGAAGTCAATGAGAGTTTTCACATCAGTATTTATGGGTAAGAATCATGATAACACTAACTCTCTCATTGACCTCAGCAGCATGAGAGAGAAATCAATGATGATGGCCTTTGAAAAAGCTTTTCCTAAGTGACTTAGCCAACTTGGCATAGAAGGATGTTAGCAGAAACAGGCAGGTCACTTGGGTCACCTCTTCCAACCACCACACCGCACTGCCTTTGTAGGAAAGTTTTAAGATTCTTCCTTCACCTTCTGAGAACTGAATGCACAGTGCTTGTGAGAAGTCTGTGAATGCAATCTCTGTTTTCCTCTCTATACAGCAGGACAAGAGAAAGGGTGAAGGTATAAATTTTTTATCTCACAGTAATGAATATTTTTGTAACTCCATATGATTAGGAGGACATTTTCCCTGCACTGCCACATGTAGAACAAAAATATCAAAACTTTCAAGTACATTTGGGATCACAGAATCCAAGTTAAATATTACAACTCATTATATGGTCACAAGCCATTAGTTTCGGCTCCAAATTGGCAAGAAAGTAGCAGTTCAGAATTCATATGCATGTTGAAAAAAATGTACTCAGAAAAATCTAAAAATTAATCAGAAAAAATGTGTTTCATAGCAATTCCCTTTTTCCATTTTAACACCCTATTGCTTATGATGATGGCTCATTAGCTTCTGTCAAATATTTCATCATTTAATCCTCAGCCTTATTTGAAAATGGCTACATTACATTTCTATCCTGGCTCTGAGGAGGTTTATATTTGTTAGTCTTGATTTCAAATTTATTTAATATAATCCACTTCACCAATTCATAGTACTTCAAATACATGTTTATTCATTTGTCATTCTTCTACAATACTAAATCTGTGCTTCAGATGAAGTAGGAAATTGTGCAAAATAGTTCTTTTCTTCACAGTGGTAATTATTCTAAGTCACTGCTCAAAACTAGTTTCATATTACATATGGAAATCCACAGAAAGATGTGGTCTGAACAATTAATGAATTCCTACACAAGTGCAGTCCATTTTTCCCCTCTGTTCCAACAGCCTGTTAAAATAATTTGATTGGCAGCTAGCAAAAATTCCGAGTACTCATTAAAGGCAAATATTTTTTTCCTCAGACAGTATATGATGATAAGTGTCTGGGAATTACCAATGCCAAAATACTTTACTGCAGCTGTGTACTACCTACTTAAACAAGTGGAAAATATTTATCTTAGTGTGACTTTTGTTTTGTATTGGAGAAACTCTGTTAATGGATCAGCCAGACAGTATATAATTTTTCTGCTTTTACTAGAGGATTAAAACGTCCATCTGTTGTCCTTAGTAAACAGAATCCCATGAAACACATGTAGTCACTCAGTCAGGACGTGTAACTTTTCTTTGTATGAACCTGTGCTGCACAGTTTGCACACTAATAATTTTAAAAGAGAGCAGCATATGTCACAGTCCTGGTGAACATTCCCCTGGGGAGTCCTGGGTCTCCGAAAGCTCACCCAGTGCTGTGTTTGGATCTGAACAGAATGAACTCCTGTTGGTGTGGGTAGGTTGGCAGACCCCAAACAGTTTTCTCTGACATTTGAGAAATGCTGATTCATTTATTCATACATATGGGACAGCAAGAGCTTGCATTAGACCTTTAAAATGGCACAGAACTATGCGCCGTTGTGGTTCCAAGTAGGAAGGATATCAGGCACGGACACTTGTCTTTATACCACCGCCACCAACCTGCAATCCTAAGGGTGTGGTTTCATCTTTACTATCTTTGAGTAGATGCCTAACTTTGAAATGCTGTTGTTGGTACAGCTCAGCCTAAGGCAGATGTCTAAAATCACTGAGAAGAATCACACTCTGGAAGTGCTAGACTGTCTGTCGACTTTAAAGGGAGTCCAGATGATTAACTGCAACAAGATATTTAATTCTGGATGGCTAGAGTTAGGTGAGATATATTCTATACAAATTACATACAAACTCTTGTTACCAGCATGGCTTACAAGGACTAGTTTAGATTGTGTGTACTTGTCAGAAAACAATGAGTGAAAGTTGGTTTGATTACATTATTTCATTCTAATGCAGAAGAATACAGTAAGAATAAGACTACACAAGCACAGAGTCCTTCTGCATAATTTGTATAATGATGTTGATTATGGTACTGGCAACCTTTGGGAGAAAGAATGCAATTGGCAGAGGATGGGAAGAAGTACAAGCAAATAAACTAAAACAATGGTCTAATATCACCAGAAAAAACAGAGCCGAATTTGACTCAAGGATTGCAATTGCAAATATACATTAATAGGATTCCTCAGTGGATGTAAAAAAGCATAATTTAATCTGAAGTGCACTTGAGAAATTAGAAATGCCTCTCTTTTGTTGTTTTTTGACATGACAGAGGTCTGGATAAGTGTTAGGTTTTAATGTAAATTAACAAGATTAATATGTCTGCAATTTGCCTACAAATAGTCTTCATCTGTTTAATTTCCTTCAATACTGTCACCCTCCATCTTATCCTCTTTGAGATGCTCCAAGGAGAAAAGAATTGTCAGGGCACAAGGATTATTTAAATTTCATTTTAGAACACCATCTTGGTTTCTTAGAGTGTCTTGTAATCAGGCTAACCATCTTGAAGAGTAAATACAGAATTAATCAAGCTTGTGCTTTCATGTTCACAAAATTCCAGGAACTCGCATCATACACTGCAAAGAGGTTAAAACCATAATATTATAAAACTATGTTAAAATGACCTATGCCTTGGTTTCTGGAGAAAGGTTGGATAAATGAGCAGGGTACATAAACATTCATTTTGTCAAGTACTTCTCTAAGAGCAGCTAATTAGAACCACTTCTGTTCAAAGATGGCAGGACTTATATAGGAAAAGGCTTAAAAATAAATGGAACTTTTTCTCCAGTTCAAAAATATTTGTATTACCTTTGGTGTAATTTTGCAAAGTTCTTTCATGACTGTTATTCTAGAAATAAAACTGAAATCTGTTCTAAAATTTAAACCACTCCTTCCCCCCAACTTCCCCAAACCTACTTTCACTCTCAACACTTCAAGACCCATTTTGCAGTTTTTAAAAAAAAACTAAGGAGGTCCACTGGAAATCTCCAACTTTTGCAGGGCCTAATTTCAGCTTCTGCTTCCTTGAGGCTCAAATAACTTTTGTTCCTCTCCACAGACAAAAATATCATATGGTGAATATAAAATGTTTTTCACCATATCATTAATCCCAAAACACTAATATGGACTCATAGTGTTTTATAGCTCTGCAATTTGTGTGAATGTGTGTGCATGCATAAAGGGAAAGGAGGGGATACATAGCAGATGGTTATTACAAATGTTGCTTTACTGTATACATTTCATTTGCAGATTCTGCTCTTGCACATGAACCCTTTCAACTATCAGACTGTATAGCACAAGGGCTTACACAATATCAAGTAATTTTTGGCAGTTGCTGCTCAGTCTTTCATCGCTGCCAGATCTTTGGCAGTATAAGCTGAATCCCAGTCTAGTATACAACTAACACAAGGTCCTCATTATACTGGAATTTAATACTTGGGGCCAGGAGGCTCTACATACAATGTAAACTCAGACTCCCTTGCCTTTTGAGTGAACAACTGTTTAATATGTGGTGCCTTACAAAGCTGCCATAATTAAAAGGATAGTTTTTTATATACACATTCAGATCCAATGTAAATAAATAAAAATAAAGAAATTAATGGAATAAATTTCAGAAGTTAAATATACTTGAATATATGCATTTATGCCACCAGGGAACAGTGACAATTGGCACAGAATTCTACATAGGGCATTTATGACATACTGAATATCAAAGACTGCATGAAGTCTGCAATACATCCTACTACTAGAAACAGTGTGTATACACAAATATGCAGCTGTGTACGCACAAAAAAAATCCCTTTCTGCTCATTCTTCAAGGCATTATTTTAAATATTAGCAATAGGTTAGAACCACCAGACAAGTTTATGGATGACCTTTTAAGTTTCAAAGTCCATCCATTCACCAAGTGGGAAAGGAAGAATATCTTACTGAGGTTCTTTTTAGTATGTCCATGCGAATACAGCTCTTCTCAAAGATAGCAGTTCAGTGCTATGCTTATACTGTCAACATATGCACCCAAATAATTAGTTGCAAATAAGGGTTTGACAAAGCACCCACCTTCTAAGAATAGCCTTGTTCATCCAGAGCCTTAGAAGTTTATGGCTCCCAATATTCCTACCATATCTGCCGCATGGAGGGTCTATGCCCACCTCTGTATTTATTAAAGTAAAAAATGTACTAAATATAATGTCCTTCTCCATGAGAAGCAAATAAATGGAAGTGTCTCCCGATGCACACTGTATTAAAAAACAATTGTGACATTTCCTTACTGGGTTGCAATTGCTCGTCCATGCACACTGATTCTTTCATTCTGTATTGAACAACCACAGAGATATCCTGCACAAAGGAAACACTGTAAGTGAAAGTGATATTCTTGCATGGAGCACTTTACACATATCAAGAGGAAGGTGTTGGACTTCCTTTGGCTGAGATACTTGCCAAGCATTTTCCATCATTACAGCAGCCTGATATAATCTGGTTTTGATTTTTTACTCAGTTCCTAGTGTTAGGAGAGAGGAATAGAGTGCAACTTAAAGATATATGAGGGGTAGGAACACAAAAATACACTAAGGTTATGCCATTTTCTTCTGGAACATGTACATGTAGGTAGTTCTTTCTCTAAGGGGTCTCTGAAAGCTAAGTATTCCCTGCTATCGCACAGTTAAAGTGCTTCACAATTGGTGGGCTATTTATTTCAGCCCATGGTCTTTCATAAATGGTGTCCTGAATCCCACCCCCTCCCACACACCCCCCCCCCCCCCCAAAAAAAAAAAAAGAAAGAAAAAAAGAATTCCCTACTGGGTTTAGGGCAGTTGTTTTGAAAACAGAAAACACAATGGTTTGGGGTTTTTTTTTTTCCTTATCCATGCCCCAATCTAGAGATATTGAGGAGCTTTGTGTGGAAGATGAGTACTGAGGCAGCACTTCTGGACATGCACAGCAGCGTAACACAGAGAATCTAGGGAAGTTTTCACCTTTTCAGTTTGAGCAGAATTTTTGACTCATTTAACTCATGCTCCCTGCATACATCACAATCTAGGTGCCTAAGTACTATTCTGGATTTTATCCTAAATTAATAGATAATCAGCATAACTCTAATGGGATCAAATGGCTAAGTAGGGAGGAAAAAGGAATTATTTTGAATGGCCAAGTCAACCTCCATGATCAAGGCTATAAACAGAAATATTTATCTTTATTAATTCACCATCAGTATTCTTTTTTATTCAAAAAGAAATGAGGCACTGTAATTAGGAAGAAGATAGCTGCGGAATGTGAAGATATACTGGACTTTACATCAGTTCATGGCTGTTTGAGGTTACTTCATTGTATCTTGGTTTTAAAGCAATTTCACAAAATCAAGTGTTAGTTGCTATGAGGCTGTTTGGCACAAGAACCCATAATGACCGTGAGGTTAAGTAAAAACTGAGGTAAACTGCGCATGTTTCTATTTATAGCAGTATTATTATGACCTTGACAGTATTTTCATGAGATAGATTAAAATTTTGCCACTAAAACTCCCTCTACAGCCTGAGATTTATCACAAGGCTTCAGTATTTTAATAGCTCCTTAAAAGATGAAATTAGACTCTGATGCTGGAAAAGGCTTTACTGTTTAGATCAAAGCTGGCTGAAATTCAGTTTTGTTTCATGGGAATTTAGGATATTTTGAACAAGCTTTTATTTCAGTATAGAGATGAAAGTAGAGTTTTCTAAATTTCCCATGGAAGCAAATAATTTTAAAAAATGATAATTCTGATATTAACAATTTTGAGAAACAGTACAGAATTTGATCAGATCTTTCTAAAATGGAAATGAATCAATACTACACAAGTACCAGTTTTCCAGAGCTTCCAGGAGGTCAGAACAACCAAAGGCATTCCCATGAATTAGGAATAGTGAGTTGAGGTATGGAAGACTCAGTCATAGCCAGGTTTGCCAGAGCTTTCATGGAGTGTTGCTTCATGCGGAGGAGGCTGGACGTTCTGAGTCCCCCGAGCCTACATCTGATCATCTCCTCCCAGTACCATGTTTATTTGGCATTCAATATGCCCTATAAAAAGAAGAAATAGTCTTTTCATTTTGAAAATGGGGACAAAGAGAGACGGAAGGCATTGCCAAGATGTAAGCTCATCTTTGCATTACTTAACCTTGGAAAGTCAGGGACTGAGAACAACCAGGAAGTAAAGCCAAACTAGTTTAGAAGAAATATGTTGGCTGGGCCTGTAGTTTGGACTGGAGGATGATGCATCCATCCAATCAGGAATCACAGTAATGTTTTTCTTGTCAGGTCAGGAAACTCAGTTAGCTTCGTATCTTCTAATAGGAAGTTCAGGACAGTAGTCCCGAGTGTGCCAGTACAGCAAGGCAGGAGGTATTTTCAACGAGCTTCTCCTTACTCACTTCCAAAACTGTTCTATGCTCTATACCAAAATAATTATTTGATCATAGCGCCTGAGAGAATGACTTTGCAACTGAGTGGGTTAGATGCACCTTTGGGAGTCTCTCGTGCCTGGAGAAATTATATTGCTCCAGAGTGAGATGATGAGTGGCAAGTTTGAAGGTCAATATCTTCATTTTAGCTACTCTAAGGTCCTTTGTGGGTTCAAAACCATGTATTTATCTGTCCAGATGCTCAAAAGGAAAGCTGTAGTTGAGCCAGCAGCTTAACTCTCTCGGAAAAAATTCTTGTGCTGTCGATGCTGAATAGTCACTGTTTATTGTCAAAAGGCATCCTCTCTACTAGTTTTCCTTGGTTTAGAACATAAAACTGCAACATATATTTGCAAAACTCTATAATTAAACAATAACTGCTATGACAATAATAACAAAAGTATAGTTGAGATCTGTAAAATTTAAAGATGTGGTTTAGTGTGAAATATATTTTTCTAAGGAAATCATTATGACTTATTCTAACATTATATAACTCTCTGAACAATTTATACTCTATTAAAGATCTGTAATGTGGAATACACATTGGTTTCTGTATTTGTCTAGCAGGACCCCAAAGGACCTATTAAAATATAGGCGGTGAGCAAGCATTAAGTATAAGTTACAAATCTTGACTAAATCCTAATATGGCTATTGATAGAATATTAAATTCAAAATGAATCTCCTATTCCATTGTGTATTAATAGCACTTTGAAAATGCATGTACTTTAATTTTGCCAAAACAGAATAGAAATAAAAAGGAGTGAAATTACTGTACAGCATCATAAAAATGTTTAAGTAATCATGAAAATGTGAAAAACCTCTACCTTATTCCAAATCATTATGGCTATTGTTATAAGAATTTATGCTGTCTTACGTGATCGCGGCAGTGATTGCCAACTTAGGAATGATTGTACCTAAAATAAACTACAGTATTTTACTGCAAGCCATGGAAGAAATTAAATTAGAAAAAAAAAAGCTGTGAGAAGAGTGAGACAAAGCCATGGCCTGTGATTTTACACTTTATCATGTTAAATCTGCAATTTTGACATGGTTTCCAACGGAGCCATCCTACACAACATCAGCTGTCATTTTTTCTGAGTGCCTCAGCTATCTCGTAGATGTTACTGTGAGCAAGGTTTGTCATGGGATTCATTACATAGGGAAATAGTCTATCAGTACACATGTCCCCAAGTTCATGAATCTCAATTAGAAATAATTTGTGCCATTTCCTCAAAACAATAATCCATATAGGAAAAACACCAGTTAAAGTAGATTCATGACTAAAGTGCATTATGGAGGCATGGATGGATGCATGCAAATTTTGTGTTTCTGAATTTGGGGTGATGGGCAGGAAACATCTACATCTTGCAACCAAAAGAGCTGTCAAATTCTTTGTGTGTACATTCATGAAAGCTCTTACTTGAGGTTCAGCAATGTGAGAGAGTTTTGACGTGAAAAATTCAGTATTGTGAACTGGGAGAGGTGTCCAAATAAAACCTGGGTCTAAAACTCTAAACCAGGTCTAAACGTGAGTGTGGCTAATCCAGCAGATACGGCACTCGGTGTGCTTCCTTGATTCACTCCAACTACTAATTGAATGCAAATAATGACATAAGAATAATTTGCAAGACAAGACAGTGCTGGATGAAAGGAGTAGAGATTGTTCAATAGCTGATGTGCATCTCTTTTTCCAAATGTAGCATTTTCAGTGACAAAATTAGGCTGAATTTCAGAACAAGGGAAAGATCCCCAAACAAGTAAGTTTTGAATAACAGTGTCTTTTGAATCAAAACAGCAACACTGTTCCCTCTGAGAAAACACTTTGAAAATTATGAGCTTGCTTTGAGTTAGCATATGCCAAAAGAAGGGTTGAATTGCAGCTGTTTCCAGAGCTCAGCATATACTTTCAACCTGTTCTTGGTTTCCTTTTCCATTAAAAATGTAAGAGACTCTTTCTCTGTGCTAAACAGCTGAAAAAAATGCAGTAGCTTGTAAAAATCTTATTCTGCAAGGTTTAAAAGATCTCTTTAGTAAAGCATTTGATTTTGAAAGTTAAGGCTATGCTGCTTCCACAAGGTTTTTCGCAGCTCCCACATGGAATATAATCTTGTTTCAGGTTTAAACAAATATAAATCTCTTGACTCCAGCTTTCAGTAGGACTCCTTCATGGTTATTGCAGGATGGCAAGTTATGTGTCTCTGGCCCCTGCTGAGTGAAGACACTCGGGAGGTATTGGGGATATGCTGGGGCTGAGCAGACTCAGTAATATCACTCCGGTACACAGCTAGTGTCAGCACAGCACAAGCAGGGCTTTTCTTCACTCTCACAGCTGACGATGGCTTGGATGTTTACATTATTTCTTTGAGACACAGATGTAATCGCAATGGAAGAGTACCTTTTCTGGGCTGACAAATCCCACAGCGCGACAATGTTAACATTTCACAGGCTAAGTGGAATGAGGTGGGAGAAGTTGAAGGAACAGTTCTGGAGATGGTACTAGTGACAGAGAGGTGGCTTTTTTTTGGTCTATGATTGAAAATATTTTTTATCGAATTAATATAAAAAATCATTAATAGCTATGAGATATATTAATGATAAGGTCATATATGTAATCTTACAGCTGTGTTGACGAAGCTTCATAACCTGTCCAAATGTGATCAGGAGACATTCTGTGGGGTTTTGGTTTTTTTGCAAGAACACGGGTGTTAATAATAAATGAATAGATATTAGCTTGGGAGTTACATAATGAAAAAAAAAAAAAAATTACAAACTGCTTTCCTTCAGTGTAGGGCCTGAATAAGTGTGCAGAGAAACAAGCATGAGGGAGCTGAGGATCAGCACTGTACCATCCTTGTTTGCTCTGTGTTCTGATCTGCTGGGTCCTGTTGATGGGAGCTGTGAGGAGGCTCAGTGATTCATCCCGTAGGTGGCTGCCTGTCACGGGTGGGTGAAGTGCTTCCTATATATAGCTTGTGCATGGGTTCATAGCACACTTGAGGATGATCTGGAATGCAAGGTGCTCTCAAAAAGCCCTGGGTAAATCATTATTTTCTTATTACAGCAAGGTGTTAGCAGCTGACAATTTCAATAATTGGATCACAATCCATATTGCAAATGCCAGCAGGTTTGACTCAGCTCTTTATAGTTCTGTAGCAGATAAATTAAATTCTATGAAAGTGATTTTATTTCAGGTGAGATTTTTGGGAGATGGGAGAAAGAAAGGCCAGCTTGTCTTTGCAGATGTTGGAGATCCCAGTGCTGCTGGCCCAAATGACTTCTCCTCCGTCGTGCTGTGATCTAGCCAGACAGTCAGTGGCAGTTCCAGTTTATGGCTGTGGCATGGACAAGAAGTTCAGCACTGCACTGTAATGACTGGGTGCTTAGCGTTCTCACCCAGGATGATGAAATCCCCATTTCTGGCCCCTGTTCTGTTATAGGCACTGCACAACTCATCAGTGCTAAATCCAAACGGGGACATGGATGTTCTCACACCTGACTTGAGCTATCTGGGTCTTGGAGTGGAATCTAATTCCCAGTGTTAGGTGCAGCGAGTACCTATACAATTGTCGTGGTTTAACTCCAGCCACTAACTAAGCACCACGCAGCCGCTCACTCACTCCCCCCCACCCAGTGGGATGGGGGAGAAAATTGGGAAAAAAAAAGTAAAACTCGTGGGTTGAAATAAGAACAGTTTAGTAGAACAGAAAAGAAGAAACTAATAATGATAATGGTAACACTAATAAAATGACAATAGTAATAATAAAAGGATTGGAATATACAAGTGATGTACAATGCAATTGCTCACCACCCGCTGACTGACAGCCCATTAGTCCCCGAGCAGTGATCCCCCCGCCCCCACTCCCCCCCCCCCCAGTTTATATACCAGATGTGACGTCACATGGTATGGAATACCCCATTGGCCACTTCGGGTCAGCTGCCCTGGCTGTGTCCTGTGCCAACTTCTTGTGCCCCTCCAGCCTTCTCGCTGGCTGGGCATGAGAAGCTGAAAAATCCTTGGCTTTAGACTAAACATTACTTAGCAACAACTGAAAACATCAGTGTGTTATCAACTTTCTTCTCATACCAAACTCAAAAACATAGCACTGTACCAGCTACTAGGAAGACAATTAACTCTATCCCAGCTGAAACCAGGACAACAATGAAGACGTGATCCCCTCAAACCCATTTAAAGGCAGTAGGCTGGCTTACCTAGATGACAAGGAAATGCTGCTGCTCTTCTCTGATGTGAGAAGTTAATCAGAGTCTCAGGAAATCATCACCTGCAGGGTTCCACAGCTGGAACATCCTCTGGAAGGAGAGGCCTTGTCTTCTTTCTAAAATGAGGCACAAACCTCATGGCAGGAGGGCAATCCTCTTATGTGGTAACCTTAAGTTTAGAGCACTTACCCAAAACCGTGCAATGTGGGTTCAGTTTCTTCCTCTGTTTGAACATACTCAACCTTCATTTTTTGAAATCTCTTGCTATCAAAGCAAATTGAGTCATTAACTTCTGTTAACCCTCATCTAAACTCACACATGGCAAAAACTATGTACTGAAGTAATAAAATTTTCCTTTTTCTCAGTGAATCGTAATTACCCCAATGGCCCCATGCGGTCAAAGCAGTGTTTCCCAAGATGATCTACAATTTTTATTTTGGAAAACTTCCGAGAAGCAGCGCTATGAGCTTCAGAAGTATATTTATTAGGTCCAAACCCAGGAAACTTACCCTTGATGGTCTGTTTATTTACTTTCTCCGTCACTGCCTTTCTCTTTCCTTGGAATGAATAATGTATCACTGCTTTTTTTGGTGGTTTTGTTGTTGTTGTTGTTGGGGGTTTTTTTGTTCTCTTAACACCTAGAGAAAAATGGAGATGTTAATTTCTTACAGTGGCAGCTAAGACAAGCACAATTAAGCAGTTTACTTTCTAGGGATTGCTCACTGAATTCTTCAAGAAGTTCCTATGCAGCTGAAGCAGTTGAGGGCCATGCTATCGATTCCTAGCTGACAGCAAACAGATGGCCTGTCAGCAGAATTGTTCATACTTTTAGTAGGGTACATCATTAATGAAGCCAAATACGAGCTGTTTTCAGCTCCCTGGTATTAAAAATGTGGTGCAGTATACTGTAAAAGTAGTTTATTAGATCCCGTGTGTCATTCAAGGAAACCAGTTATGCTGTATCTGTGACATGGAAAAAAAAATCAGCTTTCTCCAGAAACATATGTTAATGATGCTCTGCATTCTTTCCGAAAAAATTTATTTTTCAACAGGTAAATAAGAATACTGCTTTGCATCTCCAGTAGTAGTAGTGTGTCTCTGTATTTCCTGACATATGCCAATGTTAGGTGTGAAGGGATACAGAAAAACCTGGGACAGCTAGAAATGCCAATCAGTAGGTCTTTTTAGCTTTGTGTCACCTTTTTTATTTTCGCTACATCTAGAAAAGTCTATTCATTGGGGGACAACATAAAATTGTAGTGAGTTTGTGGAGTGTTGTGTGTAAAAATTCAGATTTTAAAACACCTGGCTACAATTTCACATACTTTAAATTCCAAATGAAACAATAATAAAGGATCAAATCCCACTCACTTTACTCTCACAAATAGTCCCATTGAAACTAAGCCAGCTGTGTAATATGTGGTTTCTTGCTTATTGTTTGTTTCCTAGAACTGAATTTCCCCAGGGCAGTGACCTGTGTGATCGAGTTCACCAATACAAAAAGGTGCATTGCTTCACAGTCATTTAGTACTTCTGTATGTAGAAAAACAATAATAAGCTAGTCCAAAATCCTAAACAATGAAAGATGATTTTAGAATAAAAAATATAGATTAATAACTGCTGTGATGCTTAATCTTAAGAGGTGTATCTATAAAGAGACTGACAGCACCATGGGCAATATTCTTAAATGCTGTGTTACTGTTCACATAGTTTGTTGTTCTTTGAATATATTTTTCTATGTAATATATGTACTTTTAAAAGAAACTTCTCCATATCCCTGTAATCATCTTTGTCAATTTTATAATTGCTTGATAGTTTTGTTCAGTAGAACATTAGAAGGATTTCTTGTGTGCTGTCACCTTTGGTTAGTAAAGTTCTCTATGGGGGTGGTGGTGATGTCTGAAGGCTAAAGTGGTTGCATTCAAGGGTTTTATTTGAGAAGTTGTATTTTTTAATAAATGACTGTCATTTAAGAAAACTCAAAGTGTATTGAAAAGTATTGTTCCTAGGGTGTATTATTGTACTTTTTTTTTTCATGTTCACCATTTGCTATTCTTCTATTCTTTCTCTCTCAATTACTATTGCCTGTCAGCTGATAGCTTTTTATAAGCTGTTCTGCAAGCTGAACACAAATAACATGACAGCTTGCAGGCTACTTGTTGTCATGGTGTTCTTACTTTGCTCTGGGCAATGCCATATAAAGAATATTACATCTCGACTCCTATTTGCATCAACCAAATATTTTAACATTAACACAATAATATCAGAATGGCAGGATGTTTATGACATTACCAGCACCAAGAGAGCAGAATAAAATTATGTTCTGTTTCCGCCTACACATTTTCACCCACTCCCAGGCTCTGTACTACTGTGTTACAGAACTGTTGATTTCTTTGGAGGTAAGTTGATTTCAAGTTCTAAGCCCAATTATGAAATTTAATTTAAGACGTCTTTCTGACTGCATTTGCAGGCATTCATTAAATGAGACGTAACACAGGGAATGTCACCCTACATGCTACTCTTTGAACTGGCTTCCAACAATTTACTCTGAGGACATCTTAATTTTAGAAGTTCTGTGCAACATCCACAGTTGAATAAGCTCCAAGGAATTACAGCACTGACCAAGAGCAGGTGAAAAATAGTTTGTATAAGAACATTGCCAAAATTATTTCCTGCACCAGGAAATACCTCTCCATGTGAATAGTCTTCCTGCAGTTTAAGATTGACTTTGGTTTATTTTATCTTACTCACTTTGGAAATGGACTAGCCTAAAGAAGAAAAGGCTTTTGTAAGCAAGAAGGTGTATTTTAAAGTGAAACTCTTCAAAGAGATTGGATTGTAAACTTACATATAATAACTGTAGCCACAGCTCTCACCATACAGCTGGCTCCAAGTTTCTAATAGATCATTTTGAATAAAGCATCTTTCAGTGCTGTGATGCTGGTAGTTGAACATACGCAGCAGCCTGTGTGGCCATCTCTGATATGTTGCCGTATGACCCTTCTGCGGCTTTGCAAACCAACTCATGTTACTAACTGCAAATTTTTGTCTGCAAAGCAGTGTCATCTGCAGCTTTCCACTTTTCCTCTATAGTATGAATGTTTGGGAACATGAAGAATAGCAGGCAGAGCCTTGCTGGAAGCCTTGAGGTTGTCAGGCAATACCTGCCTCAATATAGCAGGCTTCACCCCCAAAACTAGAAAAATGCAATGCAGGAAGGGCTGTGAGAAGAACTTTCAGAGATGGTCTGGACACTTTGAGCAGTGGTGGTCCTGCCTAAACAACAGTAAGAAGGTTGCTTTCTCTGGCTGAGATATTTCTGATATAACACCTACTGCCTCTTTCCTCCTTTTGTCCCAGCATTAGCATCCATTGCCCATTATAACATTGTCAAAGAAGCAGCTCAGCATCTTAATGCTTGTTCCTGTGTTTCCCTCTGTGCTTGGGAGAAAGACCTTGCAAATATCTGTACAACCGATGAATTGCTTTCCTTCAAAACTTCTCTCAGAAATATGTTTGAACATGATGCGTACACAAACCTAACCATGGGTGTGCAGAGTGGAACTCATTCTTGTGCTAGCACATGTGATGTTAACATACATATTAGCATAGCATGCAACTAATATTCAATAATAGTTACTACTACTATTATTTTCTCCAACAGATTACCTTTCTAGACAAGACCTAAATGCCAAGAAAATAAAACCAGAGAATAAATATCCCATGGTCGTGTCTCTCTATTTAGGTTGGGCTAGAACAGCCTTTTAATTTTCTAACAGCCAGCCCTGAAGGTAAAGAAACCCACCCTTCTCTCCCAGCACTGCAAAAGAGAGAGACTGTTGCCTTTCCTGCATTGACAAAGATTAAGGACAGACAGACAGGACCACTAGATCCTCCAGTC
The DNA here is from genome assembly GCF_026419915.1 of Harpia harpyja. Classification (NCBI taxonomy): domain Eukaryota; kingdom Metazoa; phylum Chordata; class Aves; order Accipitriformes; family Accipitridae; genus Harpia; species Harpia harpyja. Next base: position 11,434,147 of record NC_068957.1, read on the forward strand.
TAACATGAACAAGAGCATATACATGTGGGCTTTAGACCTGTTGAAAAAAATACAAGTATTTTGATGAAAGGAGGTATTTAGGTAAATAATAATAATAAAAAAACCCCAAACCAAACACAAGTTTTATTTCATTGGGCTTTTATTTCCTTTCAGGAAAAAAACAGAAGCAAAAGAATTGTTATCAGTTTCAAACCTGAAAAGTCTTTCAAAAGAGGAACTTAGAGAGGTGAAAGAGGAAGCTTAAAATGGAACAATTTGGGATTGGCAGGAAGAAAAAAAAAATTACAAACCTGTCAAACCAGCAAACAAACCAATGTACCAGTCAAGACCCCAAATCTCAGCTAATGTGGAAAGCTGCTGTGAAAAATTTTGCTTTTGGTTCTAAAGCATTTTTCAATTGGGAAAACTGAACTGAACAGCATAATGAGATCTAGAGGAGACACAGTGATGCTGAAAACCAGTGAAGAACTGGTGTAGATACACTGCAGAAATGTATTCTGCAGATAGGCGAGGACAGTTCTTCCTGATAACATTAGCATGATTGCCTGAGGAAACTGAACTTACTAAATTTTGCAGCTACATGGCTGCATTTCCATAGTAGAAAAGGGAAGAAATTAGAGGTAGCTGCATGTGAATTATCCTGGTTTCCTCATGTATATCGCAGAAGCAGCTTTTTGTGTATTTTTCAGGTCAGACTTCGTGATGGGCATCAAGGTCACTGTGGCTACAGGTGAGGCTTTAATGCTAAGACAGAGTGGACATAAACATAACCAATGGGGTTTACAACTGGCTTTATATAAAAACAAAGGTATTGTTTCTTCCTGGGATTTGAAGGTGATATTTTGTCTTTCACTACTCATTAAATCTTTTGCACTCCTTGAAGTATTCACAGAAAAACTCTGCTTAAATAAAGCAGATTTTTTTTTTCTTGTATTCTTTGTGCTTCTCTCATGGTTTATGCCACAACAAGGCACAATGGATTCATCTGGGTTTTAGTTATTTTTTGCACACTCTTTCTCACTTTTCCTGGACAGCCTCTCTACCTGTTTTTTTCAGCAGTGTTCCTCCTTGTAGGAAGAAAGAAATTAAAAGATTTAAGGATGTGATTTAAGGATGCAATTTGCTTAAATTATGTTGCCCCAAAATAATTCCATTCCCCAAAATACTGTTGATTACTTATCACTTTGCTATGAAGATGGAGAGCAAGTTTTCCTTCCAAAGATCCATATTCCTAGAAACATAAAAGAAAGTGGAAATTAATAAATAATGTATGTACAACTTGCTTAAGACCAGCTAATGAACAGATCAATAGCTCGGCATATTCCATAGGCTCATGGCATATTCCATAGGCTCATAGCATATTCAAAAATGAAAGGCCACAAGGCAACTTAGATCAAGTTTTATAATTTCTTTCATTTGCATTCATATTGCATCTTGTTTTACTCCCAAGAATTGCTATGTTTTGCCCTTGCCCCTCCTCCACCTTCACAGCAAGTATTAGTTACACATGACCCCATCCTGCTGCTACGAAGAGAACTCAAAACCTCTTTAAACAAGTTGTAGGTGAGGTGTATTTGCATATTGGCCCCTCTATCTCCCATCACTATGAAAAGGGGATGCTTCTCTTCACTCCCTTTCACAAGAAAAACAGCAGCTGAAAGTAATTTGATTATCTCACAGACTGTTGTAAAATACTTGGCATGCAACTACTTACAGTGAGGCTGAGCAGCATTTTTGAATCCACATTTTCAATTGAAATTGTGTACTCTTTGAACTTGATGTGCAGATAAGCCTTCACATCTAAACTCTAAATCATGTCTTCAAAGAGAAGGTTTGTGAATAAGAATTTTTGTACTAGGCCTGTATCAAGATTTTTTTCTCTGAATGTTGTTCTGACACTTTGGTCAACTTCAAAATGAAAGATAAATGAAAAATAAATTCAACTTTCATGTTGAATGTGATTTTACAGTTCCTGGCAAATGGGAAAGATACAACTCTGGCGCTCCACCAGAGAAGAATTTTGGTCCAGCAGGACATGCAAAGTTGTTCTAAAATACCCTGAAGACTAGATATGCACCTTTAAGAATCTGTATGCATGAGCCAGCTTTTTAATGAGTCTTGGTTGGAAAGGCAGGAGAATAAAATACTATTCAATTAAGTATGTTTCATATTTTTTTTAATATGGTATAATGTAAGGTCAAATGCTTATAGATTTTTTTGACACTGAATTATGCTGTCTATAGTATTCTAACTCTACAGACCACAGAAAGATAAATGGTTAGATTACTGGCTGTCTTGAGTCTTTTTAACAGAAGCAGATAATGAAAATAACTAGTTTTTAGAGAGCCCCTAAGGACATGTTATTGTGAGTTAACCCTGGTAGGCAGCTAAGCCCCACACAGCCACTTACACAGTCCCCCACAGTGGGATGGGGAAGTGAATTGGAAGTGCAAAAGTGAGAAAATTCATGGGTTGAGATAAAGACAGTTTAACAGGTAAAGCAAAGCTGCATGTGCAAGCAAGGCAAAATAAGGAACTAATTCACTACTTCCCATCAGCAGGCAGGTGTTTAGCCATTTCCAGGAAAGCAGGGCTTCATCATGCGTAACGGTTACTTGGGAGGACAAACACCGTAACTCCAAATGTGACCCCTTCCTCCTTCTTCTACTCCAGCTTTCTACGCTGAACGTGATGTCATATGGTCTGGGATATCCCTTTGGCCAGTCTGGGTCAGCTGTCCCAGCTGTGTCCCCTCCCAACTTCTTGTGCAACCCCAGCCTCCTTGCTGGCAGAGCAGCGTGAGAAGAAGAAAAGGCTTTGATGCTGTGTAAGCACTGCTCAGCAACAACTAAAAAATGGGTGTGTTATCAAGGCTGTTTCAGTCACAACACTGAAACATAGCACCATACAAGCTACTATGACGAAAATTAACTCTGTGTCAGCCAAACCCAGTACGCATGTATAAAGCTTGAATTCAAAAACAGTCAAAAGATGAGAAAGTTCATTGTTGTTACTTAAATGTTTTCAGCAAAATCCTTTACTTAAAAGTAAAACTAAAGTCTAGTGGCATACCTTGGGAACATCTTGTTGGCAGAAGCCTCTTTATGAGAGGACATATTTCCAGTTCATTCATTTAGCAAAGATGTATAAAATACTTTAAGTCTGTGAAATCTGGGAGTTTTGAGTGTTTCAGCTGGACAGCATTAAGTAAGACTGAGTATTATATTAAGTGCTAGGGCAAGTAATCTGTCAGGAAGAGGAAAGGGAAAAGAGCAGTGAAGAAAACAAGTAATCACTAAATCCTTTTCAATAGCCTGCTCTAATGGAAGAGCAATGGTACTATGATGCTGTTGTGACAGATCCTCAAGCCTCTTGTGATGCTGCAGCAGTACAGGTGACCTTAAACTGACGTGAAAACATTGATGTCCTGCAGTTCTAACCCAGAGGGCAGGTATCACCAGGCTGACAGAAATTTACAAGAAATTAAGCACTTGGTCTGGACTGTTAAGGATGAATTGAGCAGCATAATACAAAACTGATTTGGCTCTGTTTGAAATGACCTCTTTGAGCAGTGTCCGTTGCAGAAGCTGGGAAGGTCCCCTGCTGAAACACAACACTGGGATGGCTGGATTTCACATTCCCACAATTTAAAATATTTCCATAGAGTTATCAGAACAGGCTGAAGTCTGAACAATAGCAAAACCAGGTGAGAATCCCAACAAAACAACGGATCACTTAGTAAGTTCTTGGTCAGCTCAACACGTGAAACAGCAAGCATCAGTTGAGTGAACTGGGGCTTTTTACCATGCTAACAACATCCTTTGAACTCCGTAGTTCTTGAGATCAATGGGTCTGGTTTACATAAAAAATTAATGAAATTAATATAGATGATCTTTCTAGAAACTGCTTTATAGAAGCTTGCCTTAAAACTAAAGATATTATTTTGACTGGGAAGACTTTTTTTTTTGTGTTCAGAATTTCCAGAGTCTGGCAGCTTTGAACATCTGATACCAGATATTCAAACAGCCAAGAGAAATGTGTGCGATTTGAGGTGTTTATCATGTCAGATTTATTGTACAAACACAGATGATCTTTCAGAATACATGGTTTAGGTCCTAGTTTTCTAAGACAGGAGGACCAAGAATAAACAGCAGGACATCTTCATTTTTTTCCTGTTGTATAAAGAAGCTTTGGACCTTCAGATTAGTTTATTAATGGTAGCCTTCCTCTAGAATGGCAGGTAGAGCTGATGGAAGGCAGTATGTGACAGAGTCAGCTAATAATACAAATGCAAATAATTCCAATAATTAATTATATCCACTTACATATGTTCTTTATATTTGAATTTCTTTCAATTTTACTAGCTTCAAGTCCCAGACATTAGATTTCTATTTCATCAAAGAGATTAAAGAATCATCTGTTTGTGAAAATATTAATCATTTAATATGATGGATTCATTAAACATTTACTAAAAAGCTGCCTATACCAAACCAACTCACATTTCACTTAGTTCTTTGAAACATTTCATCTCTTCTGAAGCCTTCCAATCTTACAGTTAAATAATTATTGATGATGGCTAATCTTTTATACTTTATACAAAGCTTGTTCTTTAGATTTTTCAATGAGTCCAGATGATCACCAGGGCTACACAGCTCTACATCTTCAAATATTTTTCTAATTGTCTTATTCATTCCCTAAAGAACTAAACATGCCTCCAAAGGACACTTTCTTAATATAATCTATATAATAAGAGTAGGTCCATCAATTTTGTGCTTACATAAGTCAGTTCATTTCCCTTTCCTCTGCACTTTGCCAAAACCATTTTTAAAATGCATCATCCTGTTCACTTAGTTAAATTTCCACTGTATTTGTTTTCTTTATCTCTTTCTGAAAAAAAATCCATTGCATCTTTAACCTCTTCCTTAACAGCCTTACAAATTCACAATGCATCATACCAGTGAGTGATACGTACTTAAGCAAATATAATCACAGATGTTCTTTAATATACTCATGTTGTTGATTGGTTGCACTTCATTCAGTAATATTTGAACATGAATCTGTAAATGCTGTCTAAAAGAATCCTTCCTTTTTTCTGTTACATTTTCTGATAAAGGACTTGCACAGCACAGTATGCAGAGTGAGGTTGGTACACTGAATTAAGCTGATAGTGATCAGCAAAAGTCCATCAACATGTTTATGTAGCAAAACATCAAGATCCTTTTGTTTATGATCCAGCTGTCAAGTGAATTCAGTCTGGATGTGTCTCTGAATGCTCAAGGCACATTTAATGTCAAAATCTAAGATGAGTATGCAAACAAAACATTTTCACGAGAATGCAAATATAAAAATATTCTGACATTTATTCTGGGTTTTGAGAGTTTATGACAAAAATCATCAACCCAGAGATTAAGGATTAAACAGCTCAGAGCTGCTATGGAATAAATAGTAGCATTTTGCACAGTGCTATCCTCAGCAAAGAGTGAGCACAGTGCTGATGTCAAGGAACAAAAAAGCTGACCCTTTTGCTCTGACTTTTTCTAGTATCTACATAAGTTACAGGCTGTCTGGTTTATGGATGCCTTTGTACCTTTCCATAATTAACAGAAACCCAGTGTCACATATTGGTCACCTTTCAGTAGGTACAAAAGTGCAGGGTTATACTCCTAGCATGCTGCAGAGTTTCAGAAAGGTGCAGTGTCAGCACGGTCTCTTAAGCCATCTGTGTCTCTAACCTATTTTTCTACCTGAAATCATCAATATTCTGATCTACAGAGTCACAGTTGGGTTTTGTTTGCTCTTCAAATAGAATCAGTTACACATTACTCAAGATCTAATTATATCGGACTTCAAATGATGTAAAACTAGGTCATTTGTTTGGAATGATAAAGTAAATTTATCAAAACCTTTTTTGCCACCCAAACAGAAATTTTCCTAAGAGGATTTCTTAGTTTTGTATTGGTTTGCTTTCACATTTAATGCTGTTTAGTGACAAATCGCTGATACAGCTTCAGTAGTACTCAGTACTGAACATTTGTGAGGAAATTATTAAATGGCTTTTTCCAGTTTGAATAAAACTTTATCTGAAACATGACTGTTGTACAACTTTCCAGAAACATATATTCATAAATATTTTCAGTGTTCTTCATTGATATTATAATGGTCTAGATTATTTAGAAGGATGTAAATGTCCTGGTTTTCATAATTTCCGTAAATATAAAATATTTGTAGTCTTACAATATTTTGGTACAAAGACTAACAAAATAGTAAAAAAAAGTTTGTGAATATTGTCTTTCCCTATAGCAAATAAAATCTGATTAAACTTTGTTGGTTTAAAATTCCATGCACACACATAAAAAAACCCAACCCGCCTTCATATTATTCAGCACAAAGTGCTATGAACTTGTTTTAAACTGCATTTTAGTGAAATTATGTACATTATTTACTAAACAAAAAAAATCCTTTCAGTTATCCAAGAAATTCTGTGCTTATGATTGCAGTATCTACATGTGAAAGAGAAAATATGAAAGAATTACAAATACATTTTAAAAGTATTGAGAAGACATAATAATGTCTGAGTAGCACATGTAAGTAGGCAGTAGAACTGTGGATTGGTTAAACCACAACAGAATTGGTTCACAAATGATTCATATGTCTTTCTAATCTTAACAGATCTGAGAAACCCAATCACTCATGTCCAGTACCACCTGTTTCTTCACTCAGTATTGACCCTGCCAAACCTCCGAGGTCTGTTCCACATTCATTAGGAATAGCAATCTTTACGGTCTAGTCAGCTCAAAATGTTTCCTTCTTCTTGTCTGCAGTGTGAGATGAGACTTCTCAGGATATGCCAGTTCTCAGAACACTGAACGTTGCTACTCCACAAATAAATAATAAAGGTAAAAGTGGAATGGGTGAATCATTTTAGAAGCAAACTGGATCCCATGAAGAACTTGTTCAAGTTTGCCATTAACAGAACTCTGCCATCCTAAATCCATCCTGTACTCTAGCTGTTAGATTCATTATTGATGACTTAGATGACAGAATAGAAAGCACTTTTAATTTGAAGATGATAACAAGCTGGGAGGGATGGCAAGCACTTTAGAGGACAGGAATGAAATGTGAAGTGATGTGATGAAATCAGCAAAATAATAAGTAATTCAGTGGCATTAGATACAAAGTGACACACAGCTATAAGACAGAGAAAGACAGAGTAATAGAAATGGTTGTACAGAAGATGATTTGAGAATTAATGGACGAAAAATGGAACACACATCCACAGGGCCATAATGTACTGGGAGGTATGTGTAGGCATGCTGTACGTAAGATACCTGAAGTCTCTGTAACACTGGTGTGGCTCAGCTGGAGTAGTACATCAGATTTGGGCACAACATTATAGCTGGATCAACTGAAGAGAGTCCAGAAAAGAGCAAGAAACACTGAGACTTTTCCAACAAAACCTGTGAAGAAAGCTAGGAAGTACTGGCTTTATTTAGCTGAGAGGAGACCAAGGGGAGAAATGAGTACAGACTTCAGATGACAGCTGATGTCATCAAAAGGTTGGCAAAGAGAGGAAAGCACTAATGTATTCTCCAGGACAATAAGTAATGGATTTAAGTTGCCACAAGGGAGATTTAACCTACACATTAAGAACACGCTGAATGGCAAGAGAGTTAAGTGCTAAAACACAACTGTCGAGAGAAGCTGGGGATTCTGCATCACCGGGCTATTTTAAAAACAGGTTAGACAAATGGCTGTCAAACATTATTTAGATAAAGCTGAATCTGTCTGGGATTAGTAAAGGAAATCAGTGACCTCCTGAGGTCACATCATGCCTGTTCTTATGGTTCTGTGTCCTTCTTCAGATTTTTTTAACAGCTCTAAAATACAAACTACTTATTACACATTGCATGTATTGAGCTGAAGTCTGAGCCAAATTACACTGATTTTAACACAGCCTGATGGAATGTTATCACAAACACCACTGAGTCAATAATACAGACAAATCCTTGAATATAATATCTGGGTTTTATTCAGAGAGAGAAAAAGCTTTGGTCAAGAGACAGTTACCTTAATTTTTATTTAAGAAATACACAAGGTCTATGGTGATTGTTGAAATTTAGTTCAGTAGCTTTAAATATAACAGATTTGTGGTCCTCTTTTGCCTTTCACTGCATTTAAGAGACAGTAAAAGACTGCTAAAAATAATGAGTTTGCCTCATAAAAGTTAGGCGTTAAAATAATAAGCTAGAGGCCATAAAAACAAATGTCCCTTGGAGATTTTATCCATCTGGACTAGATAGAATATATAGCTACTGCAGTTATTTTGCAAACAATGTTAACAACATTATTCTAAAGTTTTCACATTGAATCTTAAAAACCACAACACATATCTCTTCTGTTCCAAAGATTCCCAGACTTCAGATTTACATCTAAAACTCACAGATGGCCTTACCCTGTAATGGACCAAACCGAATCACTGACTCAGGGAAATATTTAAGCAACAGTTAAATCCATCTTTATTCAGCAAATCGTTAATATGTGCTTAAATTTAATAGTATTCACATTTAAAACAAAATCTTTTTTGCTCCCATGGGCTTTCACATATGCTCAGTAACGCATTTATTTAAATTCTTACCATGAATATGAAAGAGGCCCCTAAAAGACACCAACATGTACATACCCTCAAATGTAGGATTACTTGGGAGCTGGAATGCAAAGCTAGGTCAGGCTCTGACATGAAACACTCTGTTACCCATTACCAGTAGCAAAGTGCTGGCTTTTACTCTCAAGCCCAGTGGTTATGTCCATACCAAATTTGAATGAAAATGCGTTATGTAGCTTTTCAAGGAAAGAAAGCCTGGCTGATTCTATCAATATGAAAATGGCAATTTTAGATTATCGTATCTTTTTTCAGTTGCTCAGCACATAATATTCACAGTTTACTTTGAAATTACTTTGTCCTACTTTAATGTGGCTGATCTAATTCCTAAAGCCTTAGTCCAAAGTGGTAATTCACAGACATCATAGAACATTTACAGGAGAAAATTAAAAATCTATACACCATCCTTGAGTGATGTAGCTTTCTCAATGAATGAGAAGTGTTTGAAATGAGCTGCTGTTATGGATAAAGAATAAATAAGTTAATTATGAAGAAAGAGCTATCACTTCATGACTATCTTCTTAAACAACTCTGTACTCTGCAATAATCAGCAGAGACCTGGAATGGCAAGTATGTTCCGAGAGCAAGGGAGGCTGGGAGCATTATATGCAGTACTTCCAGGGTAGCTAGGAAACATGCAAAATACCTCCAGAGCTGCTGGGAGGAATGTCACTGACTCCAGCTTTATGCCCACTAATACATATGCTTAGCTCGAAGTAGGGTTAAGTCTTGGAGCTAAAACGGGAACAACACTTGTACCAAATGATATCAAATTTAAGTCCTAGCAGTCTCTGGGTTTTTACCTTTTAGCACTAGGCAGGGAGTACAGACTTTAATGCATTCCTTTTTTTTCTTTCTTTTTTTTTTTTTTTTTTAACTGGCCATTATGAAGAAGGCAATGATTGTGTTTGGGGGGGTATCGAAAAAAAGACAGACATTATTTTGATCAGAAATAAACATGTGCTCGAATGCCCTACTGACTTAGGGTCTATTGGCACAGAATCAGCGTCAAGGAGCTTGTAGAATACAGGACAGACTCATGCATTTGCTAGACTTGGGTGACCATTCAGAAAATTCCTTAATGGTGGTATACAACATCAACCCTTGAATGCCACTGATAAAGATTTAATACAGTCTTGGCACGATATGCGGGCTGAAAGCAGACTGATCATTAATCACCTTATCTTCATCCATTTTGGTTAAACATCCCATTAGTCTCCCATCATCTTTTTGCTTTGCTTTTATTTCCAGCCACGCCTGCTCATTTGTCAATATCTCTTAACCTCAGCTCCATGCTTTCTTCTAGATAGCCCTCACCATGCACAAAACAAGTCTTCTCCAATTACTTGCAAGATCTGTTTACCTTTTTTGACCCCCATGTCAGTCCTTCTTAAAGACCCAACTCTGCTCTTTACAGAAAATCACATTGACTTACATAGAAATAGTTTTTAGCTCCCAGTGTTTATTTGATTGTTCTTCAATTCAAAGCAAGACTCTTCATTCTTGCTGAAGGTGTAACAGGTGCCACAGGAAACAAATACAGTATCTATCAAATAAAAAAAAACCCTCTAGGTGATAATACCAAATATGCAATGACACAATCATCTCAGTAACAGCCCCAAAGTGGTAGATTATTGAACAACACACATACTATGTAGTGAATTTTTCTCTCCAGTCCTTTTTTCCAGTATATAAAGACCAATATGATACCAGGTATTTCCTTTAATTCATAAAAAGGTGCTGAGGAAGAAAGATATCCAAAGCAACAATTAGTCTAAAACACAATTTGCTTTGCTTTGTTTGTAAGATCTTTGGTCCTCCTATTCTTCGCTATAATCTCCTGGTTTAAATTTCTCAAAAGTACGATAGAGATGAACAACGACAGATTTCAAAAAAAAGATATAAATTTTATGCAAAAGAAAGATGCTATGGAAAGACAGCAGTGTTACATAAAATATGGTGTGAATTAATCCTACAAACTCAGTGGATAAGGAATTGGCTGGATGGTCGCACTCAAAGAGTTGTGGTCAATGGCTCGATGTCCAAGTGGAGACCAGTGATGAGTGACGTTCCTCAGGGGTCGGTATTGGGACCGGTGCTGTTTAACATCTTTGTTGGTGACTTGGACAATGGGATTGAGTGCACCCTCAGCAAGTTTGCTGATGACACCAAGCTGTGTGGTGCAGTTGACACGCTGGAGGGAAGGGATGCCATCCAGAGGGACCTGGACAGGCTTGAGAGGTGGGCCTGTGCAAACCTCATGAAGTTCAACAAGGCCAAGTGCAAGGTCCTGCACATGGGTCAGGGCAATCCCAAACACAAATACAGGCTTGGCAGTGAGTGGTTTGAGAGCAGCCCTGTGGAGAAGGACTTGGAGGTATTAGTGGATGAAAAACTGAATATGAGCCGGCAATGTGCACTTGCAGCCCAGAAAGCCAATCATCGCATTCTGGGCTGCATCAAAAGAAGTGTGGCCAGCAGATCGAGGGAGGTAATTCTGTCCCTCTGCGCTGCTCTCATGAGACCCCACCTGGAGTACTGCGTTCAGCTCTGGGGCTCCCAACATAAGAAGGACATGGACCTGTTGGAGCGAGTCCAGAGGAGGGCCACGAAGATGATCAGGGGCCTGGAGCACCTCCCCTATGAAGACAGGCTGATACAGTTGGGGTTGTTAAGCCCAGAGAAGAGAAGGCTCCAGGGAGACCTTACAGCAGCCTTCCAGTACCCAAAGGGCAGCCTACAGGAAAGATGGGGATGGACTCTTTAACAGGGAGTGTAGTGATAGAATGATGGGTAATGGCTTTAAACTGAAATAAGGTAGATTTAGATTAGATACAAGGAAGAAATTCTTCACTATGAGGATGGTGAGGCACTGGAACAGGTTGCCCAGAGAAGCTGTGGATGCCCCATCCCTGGCAGTGTTCAAGGCCAGGTTGGATGGGGCTTTGAGCAACCTGATGTGGTGGAAGGTGTCCCTGCCCATGGCAGGGGGGTTGGAACTAGATGATCTTTAAGGTCCCTTCCAACCCAAACCATTCTATGATTCTATGAAATTGGTCTACACTATATAGTCCTGGATTAGAGAGCAAAGAGTAGAACTAGGCAGTAATATTGGGATTTTTAGAATGTTCTCAAGACTTAACATTTGATTCATGGAGTAAGTCAGCCATCCAACTACCCTTTGGGCACCTGAAACCATCTCAACTGAAATATGTATTATCCCTGTTCAGCTATGGCCTAGTACTGTAAATCTCTTGGTACCTGTGGCTCAGTTTGTAAAATCCCGTAGGGTCTACATTTCAGTATTTGAGAAAGCCTGGAATTTCTTAAGCTGTAATGACACTGAAAAGCTCTCATTCTACCTTACTTGTAAGCACCACTGGGACTCACAAAAAAGCTACTTCCTCCTCCAGTGTATTCTGCAGGGTCTGAGCCTCTGGACATGTTTCATGCCTCTTAACTACAGATGCAAACAAATAGGAAAGACGTGTTTTCTCCATAAGTCAATTGGTCCAGTAGTTTGAGTACCTCTCTGCCTGATTTGGGTGAGGGCAATGGTGTATCTTTTTCCTTCCTTCAAGCTATTAAGATAATACCCTAAATTTTGAGCCACTGAATTTCCTGGAATGGATATTTCTCAATCTCTCTCCTCTTGAAGTTGGTCTTTCAGCGTAAAGTAGTGTATTTTTTGCATTAGGAATTAGAATTTTAGCCTACCAAACCAGCAGGCCAAGGAATTATTCTTACTCATTCTTGTCCAATGAATATTTATGCATTGTATTCAAAGCAGAACAGCAGCTTTTACAGCAAAGACTGAGGTAACTCCATCCCTTAAAACCCCATAATGACATGTTCAGACATTCTCCTGAAAGCTGGGAATCCTGGTCTTAAACTCTTGCCCTTTGTCAGCTGGACAATATCCATGTAATCAACATCTTCCACATCTCAGTTGAGTAAACTCTTGGACATAAATGGAGAAAATAACTCCAAAAGGATTTTTCTTTTCTTCTCAACATGACTGGAGAATTAATGGAAACAAAATGAGAGTTACTTCACTCAGTGTTAATGTAGCATTTCCAGAGGCTGCACAGCCTAGAAGGGTCCTCTATGAACACAGCTGTGTTGTGTGCCTTCCCTAGATGAGTAGAGGATCATATCTGCCAACCTTCTCAATGTGCTTTAAGTTGCCTGTGAAATTTACATTAAAAGGAAAGACAGGATAAGTCTCTCCTGGTACATATACTGAAGGCAACTACAAATGTCAGTCTAACCTAATGTCCTTCTGCTTCAGTGATCACTAATGAAGAAATAGAAGTGAAAGAAATTTTTAACATACTGCAATGTATGAAGAACCATGTGGTAGTGTGAATGGATATTTCTCCTTGAGAAGCCTAAAACCTGTATGTGTTTTTAGTGGTTGTCCATGTAAAGTTTTAATATAATGGTGTCTTAGACTGTCAGTCTTTTAATTTGTCATTGAAGGAGGTTATAAATAGGCTGTAAGCAAACACGTCAATTTAAAATAAAACATAATCCTATCTTTAGTCAGCTAATTTGTAACTGAATTTAAATTTGATTGCATTTTCATTCACCTTTTATTCTTCTGGATAAGGAAGAAGATTCTGATTAGGATCAGAATCAGAAATGACGAAATATCTGAGCAAAACTTAACTGAATATTTCTAAAGCCAAAGGGAAGAGAAGAAACTCCTGTTCCTTAGCCTTCTGCCTCACTGTGCAGATAATAAATCTACAATTAGGTCAAGGCGATCCAGATAAATATGATTGTCTGAATTTAGTGATTACTAATTTAAACCACAGGGCCTCAGTCAAGTAATTAATCTGAGAATATCACACATATTTTCAAGGTTTTTCAAATTATTTGCTGCTGATTCTGTTTGCTGCAAAATCTATCACGATTCTGTTTATGAATCATTCATAAGCCATTCCTAAGCTCCACAAATGCATTTGCTATCAATAAGTGTTTGCCAGATAGTCTGGGTATATTATTTTCCTTCTAGTCTTTCCTTTTCTTTGACCATTTTCTATAGGACTAGTCATTTTTCATGATTTCTGACATATTTGGTCAGCTAAATCACACAGAGTTATTTCTTCTCCTTGACAGTGTGACTGAGGCTTGGGGAAAAAAAAAAGATAAAGGAAATATATGAGAATTGCAAATGAGAAAAAGCCTCTAGGATCATAGAATCTGCCATCCTGGAATAAACTGTCTTGCATATAGTCCAATACTTTGCATCTGACAGTTGTCAGTACTAGATCCTTCAAAAGGAGGCAGAAGAAATCTGTAATAGCAGAGGTAAAATAATCAGACAACTCACATAGTTCTTTGCCTGAACTCTGGCAGTTAGAAATTGGTTGACATCTTCAAGTAGAAGTCAAAACGCTTTCTAATGCTGTCATCATTATTAATTCCATCTGTGGATATGCCTGATACTTTTATATATGTCAATTTGTTTTCAATTTGAACTTTTTTTGTTTCAAAATAGCAAATGACAAATACAGCTTTTCTGGCACAAATGCTTAGTCAAACAGCCATTTACAAAACTTTCAGGACCAATACATTCAGCAACATAGAAAAGCTGTCAAAATGACTACATGTGTGTCTGAAAGTACTAGGAAAACAGAATTGATATTTCTAGCCATGAAACAGAAATTTTGGACTCTTAACTAGTAGCAACAACATTAATAATAAAGCCTCTGGGATAATAGAAGAAACCTCAGAAACCGAGGAGCTATTTTCTCTGGTTTGGTTTTCTTTTCCTTTTTTAAGGAGACACAAAAATGTTTTACATTTCTTATCAGCAGGTTTGAGTTTATAGAGTTTATAGTAGATTGTTTCTGGGAGAAGAATTAACACACAGACAAGGTTCGATTACATGTTGCTTATCCTTCAGCATGTGGTCTTTTACTATGGAAATTGTGAAGCAGTCTTGGGCTCAGATTTCCAATAATCTGAGTAAAAGTATTTCCACTAAGATGTCCTGTGATTCTTATTCCCTCCTAATTTTACCCATGCAAAAAATTAGGCATTTAGTAAATAAACACAGTTATTTAGGCTACAGTTTGGGACAATGCAGAGACATGGGCTGATTTGAGAGTCCACCTGAAAACAACTGTTTAAGACTGGTATGACTCACTCTTGTCTTAGACACCTATCTGAGACACCTTAGACAATCTACTTGCATCTTTTTTTGTGATCATGAGCCAAATTCTGTGAACTGCTAAGTACCCTCAGCTTCCTGTACAGACCATAGGAGTTAAGAGCACACAACTCTAGCCAGGAGCAGCTCAGTCCCTCTCAGACTAAAGATTTAAGGAAGAGAATTCTCTTTTAATAACAATCTGGCAACATCTTAATGAAAAGTTGAAACATTGGGAGATAGGTATTTCTATATTTCCATTAATAACACTGATCAAAGATTTATAAAAGTCATCATTAAGTTCTTTTGAAATCTCATTCCCAGGAAGCACAGTTCAGAACAATGCCACTCCATCTTATCAGTAGGTTTTACAGTAAGACCCTTATTAGACTGCAATTGATTCACAGCAATCTATTAATTTTTAGTCAAATTAAAACAACCTTTATTGTAGTGCCACAGTTCATGCCGATACAATTAATGTGGTGTGTGAGCATTTCTATTATGAAAATCCTTTCTTCCCTGCCTTGGTTTATAGCTCAAGCATAAAGAACTCACAGGGAACTGAAACTTGTCATACAAAGTCAGCCCAGGTAAGAATATTATTCTTTGAAATAAATAATAGTAGAAAAAGAATTTGACTGTTTTCCCCATGCAGAAATATAATGAGGTGAGAGAAGCTGGAAACATACTGCTGGAACTGACCACTTGCCCCATCAGGTTAGCATTCTTTAATTGCAGATGACTAAGTAATAAATGCGAGGACCAGAAAAATAAGTAATCTCTTTCGTCTTCACTGTCTTCATGGTACCTGATACAAGGATATGAACTGAAGACATGACCTCACATAGTTCCCATTCCTTTAATGTATCCTTAATTTCAAGGAGAGAACACAGAAAACAGTCACAGGGAAACAGAGGAACTGCAGCCATATCCTGATGTTGCACAGACTGTGCACGCTCACAACACAGCCACGAACAATCTGCCCCAGAGGCAGCATCAATGGATAAGCAAGAAAAGAAGCTGAGTGTGATATAAAGTCAGGTTAACACAAATAAGCTGGGAGAGAGTCATGAAACTGCAGGTGTCCAGATAAAGGATAGACTAAAGCATATCTTTTATTCTTCGCATCTGGTATTTATCCTGGATTCATGCTTTGGGCTGTATTTTTAACTCAGTGTTAATGGAAGTCACACAAAGCTCAGTGCTTTGCAGAGAGAATGCACTCCTATATCTTCTTTGTGGGCTTAGCAATGCATGCACTATGCTATGAAGTATTGATTTACAAATGCAAGAGATATAGTGAGACCAAAATCAAGGTTAAGGTAGCTATATCTCCATTTGCCCCCTAGTTTTAAAGCAAGCTGTCAGTCTTTCCTTCAGAATTGCACTCATGGTTCCTTGAGCACTTGAAAGCTGTTGTAAGCCAATGTTGCTGCTGAAAGCCCTCCATATACCAACAAAACCACCCTTTCACTTCAGCCAGAAGAAAGGTTCATGTGGCTGCTCAGGAAACTGATCCCAATTACAACTCACCTGGCAAAATAAATAAATATCGGTTCCCAGACTTGGTTTTTTTGCATTACTACATGGATGGCACTTGTGTAAACAAAAGATAGGGACTGGAATAAACAAGTAGAGATAGGATTTCCTCCTCTGGCAGCACTGAAAGACTTGGCTAACTTAAAATGCTCTCCTGTGTTAAAGACAGTTTCCAGAATCTGCTTCCTATGCAGCTTCAACTTACTCTTCAACTCAACTGCTCTGCCTACAGAGCACAGCAGTGCAAAATCAGACAAAGG
Organism: Harpia harpyja; assembly: GCF_026419915.1. Classification (NCBI taxonomy): domain Eukaryota; kingdom Metazoa; phylum Chordata; class Aves; order Accipitriformes; family Accipitridae; genus Harpia; species Harpia harpyja. The sequence goes on from NC_068957.1 coordinate 11,450,765, forward strand.
CACTCTGGACTCCACCTTTACTTGTAAAATGTTTGCTCCATCTAGTAGTTGCATCCACTCTTTGTCTTGTGGAACTGACACAAGAAAGCCTGATTTGCTTAAAAATGCTTTTGAATGGAAGGTGGATAGCAATGTAATAAATAAAGAGAAAAAAACGCAAAATTCAACCCGCTTATTTATACTGAGGACTTTTGTTTCAACACATGCACTTCCCCTTTCCTACACCCTACATCCCTAAATACCAATTCTTACCTCTATTCCACCTCTTATGTATGTTACATAGAAGAGTTTGAGGAACAAGCAAAATTAAAAACAAAATGGTTGGTCATTACTAACTCAGGTCAGCTTCCTGATGATTCAGCGTCAGGCTCCATATGTTGTACTGGCACGACTGAGGTGTCACTGGAAAGATACTGAAGCCAGAGGACGTTCTTAACTAGAGCTGCCACCAAGAAAATATGTGTGGGGACTTCATTCCCTAAGGTATGGTCTTTCTGTGGATTTTTCTGTACAGATCTTTGCTGCCCTAAGTCTATTCACACTGATTACTTGGACTTTGCTCAATACTCAAAGACTTACTCTTTGGAAAATCATCTTCTGGAATACCAGAATTCCCATTAGAAATGTCAAAAATTCCTAATATAATTGTATAAAATAATGTTTGTTTCAGGGAAATGGAAATAATTTTCTAACACAAAATGGTACTAACATTGCATTAAGATATAGGGATAGTTTCAGAAATCTCCTGGAGTTGAGAGACCCTTGTTATTCTGCTGTCCTTCATTTTTACATCATTTCCTGAGTACAAAAGCCAAAAGTGTCATTTAAACAGACCAGACTAATTTAAGCATTATACATTAGAATAGTTTGAGTAGCAAACTTCAATGTCATGGGGAAGGTACAAAGGAGCAGTAATTGATTTAATGTGGGAATAGTGTACATGGTCAAAAGGAAAGCAGGTAACTTGGTGTATACCTCAGTCAAGCAGTAGCTTAAAAACAATCTTGAAACAAGTTATATATATATATATATACACTTTTTTTTTTTAATTCCAACTGGGCTTATCTTTCACACAAAGGTTGAACTGCATTTTCCAAACTGCCAGACATCACGTGTGCAAGTATAGCCTTTTCTAAGAAAAACGTTGTCTGTAGAACTTAACACACACACACTTGGAGACGGTTTAGGAACTAGTCCAGAAATAATTAGCAATGATGGAAAGCCTGCTATCCATTCTAACAGGACCTGGATTGTTCTTTTAGGACTAGATCTTGCCACACCAGTGGTCAGGTCCTTTAACATTTATTCAACCCTGTATTCTGGTTATAAAAAAAATCATTGTAATCAAGTAGATATTACAGCTCTTGTCAAGTTTTGGATCAGTTCCACATTTCTTGCAATTTGACACCTAACATGCAGAGTACCAGAACATGAGCTCCACTGAGATGCAGTGAATTAAATCATGGCAAATCTTTACATAACAACTTCAACCACATAGATTTATAGAAATATGCAAAACTGTACATGCTGTTCAGTCTTGAAAGGAAAAAACAAAACAATGTGAAGGGCCTTTAGTGTTAGCATATAACCTTGAATCAATTTGACTTTATGACTATCTCATATTTATTTTTCAGTCATAACATCTCAGCCAAACTATTTGAGGCTGATGTTCTGTTTTTTTCCATCATCTTATTTCTCATAAATGTGGAACAATTACCAGGAAAGTGAATCCTTTCATCAGCTTCAATACAGATTTAAGTAGCTACCAGAGAAAGAACACTATTCCACTTTCATTATTAAAGTAAAATCTAGTGGTTTTTTCCAATTCATTCAACTGAGACAGCTTCTAGTCAATATTTTATGGATATAATTCTGATTGCTACCAGTAGCTTGAACATGCCCCTTGTGTTTGCAGAACCTGTAGGAATTGTCCGTAGAAACTGACAGTTAGAAATCTTAGAAGATTTCCAATTACTTGTAGAAATTAGTACTAAGTATGCAACATGGACTTTTGGGAGTAACTCATTTCAACTGATCTTTGTTTAACCTTGTATGTGATGATTCTAGAGAACCATATGTATCCAAGGGCAGGCTTTCACTCATCACTCTCTCCCCCTCATTAAGATTCAGATGTAGGCACATATTAGCAGATAAATGACTGATGAGAACACATGTTGCCATATGTTAAACGAGAACATAGTTGTCCCTAATTCCAGCACCAGTGTTACACTCTGACACCAGTATTGCCATTCTGCTACATGGCAGCAGATGTTCAGAGCCTCAGAGGTTGGCTTCCCAGTGAGGGAGAAAGCAATGACATAGAAGCTGACTAAACTCTTAACTGTTACTTACTAAATTTGCACACATACAGAGATTCTGAACTTAGTCGTAGAACATGCAGGAAAAACACAGCTCCAAAAAAGATTGAAAATGCCTCTTGACACCTACACTAATAGTATTTTATTGTTAGTTTTGCAGACAGAAGATAAGCTCCTAATTCTAATTCAGAAAAGTTGACAAACTTTAAAAAAACTGACCCAAATTTATCAATAAGTGTTGAGGTTTTCTACAAAAAAAAGAAGACATCTTGTAAACACACCTCCCCATGAATTCTCAGGTGCCTGGTACTAATTCATGGTAGTTTTTTGGAATAAAAACAGCATGAAACAAATGGTACACCTGGAGATGACACAGAGAAAAATTAAGAAAAAAATTGGTTAAAAGTTTCCTTCTGATGTGAAAGGCAGATGTATACTCCTAGTTTATCACATTCTGGGCTTTTCTCATCATCTTGCTGTCTTCACACATAATAGCTAAACCCAGTGGTTTATGTTTAAGTTGTTTAAGACAACTTAATTACGTCAATTAAGAATAAACTTAATGCCTGAATTTAAAACACAAAGACCACATCTAAGTAAGAATATCTCAGGATATGTGTAAATATTTTAATCAGTCAATATTAAGTATATGTTTACATATGCTATTGGACAGATATAATTTAAAGTATGGGGCTTTAATAGTTTCCAGGTCTGAGCATCTAACTTGATCTCCAGAGGAAGAATGTGGATCTTTGCCTCTGCTCAAGGAGGACGACAGCTCTAAACATCTGAAAATCAATCATGTAATATGCCACACTGTAGATGAATGAGTCTCAGTCTGAACAGACAAGTACACAAATTTTGGCATTTGTGCTTCAACTTCTCTCTGTTGTAAGTATTATCTATTATTTTATTTATTTGTCTTAAGAGCTCATAATGTGCAAACAAGTTAAATATGCCTATAGCAGTACCTTGGGTCTATTAGGCAGTGTGTCTCATTTTTTGTTTCTAAAAAGAAAACCTGGTCACAGGGGTGTTTTAGAACTAATTACTGGTTGCTTGTGGCATACTCTCTCTGGATGTTATACTTAATGCCAACATTTAATTTTTCAGCTACCCACTGATCCTTTTGTTCACATTTGGAATTTAATGAAGACCTTGTGCAACGTATTACTTTTTTCTGATCTCACCATATACACTTATAAGCTTTTCTTCTTGTACTTTCCCTTCTAGGTTTTTCCCTTATATTTTACTGTAAATAACAAAGAATATATGAACCATTTTTACTGTCCATGTGTCACAGAATAATCATCTTATCAGTCATTTCACAATAATGGTCTTACAAGGCTAAAGTTCATTTGAGACGACTGAATGACTGCTGAATCTCAAGCTAAAGAAATGTCCAGCTTCTGCTTAGAATATAGTGAGCAAATGAAAGCATGCATTTTTTAGTTTATTGTAATAAGGTTTTGTACAATATAATTGCAGTCAAAGCTGGATTGTGACCATAATGCTTTAGGTAGGTTTTTTGCTCTTGGACAGGATCTAAATCCCCTGGGAAAAGCTGGGACTCAGTTTCTAGGACTACAAGCAGAAAACAAAAGAATCCAAGTCCATGAAAAGCAGAGACAGTGGGGAGCTGTATTTAGAGACTAGAAGGTTTTATGCTATTTCCAGTCATTAAGTCATCTTATACAAACTTTATGAAGAATCGACCACAACTTATACAGTAAATGATTTTATATATTTGTGGTGGTGCATTTCCTTCCCCCCTCTCTGGGCTGATCTACAAACTCATGACAATATTAAATCTCAGATTTCTTCCAGGACACCACAAAACCTCCACCTGTTTAAAATTTATTTATGTTTTATTTAAAGAATAATAATGCAATATGAAGTTTGATCTAAAAGGTAATAATAAAAAGAATCTTAGAATGATACCCACTCCAGTTATTTTCTCATGTGCAATTTTTAAATATTTTGTATAAAACAGTATGCTGATACTCGTATAATTTTTATCAAATAATTTCATATAAATGTTTCTTAATCTGGGGGGGGTTTAAAGGCTTTGTTCTGAAAGCCATAACAATATTTTGATTATCATTTTACTCAAAGATAAAACCAACATCAAAATATTGAAATTTCTCATGGGTCAGAAATTTCACTTTCTCAGCAGCTTTACGTTTCATACATCTAATATCCATACCCTTCCAATTTGTATAAATAAGGCATACAGAATATTTTAAACTTCTTATCTTTTTCCTCTTCAGCCTCTTTTTTTTTCTGGTAAACAAACAATTTTTAAAAAGCTTATGTATCCCAAGTATAACACCAAAAGCATGAAAGCAAAACTGATATAGAAAAATACCAGAAAGTAACATTTAACAAACATAGAAAAGTGAACGCCTCCTGAGCTGAAGATATGAGGCAAGTAGGACCTGAATCCAGGAGCAGGTGTGCACCAGCTGTTTGTGCATTTTAATTCACTTTGAAGGCTGAAAGAAATGACAGAAGAATTCACCTCTCTTGTGCAACCTGTGTGCTCGGTATTTCACCCTTTCTTCCCAGAAATTACCTTAACCCACTCAGGGAGTCCCAGTAAGTGAAACATTATTCACTGGCATAGCAATGCAGCCTTGGGCTGTACATGACAATGGAAGGAACTCATACCATCGTTTGTTGGGAGTCCTCTGAGACATCCTTTTTAAAAACTAGCTGTTAAGAATGGAGAGACAAACACAATCATTCACACTTAATTACTTTGTTAACATTTCTAAAAGTAATGTAAAAGGTTCTGCCAGCCTGGACACCACCCCAAAGCCAACACAGGGGGGAAAGACCCTTCTGCCAGACTCTGACTGACCTATCTGGCTTAGAAACTGCTCCACCATTCAGCTGCAAAAGGCTTCAGCAGCCTTCTCTTTAAAAAGATTCTTCTATCTCTTTATTAAATATTGGTATTATTATTAATTTCTTAGAGAACTGGATTGTGGGGATTATATAGGACTTGTATACCAATCTTTTGCTGTTATATATCAGTGACATTCTTCTGTTTCATGCTAGTCTGGCTGTTGCCTTAGTGGTTAGATATTGTGCTTTCATAGAAATTGTAAAGCACAACTCTCAGCTCATGTTGTTTTATCCACAGTAGGAATTTTACCAAAGGAGCTCAGGCTATTTTGGGAATACCATAGAAAACAAGGTCTGTAATATCCTCTTCTAAGATGAGAGTCTTCGTGCTACAAAGAATGAAATCTGCTCTATTAATTGCGCTCTTCTGCAGCTCTGAATCTTCTAGGCCTGTATCCTTAAAGGTATTTCATTATCTCTGCAGCCAAGAAAGGTTCAGCATCTGGTACCCAGCTTCCCACTGACAAAAGATCTTCCAGTCATTGCAAAGAGGCTTTCTGTGAGTAAAGGTTACCACAAACTTTAAGTTATTGCTACTGACTGTCACAGTGACTCTTCAGCTCTGTGATGGTTCTCTTACCGCTACACACACCTTCATAATGCATTCAAATGATGCTCTGCGAAAATGCAGCTGGTGATGGTTACACATCCCAGAGTTAAGGGCTTAGTTCTGCCCATGGATCCCATCAATGTCAGTGCGGTTACAGGGAGTGTAATTCTGAGTTTCTAATCATGTAGCTATCTGCAGGTTCACTATGGTTATTTCAAAACCACAAGTTTTGAAACAGTAAGTTATAGTTGCTTCACTCTAACATAAGGATGCATTCTGACACTTGATTTGCTCTCTGGAGAGAGATCCCAAGCTACAGCCGGATGGCTATGAGGCTCCTGCTAGGTCTGAATCATGCTGGCCAATTTATAAGAATTGGAGACCATAGTATTACATATTTCACAGTCTCGGGGGTTAAAATTTGATATGAAAAATGTAACTGAATCAGCCAGTGACAGCATGTTTTTGTATTTTATTGCATTCTAATACCATTAGAAGATACTGCACTTAATTACTCCAAAGTGAGACAATTTCAGTATGAACACTTTTATATACAAACAGAAAGTGTTTGGAGTAACTAAGGGGTATTAATGTGTAGGAAATCTGAGTTGAATACTCTTCATAATCTGCTGTGGAAGAAGAGTTCTCCTTTTTTTCCCTGCTGCTAGTGAGTGATGAACATGATTATTTTACTGAGAATAGGGGAGAAAATGGAAACTAAACAAACAACTGCAGTTCCAGAAATTCTGCTTCATAAATTATGCTGATAAGGAAAGTTTAGCTTTGTGATTTTATGATGCTTGAGTTTCCAATTGAATTGAAATAAGTAAAAGTGCTTTGTGTGCATTGCAGAGCACTTTCAGGAGGCTGTTTCCTGTCTTTCATGATGCAGTATCTTTTAATGAAATAGGTGTTTGGATTTCTCACTAATGTGATGCATTTTATCTAGAAGATCTTACACTGCACAGGAATAGGAAATTAGTAACTGAGCATCATGGTCCTTTTAGTCACTTATCCTCACAGTGAGATTTGAAAAATAAAATTACTTATAAAGCTTTTAGGTTTTATCTTCTTTAAAATTTACTTTTGCTCTAACACCTCCCCAGAGGCCCAAGTTTATTATAAATCACAAATGCACACATAAAAGTTTCTGCCTAAACTCAGCACACCTTGGATCCTTTCCACTGGACAGCACAATAAGAAAAGCTGACCAGAAAAGATGCAGTTGTTAATTCATGTCAGAAGATCTGCCTTTTGCACGTAAATGTAGAAAATTCCTGTCTCCCTTATTTCTGAAAAATTACCATAAACATCCTACTTTTTAATTTAAATCTGAATTGTTTGCTGCTTTCCATGACAAAGCTACTACATATACTAGGAACGTGCACCATGCTGTGAATGTCTTTTAGGCCATCACTTTACCACTTGATGATAAAACACTGATCAATTTTAAAAGGCAGATGTACATTCTCAGAAATGGACCTAAAAATGTGTGTGTAAAACCAAAGCAAATCTTTCAGAGAATTCTTTAGTTAATCATTCAGATATGAATGCTACATTCTATTGCATTCACACACACAAGCCTATGGTCATTATTTAAGTAACAAATTGCTTGGTTTAGTGTGTACATGCAGAATACTTTTTCTTCCTAAATATATGCAAAATGGCCTATTTAATCTCCATTTATTTACCTGGTTTCTCCATATATAAGTAAGCTGCAGCACACCACTTATTTCACAAATGAGATTTCATCTTTTGCTCCTGTATCAGCAGAACTTTGTCTTGCAAGATACTACCATACATATCCATTATATGCCAATAATGTCTTCTTTTAACCACACAATGGCTCTTTTGCACAAAACCACTGGAGATAATGCAATGCTACTATAACAGTTTCAGATTTTCCTAGTTGGAATCTAGAAATAGGAAAACATCAACAGTAATACAAAATTCCTTACTACAAGAACAATAATAAACTCTGTCTCTTAAAAATTTCAAGCATTAGTCTTTCTGTAGTTTTAAAAATTTACAACACTGTGATTTACATCCTAGTATATTTTTAACATCGAAGGAAAAGCTCTCAAATAAAAAATATATGAGTTGCTGATGATTAATCTTAAATGAAAAGATTTTTAAACTCCAAATTCTATTAATAAATTAGCAAATAAATTACCTGCATATGAAATATTCCAGTGACAACCCCGAGTGTAATTCTCATATGAATTTAAGAAAATAGAGATTTGACTATCAGATTTCATAATGTTTTGTTAAGATTTAAAAAATATTTTCTTGTCAAAGTCACAGATTGAAATTTCTTCACAGGATATATTTACTTTGAAGACTTCTAGTACTTTCATTGTTCCTGAAGGAAAACTCTAACTGGAATTTGGGAGGTCCAATGTTATTCTTTCTGGTACTTCTACCAAGACTGAGCCTCACTAACTTTGTATATTCGGAGAATTTCAGAGTCCTGCCTTAAATTCTGACACAAAGACCTCTGAAAGTCCTACTAAGGGAAGGATATTTATTGATTTAGTCAAAGGGTATCAAATGCTAAGAGATTAAGCATACTTTTTGTGTACATCTCACAAACATGTGACTTCTTTTGGATGTTTGTAAGAGAAAATATCATTTAAATGTAAAGTTATAATGAAGAACTAAAATTGTAATGAAAACTTAAAGGAGTTAATACTGTGCTGAATAAAGACTCATGAGACACACATCTCACTTTCATTATAGTTTACCATGACTATTAATTTTATTTAAGACTCAACCTGATTAACTCAAATCCCATTCTAATTCTAATTCTAAAATTTTTATTTTTTACTTATGTTAAACAAAAAATATGCAGAATACCCTCATGCATTGTGATCAAGTAAGGATCTTCCCTTTAAATATATGGAATTTGGTTAATTTTCCAGTCATTTAAAATTACAGTATACTTATAACAGAGATGATGGTGAAATACAGCTGATAAATGCTACTGGTATTGTGACTGCTGCCCATACAGAGGCTTGAAGCCAAACGGACGAGGCATCAGCACCCATGCCAAGAATTAGTGTTTGGCAGAGATGGGAGATTTGATTCATGGATACATTCCTAAGGGAAGAATAAACACTAAACTGAACGTCACAGCCATCGCTGCTGTAGCAACGCCCGGTGGGTTGCCTCAGGAAATGTCAGTGGGGTAGATCCTTGCCTGAGATTCTGTGAGTGGGAAGACGCTCAGGCTTCTTTCTGGGACAGGAAAGAAATGGGGGAGTATTGGCTTAAAGGCATGTTCTGACTTCCCTTCCAGCATCAGAGCAGCCTTGTATAGCTGCTCCAGGTAAGTGACTCAGAAAGCAGGGACAGCTACTTTCTCTACAGCTTTTGTGGACTGTATGTCAGGTTGACGAGATATAAATTGAGATGAGTTGGACCTCTACCAGTACTAAACTGTCATTAATTCAGAGAACTGTTTTCAACAGAGAAGAAGAAAGAAAGACAGAGAGATATGCACAGAGATATGAAATACAGAAGTATTTACATCAGAGAGAACTCTATCACAAATGATTATTCAAATTTACCCAAATGGACACATATAATCCCTCTGTACCATTTCTTTCCATCATACACAAAGCATTTATTTACTCATTCTAATTAAACTTTTTTTAGAAACTCATTCAATTCTAGTCAGAGCGATGCAAGAAATAGCCATAATAGATTTTCTGAGGAAAGGGTTTTACTCTAAAACATTTCTAGATTGTTCATGTCAGACAGTATTCTTAGCATAGGAAGTGGTCAAACAGCATAAGGAAATTGAGATACACAACAATAGAGTGAGTAAGTCTTCCTTTTCTGTAATGGTGACACTAGCTTGTTCTGACTATCTGAAGAAAGAAACACTGGAGTCACTTATTTTGGAGCAGTGTCTTTACTAAGTTATATTGGAACAGATGTCCATGGTTCCAGTGAGACTAACGCCAGAATCCGGCTCATTTTGTTTAACCCTTTAGATATAAGTTTATTATATGCATGTAAATTACTTTGACTTGACATGGAAATAAATAACTTAAGTTGGTTTAATGAGATCTAGATTATTAACTGCAATATACATTGTTCTTTTTCATAGAATGAGCACAGCAGAGTAAATTTTAATTGTGATGCTTGGGGATTTTTATTAGCAGTGAAACCCCTTATGCGCTGAAATGAGGGTATTCCCTAGAGAGTGCAGAATCAAGCAAGAGAGAATATGTAATGAACTGAGCTAAACAAAGTGAAGGTCAGAGCCAACATTCATGCAGAAAAGAGGTCACCCTAGGAAGCTGCATTATTAAATACGACCTGGAATATATACACCTTGACAAGCAGCAGGAGGAAATTGCTACTTAGTCCACATATAATCAAATGATAAAATGTAGGTGGATTTGCAGTATTTTCAAGCCAAAATACATCTTAAGGGACAGGAATTTACTGATTTGCAAAACAGAATGTGACTTTATTGGCCAGGTTCTTGGCTCATATGACTACCAAGTACCAATTCATACTGGTTTGAAACTGACACAAAGAATTTTTAAGAAATGCAGATGTGTAAATGATCTTGTCTCACCAATCAAATGGAACTCAGCAGAGCAATTGCTACAGAATTTATAGAAGGAAGAATTACAGCGTTATGTCACAACAGAGCAAGAAACAGAAACAGATGTAAAATTTAGGTGAAATTCATCTTGGGAATGAACTAAAAAAACAACAGGGGAGAAAAACCTCCCCAGACAAACATCATTGTGTGGACAAAAGTGGACAGAAACAAACTGGATGATGAGGACCAATCAGCACCACATGAGTTACCCCTGGGGGAGACAAAATACAGTAAGTAAACTCTGAACAGCATGAGTGCTGAGAGCCGTGAACAGAAGAAAGCAGGCAAATTATCAAAGAAAAATGTCTGACAGAGGACCTTGTGTTTAATATCTAGCAACAACGTCTTATACAGTTCAGCTACAAGTCCAGCAAGACAATAAAAGCTTAATAATTGCCTGAGCTCTTGTGAAGCAGCAAAGAGGCCACACCGAGATCTCACAGGTATTTGATGTTTGACAGCACAGTTATTCTGTTTCTGAATGGCCAGGCCCAAAGAGTTGTGGTGAATGGAGTTAAATCCAGTTGGTGGCCAGTCACAAATAGCGTTCCCCAGGGCTCAGTATTGGGGCCAGTTCTATTTAATATCTTTATCAATGATCTGGACAAGGGGATCAAGTGCACCTTCAGTAAGTTTGCAGACAACACCAAGTTGGGCAGGAGTGTTGATCTGCTTGAGGGTAGGAAGGGTCTACAGAGGGATCTGGACAGGCTGGATCAATGGGCCAAAGACAACTGTATGAGATTCAACAAGGCCAAGTGCCAGGTCCTGCACTTGGATCACAACAACCCCATGCAGTGCTACAGGCTGGGGAAGAGTGGCTGGAAAGCTGCCTGGCAGAAAAGGACCGGGGGGTGTTGGTCAACAGCCGGCTGAATATGAGCCAGCAGTGTGCCCAGGTGGCCAAGAAGCCATACAAGCCATACAAGCCTGGCTTGTATCAGAAATAGTGTGGCCAGCAGGAGTAGGGAAGAGATTGTCCCCCTGTACTCGGCACTGATGAGACCACACCTCAAATACTGTGTTCAGTTTTGGGCCCCTCCCTACAGGAAAGACATTGAGGGGCTGGAGGGTGTCCAGAGAAGGGCAACGAAGCTGGTGAAGGGTCTAGAGAGCAAGTCTTAAGAGGAGTAGCTGAGGGTTGTTTAGCCTTGAGAAAAGGAGGCTGAGGGGAGACCTTATTGCTCTCTACAACTACCTGAAAGGAGGTTATAGTGAGGTGGGTGTTGGTCTCTTCTCCCAAGTAAGAAGTGATAGGACAAGACCAAATGGCCTCAAGTTGTGCCAGGGGAGGTTTAGATTGGATATTAGGAAAAATTTCTTCACCAAAAGGGTTCTCAAGCATTGGAACAGGCTGCTCAGGGAAGTGGTTGACTCACCATCCCTGGAGATACTTGAAAGACATGTAGATGTGGCACTTAGGGACATGGTTTAGTGGTTGCCTTGGCAGTGTTAGGTTTACACTTGGACTCTTGAAGGTCTTTTCCAACCTAAATGATTCTATGATTCTATGATTCTGTGATTCTAATATGGGATGTCCACAACAGAAGGATCTATTTTAGGGTTATCCCCTTTACCAGAACTCATCTGAAAGAATAGTCATTGATGACTATATGTACTTTGCTTTTTTTAACTAGTACTTCTTATTAAACAGCTTTTTCTTCACAGTTGCATGTCCCAGAGGGGTTTTAACTTCCACACCCTGTGGACTGAGTAGCCTGATGAAAAGAACTCTGGTCTTTCAATCAGTTTTTAATAGTGTTGTCCTCCCTTTTTGTTCTCAAACCAATTACATAATATAGCACTTGCACCTACTGATCAGAGAGATTTATTACAGTTGTCCAACACAGTAAAGATTATAGTTACTACATTATTGCAAGAAACACAATGGTTAAGCTTACAAATTTAGTTCTGGTGCCACTGTGGTATTTTTTGTGTTTTTTTCAAAGTGTATGAATGCAAAAAAAGCAGAAACAAGTATTGAAAGTAGAGATGTGATTTGAGAATTCATTTAAATGGAACAACTTGATTATTCTCAACTTTGTATTCACCCACATATGCATCAAAAGTAACTTGACTAAAACTGATAGAGTTACTCTGCCTTTAGGGTGGAGAAACCAAATAGAACATGGTTCGCTACTCACTGAGCATCTATGACTGATGGGGAGATGTCATGCCTAACAATTACAACACGTGGCTTTGGATTGGCGTGCAACCAAAATCCTTTGCAAAATGAGAAGAATGCTGAGATCAGAAATAGTTCTTCCTCTATGACAAGCATTACAGATTTCACTGCTATGTTAATAGACAGATGAATGCATTTTGCATATTTCAAACTATTTAGAAAACAAGAATTTGAGGTTTTACTACCATGTCTACAAACTTCCCCAACAAGATTAAAGTACATGATCTTTTCACATAACCCTGAACATATTCTCTATGTGCACTAAGCAGATGTGTGCTGCCCCTCCTTTCAGCTGACCAGAAGCAATAGGCTTGTAGCAAGACTCTGAACCTCAGTTAATGTCTGCTGCTGCCCAGCTGAGCTTATTAGCTTGGGCTGAGTGCCTCATTAACCCTGACAATATGGCTTCTAGATGATTCAGAGGTCACACAGTATCTTAGAGGTGCCTGCAAAAGACTGGTGAAACTGCACTACATTGTATTTAAAACAAAACCAGCACAGAGATTTTAACATTATTTTAGGCACAGGACTTCGTGCCTTTAAACAGTTTCAGTACAGCCAGATCCTACATTTTAAAAGGTGTTCAATAATCCTATAATGATGCTTAAAAACAAGTCAGTTGAAATGCATGAGTTAATACATTTTTAAACACCGACTGCTTGCCAAGTCTACTCATGTCCTAACTAAAAGGCTTTGGGGGTTTGCATTCTACTCAAGGAACTGGGAAAAAAGAACCGATTGGGCTAGAAACAACATTTCTAATGTCAAATTAATGCAACATGGATGGAATTGTGAACTGAATAGAGAGGAAAGGGAAGAAGTGGAAACCTTTGTGAATAGATCTGGGGAGAAGATAGTGACAAATGTACCAGAGGAAGAGCTAAACAGTCTTTTCCTTTCACTGATTGTTACAGAGGGACAGTAGAGTAGCATAGAAGTTTACCACCTGCTGTGAAGTGTGCTTAAATGGGATAAAAAGAATGGGTTGTTGACCTTTTAACAAGGTAGTTGTTAAGCTAATGCATACAATCTAGCATCTTGCTTCAGAAGTCAGGCTTGTGCTGAATCAAATGAACAAGGATCATGACATGATGATAGCTGTAAGATGCTCAAGACCTCTGCATAAACCAGATGTAAAGCACTGGCAGAGGACAAAGAAAAATCTCAGCTAAGAATGATTTGAAGGAAGATATAATTGTGTAAAGAAGCTCTGGAAAGGACTGGAAGACTTTTATTTATGTGAGCTCAATGAAATAGTTAATTCATAAATTGGTTCCCATTTCTGCCACTTCTCTCTCTCTTTGAATCTCTAGCATTTTCATCTCTTTGCCAAACAGGTTTAATCAATTAAAAAAATATATTTTTATAGTTCTATAAAGTTCACGGCACTTTACAGATATATCAACAAGCACCGTCTATGATGCTTCCTTTCAGAGGAGAATATCTTAACTGGCCACTAGCAAAATAGACATGTCTGCTTCTAAAATTCAGAATCTTACAGGAGACCTGGAAACAAGATGTTATGGAGAAAAGTCCAAATCTTCTCTATTTGTGAGTGTCTGTTTAGATTTAGTGTGGACTGCTATTTAATGGAGGGAACATTTCTTTCAGAAGGGCACAATGAGAAAATATTAGGCTTCAAAAAGGAGCAACAAGGTTTGCAAACTCAGTATGGTTTGAGATCTCAGCAAAACCTCAGTGGTTCTGAGACTCATCCAACCCTCTACGTTCATTTCTCCAAAACAACCAGAATCATTTTTTTTCCAGCTTCTTTTTCTCCTGCATCTGACAGTTATTTGACACAGTTAATGACCACAGTGGGTATTGAAAGCCATCAGCCACTAATAACCTTCAGTGTTAAACAGAAGCAGAGTGGTCTCTCTCTTCTCCTTGGCATAACAAGGAAAACGGTCGTTTTCCACTCCAGGAATTAACAGTAATTGACTATCATTCTGATAGTGCCATACACACTCAATGATAATTTACAGGTGCAAAAGCAGGGAAGTTTCTCAATGTACATTAAAGATCTAGGTTCTGAAAAATGTAATTTTATTACTAAAAGAAATGTCTTCAGTCCAATATAAAATTCCAACCCCATTCCCTTTCACATGTTAAAAATCAAGAACTCTGTAAACAAGACTGTTCAAGTAAAGGAAACACATAATTAGATCTTAATTTTAGAGGAAGGAACTGATAATTGTGTGATTACCCTTCAGCTATGGGAACATCTTGCTCCAGTAAAGGTCCCGTCGAATTATATAAGGCCACTTGTGGAGCAAGATAATATTCAATACAAATATTACTTTAGAATCATAAAACACTAAAACTAAACTAAATTATTTCATCAGCAGTCCTACAGAACATGCACTTGATCTGAAGTATCAAGACTATCATATTTTTCTGTTAAATGCTGTCAAGTCGATGCTAGGAATACTGCCAGGTTAAAACTGATACACACTTAAAAAGCAAATCCTTTTATGCATGGTTATTTTATGTATTAAAACTTGAAGTTTCTGCATTTAAAAAAATCTAATTCTGTTCTCATTTTCTGTTTTCTAGATAATTCCCCATTTAGGTTATTTTGTCCTCCACTTCTCATTTGGCGATGGGAAAAAAACTCAGTTGCTTTCAACATACATGTAAGTGCTTATGTATTTGGATCTCTGGCTATCAGCCACCATGAAATGTTGCAAT
This sequence comes from Harpia harpyja, assembly GCF_026419915.1. NCBI lineage: Eukaryota > Metazoa > Chordata > Aves > Accipitriformes > Accipitridae > Harpia > Harpia harpyja. The sequence goes on from NC_068957.1 coordinate 11,466,043, forward strand.
GCTCAGGTTACAAAGAACAATATAGCATGTTAAATTCCAAAGCATAAACTCCTTTCTTTGAATTGTAAAAGGCCACAAAAAGAGCTGAATTAATTTTATGGTTCTTTTATGGTTCACAAAATCTATATCTATAGACTAAAACAAAGTTATTATTTCCACCTTTTAAATTGAAAAACTTTTCTAGGTCCATTTCAGCAGATTTTAAATAACAAATTTGAAAGGGTAACAGATAAAAAAAAAACACCTAGAAGACTGAAATATGTTATTCAGCCTGGGACAAGGCTGGAATGAATCCGCAGAAACATCTCTATTGATATGTCATACATACATTTTCCAAATAACCAGTAGACATTAAATCCCTGGCTGTATTTACCCCTGTTTCACCTGATCAAATTGTCTAGTGAATAAATTTGAAGACTGAAACATTATAGTCATTCAAAGTGATTATGAAATATATATATAAGAACCTGGAATTTAAACACTCAGAGAAATGAAACTATGAAACTGCACTAAAAATAGCACAGCTGGAATTTAAACACTCAGAGCAATGAAACTATGAAACTGCACTGAAAATAGTACAGCTGTGCTGATTTATGTTGTTTAAGGTATAGCCTTAATGTCCCTTATGTGATAATTGGGTGTATGCAACTGTTCAAGTATTTATTTCTGTTCTATTTTTCTTCCCTTCAAGTAAAAGTTCAACAATTAGAAGTCTTACTTGAAGGCAGTTTCAAGAGAAAGACAACAAATTTGCTATCTCTAGCTTTAAAAATGCAAATTAGTCAACTTCCCTCAACTGCCTGCAAAAAAGCATTCCTCCATCCACACTTCTCTATTGACTGCATCACCTGAAACAGTCTACTGATCAGATTAGACACAAGTTAATTTCTAACTAAATTGCCTCATGACATATCAGAAGCCATCACATGTCTCACAGAGCAGTGCCTCCATTATGTGCAATGACATTACTAGGCGATATGTCATGTTCAGAAAGCGCCATCTCTTTAATTGCCTGTCACTACAAAACACTCCTGTTTTAAATAACAACAAATCCCAGCAACTTTCTTTTCATGAATCAGTTTATACAGTTCCCTGTTGAATCTTAGAGGAAAGGAAGAAGAACAGGTCAGTGGCTAGAAAGGAAAGTTGCCGGACAGCTATGCCGAGCAAAGCAGAAATGGTCACACCTTCCATAATCAGCCAGCCTCCAGCAATGTTATTTATCATCCCTGGAAGCTCCTCCAGAAGGACAGTTAACAAATCTTGGCTTTCAGTAAAGTTGCTGGTAAGAAAGATTTGCCTGTGAAGGACCTTGATACTCTTCTGCACATCTCTGAGGTGGCCGCACCTCTGCAACTCTCAGTGGGAGTGAGATGACCCAGGCAGAGCAATGGCCTTTCAAGGTAAATTGCAGAGGATTTTGGAGCAGGGTTAAACCCAGGTGGTTTTGTAACCTCTGGGATTCCTGAAGCAGTGTCTAGGGGAAGGGACTATTGGTGAGATTGTGCCTGTTTCCCACCTGTTTGAGCGAACACACATCAGCGTGTCTCTCCCTCTCCTGTGCTACTGAGTACATGCACTGCCCCTTTCTCATACCTGCGGGCTCTCAGTCAGGCTCCTGAGAAAACTGAGCAGAACTGGGTCTGTTTTATACACACGGGTGTTTGGACATGGTTTGCTGTGTTTTCATTTGTGGAAACAGACAAGTAGTTGGCCTGAAACATAGTTAGGTTAATCCTAAAATGGATGGTAAAATGAAACTAAAGGTAAAAATTAGATTCAGAGCATTTTTTGGTAAAATTTACTAACACACCACCACCACCCAAAATTGCAGACTACAGTGATTAAGGATATTTTCATGGACTGTCACGGTCTCCAGGCTACCCGCTATATTGTGTCACAGGCTCATCTTTAATTTCATTTTGTATGTACATCATGAGAAATAAGACTGTCTCCCCTTTCTCAAAAATCAAATTTCCATCTTGTCCAAACATCTCCCATGGAACAAAAGAGGTGACCACAGCTATCTGTGCAGAGAACAAAAGGCAGAGAAACAACTGTGTTCCTTCCTGAAGAGCCGTTTTATTGGATCAACAGGAGAAAAAACACGGGGGGCAAGACACTAGTATTACAATACATTTGCATTAGACAACTTTTGCTCTCACAACCAAATTTACAAATGGTGACAAAAGTCATCTCCCATCTACAAAAAAAGCAACCAGGCATTTATATACTGCTACAATTGCACAGTACTCGTACAGCTTTTCAGCTTTGAAGACTACTTTTCAAATTTGGCACAAGTTACTGTCTAAAAGAGTTTGATACCATCAGCCTTATCTGTTCATTTCACATGTTGAAAGCATCAAACAGCTTGCTGCAATTGGCAACTGTAGCTAAAAAAAGAGGACAAAGCATTACATTATAGTGGCATTAAAAACATCCAAGTACAAATTCTTCTATGAAAGGGGCTGGCAGGGGAAGTGCAGAGGGTGGGCTGTTTGAAAAACAACAGCTGTACAGCCAGTATGTCTCAGTCTTGTCTGTAGCCTCTCAGAAACTTCAGCCAAAATGTATTCAAAGTTAACTATGAGACAAATGCTTCCCCCCCTTTTTTTTTTTAACATTTTTCACCTAATTGTATTTTTCTAGTGTTTTTCAAGCCTCCTTATTTTAGTTCATCACTAGCATACCTCCTAGGAACATTTTATGGACTAGATTTTTAAGTACACTTAAAAATCCAAGTGGGCCTACCGAAAACAAATACAAAGGCACTGACCCAGTTCTAGATTTTTCTTATAATCTAGAAAATTTTTACCTGAAGAAAGCAGGAATTATAGGTTCCTACACTGGTCACACGTTCCACATAACTCTCATAAGAAAAAAGCAATCTCTTTTCTTCACCCTGGAGAATGAGATGAGTTTTTCTAAGAGGTTCAACCTCACTCAGCTTGCTATTCCAGTCAGTCTTGTTGACTTTGATGATAGGAAGTTAAGTTAAAACAAGAGTTCTGGAAAATCCCAGCTCACTTGTCATTTAAACAGGAAGAATCTCTTGCCCATATACAAACTGAGGTCTCTGACTAAAAACTAAACAAGCTTTTTTTGTTGTTTTGTTTCTATTTTACAAGACTTAGGGTTTTTGGATGGCCATTTAGGTAGTAGTGGTACCTGTCATGAACAGACTGACTCATGAGGGATTTAACATAAGCCAGGTTCATTTTATACCAATACTCAGTGTTGGTACTTCTGATAAGCTTCCATGACAATGGAACAATTACAAGACTTGAAAATAAATAATGCTTTAGTCAATTAGACCTTATTTTTAAAAGGATTTATGGCAATTCAGTGATTGACAGTAATTTGTTTTTTTCTCTCCTTCGGTAATTATTCTGACACATTCCTTGTTGAGCCAAAACATTTCATAGGTCAAGGAGACTAGATGAGATTTCTTGGGTCACCAGATCCAGCTCGTTTTCTTTTGGAGTTAACCATTTAACAAAGCCCTGCTCACACATTTTTCACAGTCATAGATGGAAAAGATATCAGGATATCTGGTTTCACAATAGATGAAGGGGAAGGTAGGAAAGAAACAACCAGTTATCAAAAAGAATTTAGGGACTTTTTATAACCTTTTATATCATTGTACACATAAGTAACAGCTAAAGGAAGGCTGTAATTAGATTAGGGTATTTTTTAAATGATCCAGGCTTTGCATGAAAAGCTGTGCGGTGGGACATTTTTACTACCAATGTAACTTGACACTTTGCCCTAGAAGCTGAGGATTTATACAGCTTTTTTTGATTGTGTGCTTTTTTCAGCAGATGCAGACATGAATATTTAACTCTGAGAGCCTCTAATTTTATTACCTGGGAAACAGTTAAGTACTGATGTTAACTTCTACCACGAGCCAGGTACTCAGGAAATATCACATGGTACTTATTACTGTGTTCATAAATGGAAAAACTAAACTCTGTGCTTTTTCAACATCTAAGGAAGCCTGTTCAGTTACTGTGTTCTCTATTTTCTATGCAATCAAATTAGATCACGAAAGATGTTCCAAGCAGTACAGGGCTGGTATCTCTTACCAAAAACTATGCAATAGACTTTCAAGAGGTGCAAAGGGCTACAAAGGAAAATGGTAAGTCAACATATGAAAACGTTTGCATACTAGTGCTTTTTGAAAGCTTTATTTTGAAAATTATATTTCTGTACTAAAACAGACTATAATATCATGACAATCTTGCAATACTTAATATTCCCTTTAATGTAACTTCATTTTCTTTTACAAGTTATAGAATAGACACCAAAACCTACTACATAGATCTGGAGAGCCAGAATCAAAAGTCTTAGATTCTGTTTCTGGTTTTGTCCCTGATTTGCTGTTTTAAGACAGACAAATCGCTTCAGTTTATCGATCTGCCTGAAAATATATAGATATATAAATTCAATTTCAAAAAGTTTGGGAGCCTTGCTTCACATTAATCTCAAACCACTGTACTAGGGAGTTGATAAAATCATTGTATCTGGGAGGGGGTGATAATGGCTTAGTAAGAGAATGCAACCGTTTTTATTTGTGTAACACTGGCAAACAGATATTTCTGTTATACTCAGTGATAAAGGTAAAGTTTTGGTGAACATATTTCAGGCCTCCTGAGGAGTTCCAAACTGTTCCCTTCGACTGCCTGCTAGCCATTATTCATTGCATATGATTTGTGATCTAAGCCAACTGACTACTTTTTTTTTTCTGCTTGTCCAAACAGATGCCTGAAACATCCTAAGCAGGAAAATGGAGAACAGTAAATAACAAATAGTGAACAACAGATATGACAGTGAGAGCATGACTGCCTTTGTCCAAATTCAAATTCAGGTATTCATATGGCACTCAGATATTCTCCAAAAACAGTGCATTGTGTGAGCATTCATGCTTGGCAAGCAAGGTATTTCATGACAGTTGAATGCAACAAATTTCAGGGGATTCACACCAATGTTGTTAACATTGTTTATTAGTATTTTTCTTTCTTCAGGTGTTTGGAGAGTCTTGTATGAGAAGCTGTAAATATACATGAAGTGCAACACTGTTTTTCCTGGATGTCTAAATCTTTTCTTCAGATAAAAAAGGCAATCACATATCTACAAAAACGGTCAGTGAGGTGCTTTCTGGGTATTTGACATTCCTTTTTAATTTACACCTATCACAAAATACACATGCTTAATCACTCTCTGCATGATCTGTAAATCGAAGTATTACAATAACTTTGGGGCAGGAAGTAGATAGAATTTCATAAGCATACACTGTAAAACCTGTTCCCAGAATACAGATCCATGAAAGCGTGCTTCTCTATCCATTTTCTTCAGTTTTAACTGAACTTTAATCAATAACAGGGATCTTACAGATACTGCACTAGAGCTCCAAGCCAAAGTCAAGAAACATTGCCAGCAAAAATACCCAGATTCTGATTTTATGCTCCTCTCCTTTACCTGTCATTGTAATGATTATTTCATGCATTTATTTTGGTAATAGGAAAAAAAAAGTTAATAATCCACTGGTATTATCAGAATTACTTCTCCAAAGTTAGGCACATCTAGATGATAGAGCACCATGCAGACAAGCCAAGCTAGTACCGAATCAGAACTTGAAGCTGTTTTTTCTTCACAACCCACCTAATGTGGCAGTATCACTTCTGGTTTCAGCCTGAGCTCATTCTAAGTCTGTTTGAGCATCTTTTCTTCTGTGACGTATAAGTCTAAGTACTAACAACACAGCTAGGCATTTATTAGGATGTACAAACCCGGTCCCTGGTTAGACATCCAGCTTCTATGACCTTTACTCACCTTCTCAGATAACTCTGTAAATCCAGCTGTACATTACCTACAAATGTGTATCTCATTCAATTGCATGGTATCCTAAGTCAATCTGATAGAAAATGTTTTGACAGAACAGTTTTGCATCCACATCCTCTAACCTGCCAGAAACAGTAAATTCCTGTCTCAACAGATCAGTAAAGTCAAAATATATCATTCGTGTGCTGTTTTAACTTCCTGTAATACAGATTATAACATACAGTTTATAACTTGTTAAGAACAAAATATTTCTGTAACACTTCTTTTTGCCATTTACTTACTTATATATTTTATGAGGCTTCTACTTTTCCATTTTAAGAGGAACATAAAACTTGTTAGAAGTAAGCAGAAGAAAGCCAGCTCTCTGGTCTCTGGCAGGGACCAGTGGGACATGCTTCAGAGGCCACAGAACATGGCAGAAGGGCAGGGAACCTTTTTCTGGGATGTTCCCTCCACTTCCTGCAACTGGTGGTTGTACGTTTCCAGACTTCCAGACCGTGAGCTGGAGAATCAGCACTTTATACACTTTAGTCCTTTATCACTTAAACACTTTTGGAAATCTCACCTCTTATGACTGAAGTTTTGAAAATATCTCAAGAATAAAACTGCAATGACCTTGGGGCCTTCAATTAGTCCCCAAATAATTTATAATTTCCCACTGAAATGTATATACTTCCTTGAACTGACACTTTTATGTAGAACTGGGGAAAGTGGCTAGTAATACTAATATTTTTTAGACAATGCCTCCTATGAAGCAGTTTATTTTACATAGTTACACCCTTTCACATAGATAATTCAATAGCACTGAAGCCAGGCAAATAAAGTCATCTGTTTTTTTGTTATAAATTGATCGTGCAGTAGATTTTGATAAATCACCCCTTTTACTATAGCATGGAATTACTGAACACTGAAAATGTTCAAGTTACTAAATAGCGCACTCAAATATATCTTCTATGTTAAAGCTGATGTGAATTTTATACTGACTTTGACCCCAGAATAATTGTTTACTTTTTTATCTTCCTACAAGCTGTCTATGCAGAATAATTTATTGTTAAAGCAAACCATTTAAATGTAAGCTTATGACAGTATGCATGATTTCTTTTCTGCAACTGACCAAAAATATCATAAGAATTTAAGACACAAATTTAACAGAGCTAACAATTCACAGCTAATGAAATACCAATTAAGTGCCATTTTAAAAATTGAAGAATTATTGCTGAATATTTGTGTCTTTCTATACTGGTGATAACTATGAAACTCATTTTAGTTTAAGATGCTGCAAAGGGATCCCTGTGATAATGAGCTTGCATTCATGAATGCCATTATTTCCATTGGTAAATTAAATTTCCAAAGAGGTCAATTACCTCAAGGTAAAAAATGCTACAGCAGAAGAAAGCTGGGAAAGGCAGGGAAACCCCTAATACTGTGGGGGTTGTTGGTCAATACCGCTCTGAAGACAATCATGAACATACGATACAGTTTTTAAAGCATCAAAGCAATTAAGAAGGAAACAATGAAAATGAGTGGTAGTTGAAAGTCTTATCACTGCTGCTGAAAATCTTATCCATATTCTTCTGAGGGCATTATGAAAGTAAATGACATAAGGGAAAGATTTTCAAAGACAGAGAAGGACAAATAAGTGCCCAACTCCCATTAAAAGTTTTTGACAGTTTCAAATAAATCCACTAGAAACAACTGTAGAGCCTTAATTTATGTTGAAAACGGAAACAAATTGTTTTCCTTATAGCATTATGAATTGCAGTGCTAAACCAAGGAGGAGAACAATTTAGATAACCCTATCACTCAGACAGCAGAAGAAAAATCAGGGTTTTTTGCATTGAACAAGTGAGTGATGGTAATGAGAAAGGTATCAAAATGACAGTACAGAGACATTCACTGAGATAAACCTACCCATAAGGAAGGCACCCACAACATCATGATGATGATTTTTCAGCAAGTTCATGACATACAACTATTTGACATCCTTCATGAAGAAATTCCCTAGAGCAGCACTGAGCACTTAGCAGCACTGAGTACTTTGTCTTAATCCAACAAAGCACAGAAAATACATGGAACAATGATTTTAAGTACATTCTTAAAGACGAGAAGGTACTGTTTGATTTGCTAGACAGTGGGCAATTGTGCCTGTGCAGATTCTACTAAAGATGAACTTCAAATATTAATATAAATTTCTGTCTAACTTTTCTGCCTGACAGCAAAGTGCCTAGAATATATAAGGGCGTAACCAAAGTATCACAGGCATGTCCAAGAACTTTTCATCCACGCTCAAAATATTGGTTTGGTCTAGTTTATCTAACGGCAACAACAGGATTTAAAATAAGTGATCTTAATCCCTTCCCCCTTCCCACCACAAATCTTGGGAAAGGCTGCTTTCCTGGAAGTGTGAAGAGTTGAATACATGTTTAAGAAACAGGAAACCATTTTGAGCTCTCTAGAATACAGAAAAGGAATTATATTGCAGTTTCATGCAAACATCTTGTTCACAGGAACATGCTCTTATTGTAAGTAGAAAGGCATATGTCAGTGTGGCCCAGCTTGGTGATTCGATTGCAAAGCTGCAGACCACCAGTTGCTTGGGAGGATAGACACAATCCTGCCTTGAAGTGCCCCTCTGTATCTATGACGATCAGATTACATAGAGCTCTAAAACACAAACTCTGGGAGAGTTCACTGACCTCTGCAATTCCAATCAAAAAAAAAAAAAAAAAGAACAACAAAAAAAGGCAACAAAAATATGGATAAAAATTTGAAATGTCTTCTTATTTCACTACTTTTTAACTTCAGAGATGCAGTAAAATCTGTTCTCAGCTCACTGATAGTTCTAAGGTGATTTAATATCCTCAGATGAAAGTAGCCATATAAAAAGTAAGTGACAATAGATTGGTATTTGTTATTTGCTGGCATACACACAACTTGTTCTCATTTATGTGGCAACAAACTGAAGAAATCTCAGCATGGTTTATAGGTGGGGAAGAAAGGAATCATTTCCTAAGTGCCACGTATACATGGAAGGCTGTGTTAAACTAAAAGGACTGCAGCAGTTAAAGATAGCGAGAGAGTAGAAGTGTTTGAACAGCAGTGAGTAACTCTTTGTAGGAAAATACTGCATTGCATTTTCTCTGTGCATCAGAGCTGGCTCGAGTCTTCTCAGTAAGATAGACAAAAAATCAAGTTAGATGCTCCAAGTGTGAAGAGCCAGTCATTCCAGCCATGGGAGGGGAATGGAAAGGAAAAAAGATGGGTGGGTGCAACAGCTGGAGCTAGCTCTGAGGACCCTAACTTGCTGTCCCTGTTCCCTTGCTGTGAGTAGGGGATGGTGGAGGGGGTAGCAGCACTGCTAGAGGCAGCCACCTTCGCAGAAGTAGCCATTGCACCTTACAGTCCACTGGTACCTCAGCAGCTGGCACTTGTGCTGCCAGCTTGTTTGACTCAGATGCAGCTCCTGGTGGCTTGTCCTGGGTGGCTGACCGTTTAGGTTGTGCTTAAAGCCTGCCTTGCTGCATCTCATTGCACTTAACTAACTTTCAACAAGCTTAAAACTGTCCAGCACTGTCTGACCACCACTGAAGTCAGTGTTAACATTTCTGCTGCCTTAATGGTGCAGGATTATGTAGTGGAGAATAAGGAAGGACACACTTACTCCCATGACACCGAGTGGATGTTTTATCACTTAGCTGAGGTTGGGCAAATCTTTTATCACCATATATTCAAATGACATCACAGGCAGTGCATTCAGTGGAGTGGAGCCACATGGGCAGCAGAAATAATGACAAGGCAGTGGGATCACTAGTGACCTGACAGTGCTGTTCTTTCTCACCAGTGAAAATCAGAGCTGAATGGGCACTATAAAAAACATAGAGCAAATGAGCCCACAGCTATTGCTGGCCAGAATGTTTACTACCATGTCATTCTAAGGATTTCAACTCGACTGTGTGAGCAGATAGCATTGCTTATTTTTATATGGCCATCTGCAATGCTGAACCTTTAGCCTAGATGAGCAGGCATCTCGAGTGCTTTTGAGGATTTATCACAAGCCTCCCTGTGTTGAGAAATTATGTATATTTGAAGTTCTTCAGTGTATACTGTGAAATTGCTATCAGAGGGCTTTTTCCAGGTATTTTGGGAGATACAAATATGGAAGATTTTTTCCTCCTCAGTCTCTCCATTTTGCCTCAGTAACTTAGAAGTCTACTGGTTGATTTTAACCAAATTTGATTAAAGATAGTTATTTCAGAGAATTTAACTCAAGTTTCATGAATATCAGTGACCAGGTACAGGACAGATGCCTTAGAAGAAAAGGGTCAGAGCAGACCCTGCATCAGTAGATGCTGGAGAATCCAACCAAAAGGTGTACATGTCAAGAAAAACATCAGACTTCAAAAGTTTCATTGCTCAAAGAACCAAATCTTCCAGAATCAATATTTGTCTGTTACTTGTACCATGAAGCAGCAATTAAACAAATAATCATTATCAGCAGCAACTTCACACTAATAATTCACGGCTGGTCAGCAGCCATTAACTTGTGTCTCTATGGACTCAGGTGGCTAAACTATTCCACAGAAGACAAATGCTCCACATCGTATTCTTCAAGTGGATAATTAGCAAGCAAGCAGCTCAGAGTGCTCAACACTAGTAAGGAATGTTTGGGACCAATTATCTGTTATAAACTAATCGTACCGGAAAACTGAAGAGAGTTTAAGTTCCACTTCATCCTGTCAGAAGTGTGGAAAACAGCTTCAGAAGATCTGTCCTACAAGAGTTTAAGCCTGATTACACATATCAATTTATGATTGAAAAATATAGAACTGATTGTTGATGCAGTCAACAAATTGTCTTAGTTTTTCACACTGCTTCTCTAGCTTTTATGAGAGAAAGTTAGTTCTCCAAGAGTATGTTTAATCTTCCAAGGTCTTTTTCTGACTCTTCTTGCATCCTGGGAGCACATGGGAAACTTGGACTCAGACTATTATCGCTGGACCTAAAACAAAGAAAGAAAAAGTGCTTCTCTCATGTCTTCTGCCCACACATCATCCTCTAGGTGCACTTCAGTTCACCATGAAATCTGTCTTGAATGTTCGCTCCAACTGACATGACAAAGATCCTTTGCTTAAAGTAATCCTTCAAGAGCTGTATGTATAGACAGCTTAGTATTATAGTATGATCTTTTACTGCAGAAAATTGCCTAACTACATCAGTCTTTAGCATTATAGTATGATCTCTTCAGAAAATTGCCTAACTAGGTGCATCTGTCTTTAGTGCAAAGCCATGCTGCACTGTGTTAAAAAATAAGAAAAAAAAGAAAAAAAAAGGTGAGTTTGTGATAAAACAATGCCAGGCAGATGGAGAAAAATGATCACTACTACTTACTGCATACGAATCGAACACTTGCTTTCATAACATTTCCCTATCTACCATCCTGGTCTACTTACTAATTTGCTCATCTTCTATGCCTTGACCTTTTCTCTATAAGCTTTGTGAATTGGGAAATATCATTAAGTATAAATATGTACAATGCCACTGCACGGAAACATAGCATCATCCTGCAGGCCTGCAAGAACTTCCCCAAAATAAATCTTAATAATAAAGCCAAAATAAAGCCAGTATGAAAGCCCAGATAAGAAAGAAAGTGCTTGGAACTGATGCAGAATTTGAGTATTTCGCAATATTCCCTCATCCTTAATCTGCTTGGATATTCAGAAGGCTAAAAAGATCTCCTTTACTATGTAAATTGCATACTACATAGCAGGAAACCAAGTGACATTTAAGTCAGTTAATTTATATCCAATTTACTATTTGGATAATGCTGATGATGTAATTAACCATTCCTTATGATTTAAAGGAATTAAAATAATGGAATTATTCATTTACATGCATAATTTTCAGTTAAGTAGATAGATAGCCAGTAGATTCATTTTTTACATAATTGTTATGCTTCTGATTAGCCCCAATCCCCAAAGATTATTTCTGATTTTATAGCCCCAGGTATACATATTGGACTCTCTAAGTGGAAATAAATTTAGAATTTACAAAATTCTTTCTTAGTGACTGTTTTGCTGAAGATATTTTCTGTTATGCCCGACAGATTCATTGACATTTCAATGAATCAAATCAGACTATTGTATGCTTAATACTGGCCTACGTTTCATCTGAAGTCAACTGTAACATGTTTGGAAGAAGAATTAAGAAACACTTTAGAAAAAAAATATTCCGTGGAATTGGTCTGTTCAGCTACAAAAATCAGATCCTGAACTGGTGAAGAGGCTTTTTGCAGATTGGGGGCAACCTCCATGGGATGTGTGGGAATCTAGGATGCAAGTACTGCATTCAGTATTATGCTTGAACATAAAATACTTTGAATCAAACCTCAAGGGATGATCACCTTTTCTCTATTGATTCATACTGCTGGTGACCAGACAGACTGATTGATATAGTAAACAACTCAATTTTCAAAACATTGTAAAAATTAGGGATTTTCAGGGGAATATCAAACTACACCATAACTCACAGGTCTTTTTCAATGACTTCACCCATGGTCTTAATTCAACACACATAAAATAGAAAAAGAAGAAAGAAAAAATTAGTTCATTAGATAAGTAAAAATTATCTGCCATCACACAAGTAAGTTCAGCCCAAATGAGAACTAAGTGAAAATGCATTTTCATTAAAAAGAGCATGTTTCTCCCAAGAAGCTATGAAATAGAAAATATTTTCCATTATGTTTTGAATGATCATGTTGATAATGAGAAAAATACGAAAACTACACATGATACTCTGTTGCTAGTGTTCTCTTTATTTTTACTTAATAACAATCTTTATTATTTTTCCCTCAGTAGAAAAAATTCCTGGCATGAGATTTTTAAATTTCAGGGTATACATTATAATATTGGTCATTGTCATAGGATACTCTCTCCTGAGGGGAACAGAAGGCCCAATATGCAGACTGGACCCACTTCTTAGGGAAGTCTGCTGCCTCCCTGGGGCCCAGGTTAAAGATGTGAAAAGAAAACTTCCTACCCTGGTACGGCCCTCAGATTATTATCCATTATTGATTTTTCATGTAGGCAATGGAGTTGCAATAAGAAGTCCACGGGCAATCAAGAGAGACTTCAGGGCCTTGGTACAAGAGGTTAAGGGATCAGGAGCACAAGCAGTGTTCTCCCCTACCCTTCCAGTTGCAGGGAATGATGAGGGAAGAAACAGACAGACCCAGCTGATCAACATCTGGCTCCAATCCTGGTGTCACCGGCAGAATTTTCCGGTTATAGATCGTGGTTCAGTCTACAGGACACCAGGCCTGCTAGTGACAGATGGGGTACACCTGTCTCAAAGGGGTAAAAGGATCTTTGCACAGGAATTAGCAGGGCTCATCATTGAAAGAGCTTTAAACTAGATTTGAAGGGGGGGAGGGATAAGGCTCACTAGAGATAAGCCTGGAGACGGCATGCCAATGTTTGAGGGACAGTGTGCTAGCGAGGTCCTTCGGTCTGCCATCACAGTGGAGGTAGGGGATGGAGGTCCACGCAGCAGCAAAGACGCAAGGGTTATCGATGTGTTAGAAACCTCAAAGCGACTGAGAACAGTCGTATAGGAATTAGGGCTTCTTCCTCCAAAAAGGTGGTGGGATCAATAGCCCAACTGAAGTGCATCTACACCAATGCACACAGCATGGGCAACAAACAGCAGGAGCTGGAAGCCATTGGGCAGCTGGAAAACTGTGACATACCAGCCATCACACAAACATGGTGGGATGACTCGCACAACTGGAGTGCTGCAATGGATGGCTATAAACTCTTCAGAAGGGATAAGCAAGGAAGGAGAGGTGGTGGGGTAACCCTCTAAGTTAGGGAGTGTTTTGATTGTCTAGAGCTTGATGACAGTGATGAAAGGGTTGAGTGTTTATGGGTAAGAATCAGGGGGAAGGCCAACAAGGCAGGTATCATGGTGGGAGACTGTTATGGACCACCCAACCAGGATGAAGAGGCAGACAAAATATTCTAGAAGCAGCTGGGAGAAGTCTCACAATCACTAGCCCTTGTTCTCATGGGGGACTTGAACTTACCAGATGTCAGCTGGAAATACAATACAGCAGAGAGGAAACAGTCTCGGAGGTTCCGGGAGTGTGTGGAAGAGAACTTCCTGACACAGCTGGTGAGTCAGCCAACTAGGGAAGGCACCCCGCTGGACCTGTTGTTTGTGAACAGAGAAAGACTTGTGGGTAATGTGATGGTTGGAGGCCCTCTTGGGCATAGCAATCACAAAATGATGGAGTTTTTGATTCTTGGAGAAGTAAGGAGGGGGGTCAGCAGAACTGCTGCTTTGGTCTTCCGGAGGGCAGATGTTGGCCTGTTTAGGAGCCTGGTTGTCAGAGTCCCTCGGTAGGGAGTTCTGAAGGCCAAAGGAGTCCAGGAAGGCTGGATGTTCTTCAAGAAGGAAGGCGCAGGAGCAGGCTGTCCCTATGTGCCGAAAGATGAGCTGGTGGGCAAGAAGACCGGCCTGGGCCGAACAGAGAGCTTTGGCTGGATCTCAGGGAAAAAAAGAGAGTTTATGACCTTTGGAAGAAGGCAACTCAGGAGGACTACAAAGATGTCATGAGGTTATGCAGGGAGGAAATTAGAAGGGCCAAAGCCCAACTAGAACTTAATCTGGCTACTGCCGTAATAGACAATAAAAAATGTTTCTATAAATATATTAGCAACAAAGGAAGGCTGAGGAGAATCTCCATCCTTTATTGGATGCAGGGGGGAAAATAGTGACAAAGGCTGAGGAAAAGGCTGAGGTACTTAATGCCTTCTTTGCCTTAGACTTTAGTAGTTGTTCTCCGGGTACCCAGCTGCCTGCGCTAGAAGACACAACATGGGGAGCAGAATGAAGCCCCCGTAATCCAAGGGGAAATGGTTAGTGACCTGCTACACCACTTAGACATACACTAGGCTATGGGGCCAGATGGGATCCACCCAAGGGTACTGAGGGAGCTGGCAGAAGGGCTCACCAAGCCACTTTCCACCATTTATCAGCAGTCCTGGCTAGCTGGGGACGTCCTAGTTGACTAGAAGTTAGCAAATGTGATGCCCTTCTACAAGAAGGGCCGAAAGGAGGATCTGGGCAACTACAGGCCTGTCAGCCTGACCCCAGTGCCAGGGAAGGTCATGGAGCAGATCAGCCTGCGTGCCATCACATGGCACATACAGGACAACCACGTGATCAGGCCCAGTCAGCATGGGTTTGTGAAACACAGGTCCTGCTTGACTAACCATGCAGAACATTATGAAAATCTAGGGTCAATGGTGATATATTCCATATTAAAAATTAGACACATGCAATATAAGACAACTACATCAAACCTCCAAGATTTTTCCAAAAAATTTTGTTTTGAGAAGGCCTGTTGAATTAGAAGAGCAGAAGGAGGGAGAAAGAATCATCTACATCATGAAAAAATGGTCTTTGTTCTATTTCTGTTGACAGGCGACTGCTTCAATACCTTGCTGTTTACTAGACAATAAAGGATAAACAGGGTTTAGACTTCATACAGGTTTAGCAGGGTCAGCCAGATTCATCTCCAGTTCCATGAGGTTTCAGTACCAAGAAGGAGAAATCCACAACAGCAAAAGGAAATGAACTTTTCAACAGAGACATTTTTGGCAAATTATAATCATCCCAATCTATTAAAGCATTCAAACATGTGCTTAAGAATAAGCAGGTAAATATTCCTAGTCAAATCACAAGAACTATGCATCAGATAAACCTGAAATTAATAGTACTGTAATTTCAATGAGAGACCTAATGTACTTCAGTTCTTTGCTGTTATAGTTCTCTTCTAGATTACAGTTTATGTAGCTGGGCAAAATTTTCAGATTATGTGATTATTTTTTTCTGCTCTGGAAAGAAACAGCAGAGCAAAAACCACGCTAAGTTGCTTTTTATAAATCTAAGGCCTGAAATATTCCTATTCTGCTGGAAGGTTAGGGAAAAAAAAATCGTATTTGTAGTCAAAAAAGTATTCCTCTTATTTTTTTCTTTTTTTTTTTTTTTTTTTCTTCACAGCACGTGCTTCTAAAGACCTTCACTGCTATTGAAACTGACAGGGCAAAATCTGATCCTTTTTATAGATATTTAAAAGTATGAAATACAATTTCATAATTTTATGATGAGTTTGAAAAATAAGTCATCAATTCATTACTTTGTAGTACAGCTTGTCCACTAATCTTTACCCTTTTATTTTCTTTCACACTATAGATTCTCTAAAAAGGGGTAAATTCCAAACTCTATAGATAGTTAGCTGTGATGTACGGTTGTACCAATTTACAGTTTAACAATATGGTAAAGAAAAACATTATTCTCTACTCTAAAGACAGCATTTATATTGACTAATGAAAAAAAATGGGCTACGTGCAACTAAAATCATGGCATAATAGCAGACATCAGAACCTTACATGGCTATATCCAAGGGTTTAGGACTGAATTCTTTCAAAGTGGTGAAATTGTGACACAAATTATCCATATATAATTTACTGCTTCTTTAAAGCTAGAGCTTTAAGAGTTCATCATACTCAGGAGCCAGTTTGGTATGTCAGTATTATAAGGAAGAATTATGTGGTGATGGGGGAACAACTCAACTATTTAAGCATGGCATTGTATGCTCAAGATTTTCAGTGGTTACTCTCTTATGAAAGAGATAATCCTTACTACTTTGAAGACAGGCAGGTTTTCTCATTGCCTTCATGGGAAGAAAGATTGAACCATCACTAAACATCAAGTATTTAAAAACTACTGACTGTGGTGAGAACCAAGGGAGATACAGCATATTCACTACTTCTTAATAGATTTTAATCTGAAATTAAATTAATCTCCTAATTATTGTCTTCTTCAGCAGTGAATTTCTAAGTGCCATAGCTGCACTCTAGAAACTAGATATTTCTTATAAGAGGGAATTAGGATTCACAAGCCTGAGAGCCCAGATATACTGGTTTGGCTTCTATTTCCATATAATTTACACCCTTCCCCTTTTTTCATACTCTGTTTCTTTTTTCAATGGAAGTATTCTCACAATCCTTGTTCCCCTCTGTAAGAGGAAGATTGAGCTAAAACACGGGAGGTTCATCAGCAATCCACTAACCCCTCTCTGCTGTAAACCCTAAAATATCAGACTCCATGAATTGATTTTCTTTCATTTTCTGCTGCAGGCGTAACTGTTAATGAAGTTGCCAGGTCTGTTGAGATTCTAAAGATTTATTTGTTATACTGAACATAATGTCAAGACAGAGAGTTATTGGTTGCTTTACTCTGACAGTTTTATTCATGAAGCAGAATACTGGAACTTACGGAAGCTTAGCTCACTCAATACATCATTCCTGAAACTTAGTTAAAAGCTTAATGCAAACTTAGTTTAAAGGAGAACAATTGCCTTTAACATGCAAATATTTTATAAATAAATTACCTTAAAACATCAGAGTGAATTATTCTGTCATATAATCACTGTAAGGAAAGTTGTGGGCTGACTTCCTTGCACTAGCTCTTAATCAATCCAGACCACAGTAATCAGTATTAGAGATGTCCCTTTAAATGCCCTACCCTGTTCAGTTTGTGTCCCTATCCCCTCTTGTATTCATATTTGAGTTCAGCTGCATCAAGGCAAGTGTGGGACTCAAATTTGGATCTGGGACATAAAAATCAGATTTGAGACAACACACGAGTTTCCTTCCTCTGGCAATAAATAAAACCTCTCAATATCCTTATTTGTACAATAGCAGTATTAAGATTTACTTGGCAAGAGAGGAACAACACTTTGCAAGATGCTAACTGCCCAGACTTAACTGTAGCTCAATGTCAATGACTCAGATTGGTTCTCTCGTGACTCCCCGACCCTGATGAGCAGGATTGCACATCCCAGCAACTGCCAGGCTTGGCTGTGAGCTACCACAATAGAGGGATTCATCATCACAATTTTAGGGAACAAATTAAATATGGACTGCTTATTGAAAGCTGTTAGCCATCAACACACATGCATACCTTTGTCCCTGTTATCCATAGTCATTCAGAGTCATCTCATGAATTCCAAGAACTGGAAACTTAGTTACATCTAATTTATATTTAGGAAAGTTAAACAAATAATTGTTTTCAAATTCACCTTTTTCTTTAAAAAAACTTGAAATTTAAACAATAAGAAAGCAGTATGACTACCTTTCAACTATATGACATATGACATAGTTTAGAAAAACAATACTCCACTCTGAAATGAGCAGGAGGAAAATTGTTGAGGCAGACAAGAGACTTTTTGGAAACGGAAAGCTCACACAGAATGTTTCCAAATCAAAAGCAGCACAATTTAAAATTTTGAGAAAACAGAAATGAAAGTCCTGAAATGAACGTAAAACTCTGTTTCTAGGTGTTTGTTTTTCTTTCTTGGAAGATCTTGTCTAGAAAGTGAGTTCTTAACTTCTGCAAAGATTGATTTCTTTATGAAGAAATGTCAGCAATTGGACTGAGTCTAGAAAGTGAAAAAAGGCCTTAAAGTGTTAAATCCTACTTTGGTGACACTGACTCCAAAACCTAAAAATAGCAGATTTGTTTTAATTATTTCAATGCACAACATTTTGGTAGGAATTAGATAAGCAAAAGCAAATTTGATTTCTTGAATCTTTTAATACAAAATATATATTTTTTTGAAAATCTGAATTTGCAAATCAAAAAGTTATCCTGAATATCAGAAACATTTGAGATTTATTGGACCTAAACTCCTAGCTTGAACTGAAGCAAGGATGCTTACATTTTCCAGCAAAAATGGGCTTTTCTGGAGTGAGTCCATTCCATGCTGCTACAAATCAAGTCCAGGTGCTACAATCACCTGACCAGGACAGACTTTGGGTGTTTGGTCTCCTCCTCTTACAGGTAACTCTAGTGACACCTAGTCTATACCGAACAAGCTCTGTCTTAAAACCAGTTTGACTTCTTTTCCTCCTCAGTCCCCCATGACAGTCAAGTACTCCTACTTGAAGATATTTGCCTGTGAATCTTGAAATACAAAAATTAGAGAAGAACCAAGAAAACACTTGAGTTTAATAATACACATTTATCAGAATATAAGTGTACGAAAGTCAACGTTTATGACCCCACAGAGGGAAGATACATGGCAGTGCTCTGAGGCAGGAAGGCTTTTATGAGTTTGGCATTGCTGTGTTACTCAGAGAAGGAGAACTAAATTCCAGTAAAAACCTTTACACCCTTCCACATTGCTGTGTGTTCTGTATACACTTTCTCTTGTAGAAAATAACGTTTTAGAGTGTTTTTATAAGATCTATTATTTTTTGCCTTTCTTTTGTAAAGCAAAAAACTCTAGCTATAGTGAGTCAAACACAGAAGGAAAAGAATACAAAGGAATATATTTAGGACATAGAATGAGAAAGCATTGAATAAAAGCATTGTGCTGCTCTCCCGGTGGTTTCTGTGTAAGTGCTACTTACCCAACCATTCCTTTGCTTAAAATAAGAGAGGACTTGATCCAGCTATAAGATATTCCTTCCACACATCTAGTCCTACCTGATCTTACACTAGAATTGGTCCAGTAAGAATGTGGTACTCTTCCAGTTCCAAATAAGTGAATTTTGCTTAGTGCTCCCCCATTACTCTTTTGTTGTAATCTTCACTGAAGCTCAGCATTATCCTCCCAATCCCAAATTATCAAATCATATTCATGCTTTCACTATTTTGTGAACAATGCTTAAAATCTCTGTTCAAATTCTTTTGCTTCCTGTGCTTCACTTTTACAAAATAGTTTCAAATGTCTCAAAACAAAATGTCATTTTAAGACCATGTTCTTCCCCCCACCGCTTCCCAAGAAAGCACTTCTCCAAGAAAAGCAAAACTCAACAAATGAAGAACAACTCAGGTCCAGCCAACTTGGGTGCTTTTGGTTTTCCTTTCCCTGTTCCTTTGTTCAGTTACTAAACTGAATATTGCAAATAACCCTGGCCGGAGACAAAGTACACTGCACGTTTATCACATGATTCTACATATTATCCCAGGGATGTCACCTACAGACTTATGACACATCATTTTCTGTAAAAGCTCTTCACTCAGCAGTCTCTAATGGCTGGATTTGTCATTTGACAGACAAAGCTGAAGATAAGACAAAAATAGAAAAAAAAAATTTCTATTAGGTGACGACAGAAGTTTCTGTAGGATGTTCTCCCCTCAGCCAAACTCCATGCAATGAGAGTTGTTCTACACATGTAAAACTGGCCTCCAACAATAACATTACCGCAAGAATTCACAGAATACCTTGTATGTATCTCCCACGAAAGTGACCACTTTCATTAGACAATATAAGATAAACAGGAGGTCAATAAAATACAGCAGAGTTCCACAAACCAGGGAGAAGACATATGTTCTTGTTCAAGGTCATGGACCCAGTCTGAGCTGCTGATAAATTAAAGCTACCCTTTTGAGATGCTTAAATTATCTGTGCCACGTGGATTGGGACCATTGACAGCTGATGAGAAAATTACTTCTGTACTACCTCGGGGGAATTCCCACACCTATTAGACCTCAGTGGAAATGAAATAAGTTTGCTTTAAGCTCCTTCTTGGCTGTATGCCAGAGTTTGGCAGAATGCATAAAAGAAACAGAGCTCCCAGGCCAGCAGTCACTTAGGCTTGGATTTGGGGTTTGACAAGGAATGCCTAAATGAGGCAAAGGAGGAAAAAAAAAGTGCCTTGCTTTGATTAGATGAATCAGAGAGTACACTGTCCTTCAAAAGAGGTAATTTTAAGAGACAAACATCTTATTTCCAAACAAGAATTGGTGACTAAGAGGATGGGATGGGGTGTGCAAAGCTCAGTCAGTAAAGAACCCAAGGTTATCTATTTAGCAGCCACAGGTTACAAAATATTCTGTAAGATTATTATAGATCCTGATGTGTAATTTCTCAAATGCACATGACAGATTCATCATAAATAATAAACCAATGCATAAATGTAGCTTATATCTTGGGGGATAATGCCACATTCTTTTCACTTGTAGGTCATCAGCTGTCATTTTCATTCCCAGCATTAGAGTCTTCAAAATCCCTCAACACTGGCGGTCCACTTCTACATAAATAATGCTGCACTCCTGTAGCTAGCTGAGTTTTCCAGGCAATAGTTGAGTGGAACAGAGCAGAATAGCTTTTCTTAATTGTCATACGAGAAGCAGGGAAAGTGTAATTTTATTCTAACATTTTATGAGGAGCAATACGAGAATAATATAGCTCCTGAAGCTGTTCTGTCTCTCTCTACTTTGCAGCAGAGCTTCCTTTAAGAACCCCTGCAAGAGAATCTGGATTCTCATGTCACTGCTAGCTGGCACAGACCACATTGCAAGTAGAAAATCCTGCAGCTAAATCCCGACTTGTTTTAAACCTCCGTGATTTGGACTCAACACTGATTCATGCCTAGCATTCATACTGTCTTTTCTCCGAACATTCTGGGTACAGGGTAGAGCTGGTCCAGTTTAAGATTATCCAGAACAAAGCTCTTAGATGAAAAAGAGGATCTCCTAAAGTCTTATGACGTTCTCCTGCTTGCTAACTTTTTTGTCTTGATAAGAATCGCTTGGCTCCAGGAAAGGGAATTAACAAGGTATTCCTAAAGTCCCTTGAATGATCCTGCCCTTTCTTCATCTTTCCACATCCTACTGGCTAAGTAGGCTTTCCAAGGTGCCTTACCTACTTCTGTTCATAGCCCTTAGCTCTCCTTGCGCAGAGATCTACAGGCTCTGAACTCTGCCATAAACTCCAGTGGGGTCCTAAAAATTGAGTGTTGAAAAGTAAAAATTCCTTTATGAATCTACTTTTTTCACTCTCAGCAGGGCTTGGATTATGTACTCCACAGGACTGTGATGGTCATAAAATGGCACAAACATTTTGCTTGTGCTTTATAAGCTATCAGTGAAACTCTTGGCAACAGATCTCAAATTAAATATGTGCTTTTCTTGAGTGGTGTCAGTCAGATAGTTCTGCCAAGACATCTCAAGCTACCCAGTTAAAGCTTACTACATTATTTATTACAGCAATCATCATCATCATCATCATCATCAATGTATTTATAGGCTTGTTTTACTTTCTTTTCATCTAGGCAGAGCTAGATAGCTTTTTTCAGAGTTTGCTGTTAAGCCTGGGTTTACTAAGGCTTTACAGAAACATTTTCTTTTCAGGTAACGGCATTAAAGGTTTATATGTGTTTTTACTTTTTGCCTTAAATTTATCTTTTATTAAAAAGCCACAAGAAGAAAGCAGTGGAAAAACACAACAAACGCAGTGCAAGCTCTTGGCTCATGGGGTCTCAGTTATCATCTGATTGTGGATTTTAAAATGACAAACAACACGCAAGTGAAAATAACATGTCATTTCTCCTCTCACCCACCTCTAGGTAAGTGGAATTGCCATTAAAAAAAAAAAAATCAAGGTAATTTGTTTTCGCTTGACAGCAGGAACTAAAAGTACATCAATGCTGCTGTCGTCAGCAGTATCTTAGATTCCCCCCTAGTGATGTTTCTGCCTGATCGAAGGGGACACTTGCAGAGCTATAGGCAGAGAAAGTCAAGCTCAGAGAGGAAATGGGCATTGCTCATACTTTCACCAAGCATCAACAGATATTTCATATTTGATCTTAAACTTAGGAAAGGGATAAAGGCTGAGGAAATTAAACACATTTCCAGACATTGCAGCTGACATTCATCAAATGATGGGTAACGCTACATGTTTTTTCCATTGGCCAACTATAAACATACATGGGCAACATTTTCTTGTACAACATTTTTGTTTGTATAAAACACAGTGATAACTACAATTTTATAACTCATAATCCCTTAGATAAAAAATGTTCCTATGTTCCTACATCCTTCCGATTCAAGGGAGTTAATTTCCACCTGTGAGAATTCTATCATCAGGCATCAGGGCTGCAGACTGTATGAAACAGAAAAGAGGTACTAAATAGTCCAGTTCAGTCATAATGGTCCCCTACCGTGTCTATTTATACATCAATCATCTGCTGAGCCATGACTCCTTCCTGTTTCCCTTAACATTCATCTCAAAGTTCTTAAGTACAAGGCAGGATCAAGATGTAAATGAGTCAAATTTAAATTAAACCTGGATCTCCTAGAGCTCAACAAGAGGTGGAGAAAAGTCCTCAATATTTTTGGTTCCCATTCCGCCCATGCTCAGTCAGGTTCCCAAAACCTACAATTTCTATGATCATACTGCAGTGGGGTCCATATTAAGAATTGCTACAAAGTGGTTCAAATTTTGACAGAGTGTTAGGCACCATCCATCTTCTCATTGTAGGTGAACTACTCTGTTTGTTGGTATGTCTTTTACCTTTTACCCCCTCCCTGATGCTCCCTCTGGCTTCATCAGTGTATTGCACTACAGGATATGATTGTAGGATAATTCAGGTTATATGGACTCTTACCTGGTCTCTAATCCAACCTCATGCTTAAGCAAGGTGAGCTATAAGGTCAGATCAGGTTACCCAGAGGTTTATCCAGTCTGGCCATGAAAATCTCAAAGAATGGAGATTTGCACGACCTATTTCAGCAATCCATTCACTGTCCTCATTGTGACAAAGTTTCTCATATCCAGTCAGCAACTCATGTAGCTGCAAGCATAATTCCCACTGCACCTTACCATCTAACATTTTGACACAGGTTCCTAGTTCTCCATGACTGGTCATACACAGACTTCTATAGTCTCCCTTTAGAAATTAATGGAAATTAATGGTTTACATTTAAATTTTCTACTATTTAATGTTTATTACCTGACATATGAATTAAATGTTCTTACCTATAAGATTTCATTAACTTTTTTCATGGTTAAAGAAGGTAAATCTGATACATGTTCTTGTGATTTAACACTCTATCATTGGTTTATTAATCTCTGTGTAAAGCGTTTAGAAAATACCTATTTTCTGCTTGCAAGAAAACAAATACTGGGGCTTTTCACTTATTTTCTTTCAGTATTCTTCCCAGAATGTACCTAGATTTCCAAATGGTACTATGTTGTTTGGAGGATGTAATTTTGAATGTGTTTTGAAGCACACTAAAAAATAAACTGTCTCCACACTATTACAATATACATAGCTGAAGCAGCCTGTCAGAAAGCCAAATGAAAAGTCCCTGTATCCTTGCCTTCAATTCCGGGCCAAGCTGGAAGTGCATTAGGGTACTCTAAATTCTATCAGCTGCCATCTCCTTTGGCATTACTTGTACTAAGACCTCCAGGAGAAAAGTTATAAAGAACAATCTTTTCTGCTCCTGTTCACCTGAGATTTCTCCACTTTAAGAGAATCCTTAGTTGGAACTACCAAAAGTGGAAAAATCCACCCACAAGACCTGCAAGAGTGGCTAGGCATAAAAAATCTGATCTGGTGTCAGGCATTACTTTAGTTGCTTATTATATACATAAGATTCATGAAACAGAAAAAAATGAATCTC
Source organism: Harpia harpyja (assembly GCF_026419915.1). Lineage (NCBI taxonomy): Eukaryota > Metazoa > Chordata > Aves > Accipitriformes > Accipitridae > Harpia > Harpia harpyja. Next base: position 11,490,367 of record NC_068957.1, read on the forward strand.
TGCAGAACACATTAAAAATGTTATGTGAATATCCATTTGCTTTGTTCATATTCCTTTTTGTTTGCATTTCCCAAATACTCCAGTGAAAAAGCTTTCCTAGCACAAGTCTTTGCAAAGATTTAATATGGTATGCTCAAATTGCAAATGAGGAATGGTACACTCAAATATGTGGTTCACATTGCTTTTAGTTATAAGTCATTGGAAGAGAGGACAGGAAAGTTGCCACATGGCTTCTTTAAATGAATATTCATAATTGAGCGTTTGTGAATGACTGAGAATTACTGACTTTAAAAGATAAATTGGAATGCCTACAAATAATTGAGTAATGTATAAACTGGAGAACAGTGGATTGAAGAGAATTAGACAAATGGATGCACTTCAAAATGAAAAGCACAACTATGTTTTTGAGTGAGACGGCTAAAACCCTGCTTCCTTTATTTTTCATGATGTTTAACAACTACCAATGAACAAACTGTCTAGGTTGGCCACCCTCCACCCTATAACATCGAAACCTTTCTTTCACTTTCTTGCAAAGGGGCATATATGTGTCCTGAAGGCTGTGTGTGTGAGCCTCAGGTTTCCTTCTCCTCCAGGATACTAAATAGGACAAAGGACTTATTACACTTACTTGTGGGAAGTGGTCGTTTTCTGACCCTCAGCTTGACTGCATACCACCCAAAAGCTAGAAATAAATCACAGCCAGGCATATTGTGCTTTAACCCTGCCCATAGTCCCCAATTAATTAACCTAAAGTGAAAGAGTCCACAGAGCCTCTTGTCAGTCTAACTTGCATGAGAAATTCTTGCCTAGCCTCCAAAACCTGCAAACAAAGCAAAATAACAATAGTATTTCATAAGCACAAGTTCAAGAGTGTATGCTGTTTTATGACTGTAAAAAAATTATTACTGTTTACCATAAGAGAGTTCCCTACAGAGGGTATGCTGAGAGCCATCGAGACTTATCACTCACACAGCTTAGGCAAGCAAAAATCTGACTTTGTTATGCTTAAATCCCATGCTCAAGTACAAGAAGGAAGGTGACTATCACTGAAAGCATCTCTGCTAGCAGATGTAGGCCAAAACTACAGCAAGGGAACAAGCTTGGTTTCTGAAAGAGGTTCTGTGTGGGACCTACCACACTCAGCTGTCTTGTGCAGCTGTCCAGGAACAGGGTGCACATCTGTAGAGCAGCCACTGGAAGGAGTCCAGGGGAGGGTAGAGTAGAAGGAGAGGACTCAAAGGGCCCAAACCAGAGTTCTGATCTTAGATACCCGTGAATTGTAGGCTGTGTTGGAAATGAACAACATCTGGAAGCCAATTTGCTATAGTGAACCTGCAGGAAACTGTATGTGTATGTGTGTGTGCATGCACATGTGCACATGTAAATAAAGCTTCCTGCTTGATTGATTGCTGGTAAATGCAAATTGCTTTCTTCATATATCTACAGAGTGCTATCAATATACAGTCTCAGACAGTCATGAACTGTCACTCATATCTAATTTCTGGGGTTTTTTTCCCTTGAGCATTAGTGTTGGATTTTTCATGTTGTTCTGGGTACTCCTAAAGGGCCAAATTTTGAAATATTTTAATCAGGAAACACATCTGCTATAATCCGTTAGAGCCAAGCATTTGCAACTGAAAGACTGTTTTGACCCCGGAAGAGTGATTGAGAAACAGAGAAATTAATTGCAACTTTAAATTTAGCCTGAATAAAAAAGCAAACAAGCAAGGGAGAATGTTTCTTTTGGGGGGGAAATCTCATTTCACTAGAGACTTAAGGATTAATAGGTCTGGAACCTTGGCTTGCCCCACAGAAAGGAATATGTCCAATGGAGCAGAGCTGTGCTTAGTGAATGTGGGGCCTCTCTGAATAGAGACCTAAGAGCCTGCATTGATTTCCTACAACAAGAGACTGCAGCATTCCCTCATGTTAAACTTAATTCTGTTTGATACTGTTTATCTGTCTAAGACACATTGACATGGAACATTTTTCAATATAAGAAGATTTAGACTCCTATTTGTGACTACTGTCAGAGAGGATTCCTGTATCGTTTGGCTGAGAGCAGGCAGGGAAAGAAGGCAGCCTGTGAGAATTGCCTACCATTAATAATGTGGTATATTTCCAGGTGTTGTCACTGAATGTCACTCTGACATATTCCCTGAAGAAGCCTCACTATCTAACTGACACAAGCACAGGTGGGACTTGTAATAATGTGCTCAGGAGTCTTAAGAAGACTTTCCCACTCAGCTTCCCGGTTCTGCATCTGCTTCCACAGAGACAAATCTTTTGATAGACCTCAAAAGTGTCACATAAAATGGCTTGCATCTTTCATATTTTTCACATGAGTTTTTCCTTGCTTGCTGTGGCAGGCTCAACCATCCCCACCCACTACTACTTCTATTTCAGGGAGCTGTTTTATGACTAGCTCCTCTTTAAGAGTATGTTGTAATAGACGTCAGATGGTAAGAGACTTAAACACAAGGACCACAAGCCTTGGCAAGCAGATAATGGAGCCCTAAATATTGCTGTGCTTAAGTTTAGTACAGAGTGCAGGGATGAAAGGCAGAAAGTGCCCATCGTTCCCCCTTCTCCTTGCTGTCCTCCTTTCCCAATCCACTTGTGTTTGTTTCTGTTCTATAAAATCACACTTGGCAATCTTCAACCTACTGAAGTTTTTCTTCTGGGTAGAAAAAAGGGTGATAATTATGAATCCTGTTCCAGCCTGGCAGTTTACATATCTTCAGCATCCATCCACACAAACTCTACATCCTTCAGTATAATGATGTGCGTCCAACATTTATTTTTGGATCTTGGTAAGTGGTATCAAATACCCAAAATTTCTTCCATCCTACCTTTTTACACTACTTACAAGCACTCAGACATCCTGTAAGAACAGAGTAAGCAATACTCTTATTACAAGCCAAAATACTTCAAAGATTAAAAAAATCATTTGTATTTGAACATGATCTCAGAAAGAAATAATTATATACTTTCCATGTTATTTTAATGAATAAAAGAAGTTTGGGTTCTTAGGTCTTTCAGAATACAGGTTATTTACCAGGTAGCTGTCAGACAACCTTAATTCTGTAATCAACAGATGAAGAAGAAGTGGAACTGTCATGAAGCTTAACTGACTCCTTGGACTAAGACAGTCATCTATAGGGAAGTTAAAGATGACCAGAGAAGATCAGGTTTGAGACCATCTAAGGAACCTGAAGGTGCACAAGTCCGTGGGACCTGATGAGATGCATCTGCGGGTCCTGAGGGAACTGGCGGATGAAGTGGCTAAGCCACTATTCATCATATTTGAGAAGTTGTGGCAGTCTGGGGAAGTTCCCACTGACCAGAAAAGGTGAAACATAACCCCCATTTAAAAAAGGATAAAATGGAAGACCTAGGGAACTACAGACCAGTCAGTCTCACCTCTGTGCCCAGCAAGATCATGAAGTGGATCCTCCTGGAAACTATGCTAGGGCACACGGAAAATAAGAAGGTGACTGTTGACAGCCAACATGACTTCACTAAGGGCAAATCATGACTGACAAATTTGGTGGCTTTCTATGATGGAGTTACAGTGTTGGTGGATAAGGGAAGAGCAATGGACATCTACATGGACTTGTGCAAAGCATTTGACACTGTCCCACACGACGTTGGAGAGACATGGATTTGATGGATGGACCACCTGGTGGATAACAAATTGGCTGGATGGTCGCACTCAGGGAGTTGCAGTCCATGGCTCAATGTCCAAGAGGAGACCAGCGATGAGTGGCGTTCCTCAGGGATCAGTATTGGGACTGATGCTGTTTAACATCTTTGTCAGTGACTTGGACAATGGGATTGAGCATGCCCTCAGCAAGTTTGCTTATGACACCAAGCTGTGTGGTGCGGTCAACATGCTGGAGGGAAGGGATGCCATCCAGAGGGACCCGGACAGGCTTGAGAGGTGGGCCTGTGCGAACCTCGTGAAGTTCAACAAGGCCAAGTGCAAGGTCCTGCACATGGGTCAGGGCAATCCCAAGCACAAATACAGGCTGGGTGATGAGTGGATTAAGAGAAGCCCTACAGAGAAGGACTTGGGGATATTAGTGGATGAAAGACTGAATAGAAGCCAGCAATGTGCTCTCGCAGCCCAGAAAGCCAATCGCATTCTGGGCTGCATCAAAGGAATCGTGGCCAGCAGGTCAAGGGAGGTGATTTCCCCCTCTACTCCACTCTCATGAGACTCCACCTGGAGTACTGCGTTCAGCTCTAGGGTCCCCAACATAGAAAGACATGGACCTGCTCAAGCAGAGGAGGGCCACGAAGATGATCAGGGGCCTGGAGCACCTCCCCTATGAAGACAGGCTGATACAGTTGGGGTTGTTTAGCCTGGAGAAGAGAAGGCTCCAGGAAGACCTTGCAGCAGCCTTCCAGTACCCAAAGGGGGCCTACAGGAAAGATGGGGAGGAACTCCTTAACAGGGAGTGTAGTGATAGGACGAGAGGTAACAGTCTTAAACTGAAAGAGGGTAGATTTATAGTAGATACTAGGAAAAAACTCTTCACCATGAGGGTGGTGAGGCACTGGAACAGGTTGCCCAGAGAAGCTGTGGATGCCCCATGCCTGGCAGTGTTCAAGGCCAGTTTGGATGGGGCTTTGAGCAACTTTGTCTAGTGGAAGGTGTCCCTGCCCATGGCAGGGGGGTTGGAACTAGATGATCTTTAAGGTCCCTTCTAACTCAAACCATTCCATGATTCTTTGAAAGCCTGGAGCAAGGCCTGAATTTCTTTTTATGAGTCTAAAATTAAATATCTACTGATATAACACTAGGCATCATTCACTTCATAAACAAACCACTAATATCATATCAGTGTATGCATATCAGACCAAATCCCAACAGAAGTCCTCAGTGGAACTATGGGTAGTAATCAAAATTCCCATAAATGAAGCTCACTCAGCATTTTCTTAATTCATACCAGGTCCTCAGAACACTCTGAAATTTAAATGCTTTAATGACAGGCTGCACTGCAGTTCTCTAATTAACAAGTGTTCATGGAACGTGCTGCTCTGCAATAGGACACATCCTACAATGGCTCATAATATGAGTGGGAAGGTAATAGACACATTTAATAGCACAAATTAACTTGATGGTAATGAAGAAGCCTCCCTGTCAGTGATATCACAAATTAAATTATCTGCTACCTCACTAGTGATGAGCAATAAATAAGCAAGCTACACAATTGCTTACAAATAAAACAGCACAAGATAAGTTTAAAGATGTCTGTCTTGGAATCTCTTTGGCATAGCAGCATTCACTCCCTTAATTCTGATACTATTTGTTTGTAGGTGAACTGGATCTTCAGCATTATCTTAATTAAGCTTTTAAAATTTAATTTCCTTTTTCAAAGGAGAGTATCTTGGGCACTACACAGCATGTTTTCATTAACAATGCAGCAGCTTCAACAGAGTACTTTCAAGATGAACAGAAAACAACAACAAAAAGAGCTCTATCAGCCGATGGCCCTGTGGGGGGAGGGAGGGGCACTGTGCAACACAAGGCTCTCAACAGCCACCCTGAAACACGATAGATTCCCCAAAGGAAGTCAGTCATTAATGATTAAGCTGCAAACTGTGTTTTAAGACCACATAGTTTATTTAAATTAAACTTCAAGTTTTAGGAAAACGTTAAAGACTGCAAATACTTGTATCAAGAGTTCTTTTCAGGGGTTTTTTGACATTTTGAGATTTAACTGAAATTAGACCCTGTAGTTTTTTGATGTTGAAAACAATTGAAGAGACTAGCAGATTATTTTCCTGAAATTGGTTACAACAGAACAGGGTTATCAATTGTTGTAGCTCATTCAAAGAGATTCTAAGACCACTTTTGGTAGTTCAGTAATTAATCATGTTAACTGCAGATGCAACACCCTTACTTGGCACTTGTTAGAACTGCCAATTCAAAAATATTCAAGACAATGAGTGATCCAAACAGAAAAAGTACGATGAATTTTTAAAAACTTTTATAAAGTGCAATGAATCTTTGCTATCAACCAAGATTGTAAAATACAGAAATATTAGTCTTTTTTTTTCTCCATACCTTCCATGTGATTCTGGAGCTTTCACTTAAATGCAGAAGGTATAATATCCCATGAGTCACAACCGTGAGATAAAGACGAACCAGCAGCAACTGAGCTTAAAATTTCACGGCTCACACAGTACAACACTGATGTACTTTGAACAATTACAGATAAGATTTGTGTCTATCATGTGATGGTGTTTTAGTTTACGCACTTAACTGCAAAAGACCACATAAACTGTTAACATGCTATTGTAACCAAGTATGTAAGTGCAAAACAGTTAGTCTAGCAATCTTTTGGCAAGTAGATAATATAAAACCACTGCTAGTGATCTGCCAATCTTCTGTTAATACAAGTGATGTTAGAATAGAGATACAAAATGATGCAGGTCTGAGCAGTTCCAGTCAACAAGGTAAGCCTAACAACAATAGCAGATTGAAGAGTAGCAGTACATTCTCCTCAGTTAGGGTTTTCAAGATTTACTGGAGAAATAATGTCTTAGCAGTCCTAGTCACCTGAAGCATAAAAATAAATACATATAAATGTATCCAGTCAGAGCAAGTATGCTGACATTACCTTTTTTTACAAGGTGAAAACTCAATAAATAAGGAAATCAACTAACACATAGTTCACAATGCTATCTAAGATAAAAAGAAAAAGGTAATGACCTTAGCAGACATCAATAACTTCACCCAATGGTGCTGGACAAAACTGTTTGTTTGGCTGTAATTTAGGGAAGATTAGTGTTCTGTTAGATGCACTAAAGTTTAAATAATACAATTCTTACAAATAGTCCGTACTTTTCTTTCCCTGCTTAGTAGGAAGATTCCTGCAATAGTCCTGATTTTATGGAGCCATATTTCTTTCTACATGAACGGCAAGAGACGTGATCTTAAATACTGGAGCAGTTTTGAGAAAGTTCTTCTTTCCCATTTAATAAGGACAATGAAACAATTCACAGATTGTTTCTCCTGGAAAGAAAAGCTATTTTGCAATAACTACTTTGTAAAGTAATGAAACTAGGTGAACACTGGAAGACCATGACAAAATATATTTGGTTGAATCATGTCTGGCAAATTTTGAAAGTCTTGAACAAAAATGTTTTACAGATAGATCACTCAAATAGCAACATTTAAATGAAAGTTAAACTGTATTCAAATATCCTATATTAAAATTGACATAATTATAATTTTCCAATCATGGAATTAATTAAAATACTGCATTCTCTAGTAAAGTTGTCTAAAGATTTATTAAGATCATACACAGAAAGCAAGGCAAAAAGGGAAAGTATTCATTTATCCAAAGTATTTGGGATTTGTAAAGTATCCCCAATATCACAAGTAGAAACAAAAGAAGTTCCAAATATCCAGATAATTCTGAAAGTCATTTTAAATTCAGTAACAAGTAGTTGGCACTTTTTGGCCTATACAATGACATTTATAGCATAAGACACAGTAAAACAGCCAATGATGAACCTAGAACAGTAAGTTTATAAAGAAAGACAGCAGTCTGTCAATTGATAAGTCATTTACTTTACAACAGTTTGCTGCAAGTCATTTTTCTGTGTTTGTATTTATTGAAGGTGAAAACAATTCCAAACTATTTATTAATGCTCCTAATCAAAAGAGATTTCCATATTCTATGATCTAATTTCAATCACATCAAACTCCTTTCACTGTTTGGTACAACAATAGAACTGTAGTTGATCCTTATTTCTACTAGATTTGGTTTCAGTCATATTGTGGTGGGTTAATCCTGGCTGGACGCCAGGTGCCCACCAAAGCCGCTCTATCACTCCCCCTTCCTCAGCTGGACAGGGGAGAGAAAATATATCAAAGGGCTCATGGGTCGAGATAAGGACAGGGAGAGATCACTCAACCAATTACCATCATGGGCAAAACAGACTCGACTTGGGGAAAATTAATTTATTGCCAATCAACCAGAGTAGGGTAATGAGAAATAAAACCAAATCTCAGAACACCTTCCCCACACCCCTCCCTTCTTCCCGGGCACAGCTTCACTCCCGAATTCTCTACCTACCCCCCACAGCGGCACAGAGGGACGGGGAATGGGGGTTCGGGTCAGTTCATCACGTTATCTCTGCTGCTTCATCCTCTTCAGGGGGAGGACTCATCACACTCTTTCCCTGCTCCAGCATGGGGTCCCTCCCATGGGAGACAGTCCTCCATGAACTTCTCCAATGTGGGTCCTTCCCACGGGCTGCAGTTCTTCACGAACTGCTCCAGTGTGGGTCTCTTCCATGGGCTGCAGTCCTTCAGGTACAGACTGCTCCAGCGTGGGTCCCCCATGGGGTCACAAGTCCTGCCAGAAAACCTGCTCCAGCGTGGGCTCCTCTTTCCACGGGGCCACAGGTCCTGCCAGGAGCCTGCTCCAGTGCAGGCTTCCCACGGGGTCACAGCCTCCTTCGGGCATCCCCCTGCTCCAGCATGGGGTCCTCCCTGGGCTACAGGTGGATATCTGCTCCACTGTGGACCTCCATGGACTGCAGGGGGACAGCCTGCCTCACCATGGTCTTCCCCACAGGCTGCAGGAGAATCACTGCTCTAGCGCCTGGAGCACCTCCTCCCCCTCCTTCTTCACTGACCTGGGGGTCTGCAGGGTTGTTTCTCTCACATCTTCTCACTCCACTCTCCGGCTGCAGTTTCTGTGTGCCCTGCAACTTTTTTTCCTTCTTAAATATGTTAGCCCAGAGGTGCTACCACTATCGCTGATTGGCTCGGCCTTGGCCAGCAGTGGGTCTGTCTTGGAGCCAGCTGGCATTGGCTCTGTCAGACATAGGGGAAGCTTCCAGCAGCTTCTCACAGAAGCCAACCCTGTAACCCCCCTGCTACCAAAACCTTGCCACACAAACCCAATACACATATTCCTGGATGTGATATGGACAACTGAATCAGAAATACTAAAGCTGTTGGTCTTCTATGAATGATGATGATTGATTAAAGGCTTGCCAATGCTGACAGTTGATTGTTAGAATACTTGAATAAAATATAGGTTTTTCAACATCTTGCAGAAAATGGCCTTCATAGACTGTGTTACTCTATCTGCAACATCTGACTGGGAAGATGAATATTCTAACCCAGGCATTAAAGAAATAGCTTAACAACCCAAGCAGCACTTGAAATAAAGAACAGGAAGAGATGGGAGAATGGGACAAAGGGCTTAAAAGTTAACTTGAAAATACTTCTTCAAAAGTATTCCTTGTCACATAATGGAATGAGTGCCTCAAGCAGGAGACGTCAAGGGTGTAGCCATCTTATGAACTATTTCATTTTATTCTCAAAGAGAAAGTTGGAGGAAAAGTACTTAATGAAAAAAACCTGCTGAAAAAACATGAGCAAGTATAAATGGAATATCAAAAAGCTACAGCAGAAAACAAAGCTGAGATTCAATCAGTTCGGAAGCTATTAGCATAAATCTCTTTCTTTCCTTCAAATGTGATGAAAAGAAAACTTTTCAGCTATGGTCTGTAGTGAAGCTACCCTGTAACACCAATTCTAAGAATTTAAGATATAGATTCTGAAACTGCCCAGTAATTAAGAGGAACTAGGAAGAAATCTTTCAATGTGCTACTTAGAAAAAAATTGTCATGGAAGAAAGCCTTACCAACTGATTCCATAGACCTCTTCTTTTATTGCATTTCAGGTTCAATATTAAAGCACATTCTGTTTCAGCTTGCTTTGTTTTTCCCACAGTAGATTTAGCCAAGAAAGGAGTAACTTCGACTGAGTGAATGAACACATTGTTGAGACTCATTTTTACCTTTGATTAGAATAAGAAAGCTAGGAGCACAAACATTCTGTTGCAGAAGCTGAACTTGAGTCAGGACAGTGGAAGCAATGCTGTTCAACACCAAATCTTCATGCATCTAAAGTTCAGCCAGATTATGTGCAAAACATTACTACTGTTCCTTTTGGAACTACTTTAAGCAAATGACTGATGTGTCTCTGGTGTGATGACAGGTCCTGGTCAAAGAAGAAACTGATAATCTGTAAGACTGAGATAAAGGCTCAGGGATATGGAAGTAATTTGCCCTCCGGGCCATACAGCAAGACCTTACTTGCCATTCCATAGTATTCCAGGATACTGAGGAAAGACAGGTACAACTTGGGCTTTCTTGTAAACAGACATGTAAGGCATGCCTAAATGAAATCTGCTGCTTCTCAGTCAATTCTAACCTGCAATTATAATTTTTACTTTCTAGCATAACATTCTCATGGGCTGTGTTGCCCAATCTGGTATCACTCCTAGATTCATATGGACAGCAAGCTCACAGGTAAAAGTATCAAGATTACATCTTTCTCTGCACAGCAAGGTAAGCAAAAGAAATTGTAAAGCCATAAATCCATCCATATTCTAGTCCCCTGAGTTTAGATTATATATACAGATTTATGAAGTCCTCTCATCCAAAGGTATGGCCTCAATTTTGCATCTTTATTTTTATGTGTAATCTCATTCCATTCATATAATTTGACATAGCAAGGTAAACGTATGCTGATTGTCTATCATCATGTGCCTGCTTACAGAAGCAAAGGCAGGACACAGGATAGAAATATAATTTCTTCTATAGCTGCCCTCCTCCTCCTCCCCCATCTACACACATGCAATTTACAGCCATTATTGTTTATTTCCCTCAAAAATGATCTGATAAGGCAAAATCTCCATGACCTCGGTGAGTCACTGTTACTCAAACACAGGCTAGTAAGATGAGTTCACACCAGTACTATTTATTTCCAAACAAATAGTTATAATTTGCCAAAAACCTTTAACAGCCACACAGTTACATAGGCATTGAGTCTGTAACTTCCTTTTAACATTTCTTAGGCAAACCAGCAAAATATAAAACCCTGCTGCTACTCTGAAGAACAGTTAAGTATAGGCCAAGAACAAAGCAATTGTGCTTTCAAGGCTGTGCACAGTCCCCTTGTGTGCACTGATTACTAGAGCCTGTCATCTCCTGTTGATACGAGAAAGAGAATGCATGGCAAAGAAAATCATGCAAACCAGCTATAATACACAGGTTTTTATCTAATAGGTTATGATATTCTATTTAAACTGGAATGGACCATGACAATGAGAACACATGCATATCTGTTAATGTCCACACATGTTATTGGTAATGTGCTTCAAAATCTCAGGAAACTACACATTTATGATGGTTGACTATCAAAAGTCAGATTTTCTAACTTAAATAGTACAGATCAAACAGCTTGATTTTAAGAGACTTTTTCATATTTTTTAAAAAGTTTTCATTCCAAACCATTTTTGAACCACAGACTGACACTTACAACAAACCCTTGTAATCTAGTCTATTACCACAAGAAAGACTTCAATATTTTATGATGTTGTCAGATTACTTGATTGCAATATACACAATAGATCGTAAGTTTAGCCTTAAATCTCAAATGGCAGATGACTACCTTCCCTAAGAGACAACCTTATGCCTTCAGACTTCTGTTTTCATAACTCAAATACAGGCTAAACTCAAGATTGATTCTTTTCCAGGTAACAAAACAGAAAGCTATACCCCCCTTGAGTCCACAGTGGCCAACCAAAGGATTTCTTACCAAGTCAATTAGCAATATAAATTCCACCCAGATGAATGTATTTAGGTGCATAGTGAGATCATTAACCTTATTGTGCCACCCTGTCTTATTTTCAAGCTTCCCACTAATCTGTTGCTAATAGATACAGGTGCCAGAATTATTGCCTACAAAGGTTTTTCCCTAGAATGGAAATAATTTGTGCTGCTGTCATTTACCACTCATGTTTCCAAGATTCCTCTTATACAAACATGTGGAAGACATTACGAACATTTTGTACCTCCATGGAGGGAAGTGCCAGTGCTTCTGGTTGTCTGCTTGTTCCCATCTGTGTACTTGCAGCCAGGCAGGTCAAGCTGGCTCACTTCAGAGCCCTGTTGTTTAGGTAATATCTTGTGACACAGTAGAGGATCCTGAATTTTGCAAAACTGTAGTTCAACTACAGGTCTCATGGCCTCCTCTAGAGGAAATTCTCTTTTCTCCACGCTACCTTGTCAGCACTATGTTTAAACACAGAATTTACAGCCAGTGTGAAAGGCCCTAGTGATAGCCCTGCTTGGAGGGACCTGAGAGCTGGTGGTACTACGCTACAGGGAGACTGATGAGGATATCAACCTTGAATGATATGGCTTTGAGTGCCAGCAGAGAATTGCACAACTGAAGCACTATGGGAGACTGCTCTCTCTGAAGGCAGTGCAAATCAGCATCTTGCAGAGTCCCGCTGTTCAAGGCTGCTTTCCTTTGTCACAAGATGAAGTTTCCAAAACTTCTCCCCTATCTAAGGCAGTCTCCCAGGGTAGCGCCTTACTGCTCTCTGTCCTCAAAGCACAATCCAATACTAACTCATTAAGACCGGACATTTAATGTGGCCTTGTGACTCACTATAACCCACTTCAATTAATTGGTTATTTTCATGTCCTTGATGGTTTTGGTACAAGCAGACAGTATTCTCTGGATACATTTGTTTCCTCAAGTCTTGCCACACATGTCTGTTAGCTACTTCTTTGTATTACTAATGAGTCTAAACAACACCTTGAGGCGAATCTTGATTAGTGTGTTAATTAGGAAATTCCTAGCAGGCACTTTGGGTGACAGCTTAGTCCCAAACACCAACAATAAAACGTGTTCAGATTGAGACATCAGGTTGAATTATAAAGATGGACACACTGGAAATGCTTGTCAAACAAATCAATCTCCTCTCTCTATTCCCAGTCCCTTTCCCCAACTTCTGTAGTGCAAACCCTTAAAAAGCAAATGCTTGCACGAAACTAGCCAGGTACTGGCTGCTCAAGCAGCCTCCTGTGACTCTGTTGGTCTTTCTCTTCCTTTTCTTTACTGTACACACAAACACAGATATGGAACTGAGAGCTATGGAGAACAAGACTAGCCCACTGCTCTGAGCAGCCCCTTGCTAGCTGAGACCTGATCCAGCCTGCAGCTCATAGAAGGCTATGGGAATATTTCCAATGATTGTTGCAGGCTTTGAGTAATACCCAAAAGGTCAGATTATGAAGCACAGTCTGCTCTTCTGCTGTACAAGACAATATCCTTTCTGCATGCAACCCCCAGCTATATAAAGCCTGTGCTATCCACCTTTCCCCACATCTCATTGCACCACACCAGTGACATACCTGACAGTGAAAGACATCAGGAACAAATCGGTACAAAGCACTGACCTCTGAACATTGGTTTAAATGAGCAAGGTGATCAGATATGACCTCTCACACACAAATATTCCTCCCCTCTCCTTTCACCTTCTTCTGCCAAAACAAACACAGGGCCAAAAATTAATCCAAGCCATACTGGTTTAAGTAGTCTTTATTTAGCCTTAAAAAAAAAAAAAATCCGCTTTTACTATTTCTCACACTGCTGTCCTGGACCTGATGTTCATTCAGCACACATCCACTACACAAGCAACAGTGATGAAACACAGTTGCAATAAGAACCAGTCTACAGCTGAGTGAAGAATGCTAATTTTTTATTGTACGTGGGTTAGTGAGGAAGGGAAAATGCCCATCATTGGTCTCAGTTGAATTATTATTCTTTTCAATAAGATTTTTTTAATATGGATGAATTCTCAAAGCGTCCCAGTTCTCTCACATAATTTCCCACTGAGCAGTGCTTTAATCTGGTATTAGTCTCAGTATTTTCAATGGGGTTACACGAGGTACAAGGACTTTTGCAGATAACTACGCACTAAGATTAGGCAAAGTCTGAGTGATACTATCCCAGGTGTCTACCCTAATCCATAGAGGAAAGTTTCTACCCTGGAAACAATGCCACGTTTGTCAATGGTGTATTAAAAAAGTATTTAATTAAACTAGGGCTGGAAGTTATTTACATCACATACTGGACTGTGAACTGTGGCAGCTGAAAAGAGAAAGAGTACCCATCCTACCATTTCCACTCCAAGGATGGTAATCTCCAATAGGTGGTAACTCTGCAAACATTACCAAAATCCGAGTTTATCCACCAGAGCTCCAGGACATTACTCACCACCACTTCACAAGGGGAGATTCTTCTCATTTAGCCTAAGCCACCCGGAGTATGGACAGCTTCTGCAAACCAGCCACCCTTCTTTACCTCCATCCCCCTCCACAAGAGATAGCTTGGATGGCCAGCTTTGACTAGACAGTTAACATTTAGGAGGCTAATGTTAAGCAAGATCCTATCCTTGGTGTGCCAGAATCTAGCTGGTTTTAGCAGAGAAGGGATGAAATCAGTAAAACCTGAGGTCTTCTCTCATGGTTTGGAAGCATTATTTTCACTGCCTGCCTTTTGATCACTTTTCCTTTCACAAACCTTGTTGTGGATTAGGTCAGGTTCAACACAAAATTAACTGTGTCAACTTTAACTCACCATTGTACAAGACAGAAGCACATTCAGGCCTAGAAATCTCTTGCAGTAAAATGCTGCCACAAAAGGGTATTCTTTGCTGGTGTCTAGCTCAGTCCATAATTTATTCTAGGGGCAATAAGTTATTTGACACAAAGATAAGCGGACACATACAGACGCAGAAGATTTGTGTCCAGGCAAGTGAGGTTATTAAAAAGCAAGAAAAGAAATGCTAATTTTCAGTCTGAAGCTTTGAGATGGGGATTGGGTGAGCTACTGGTTCTGTCACCAATACAAGTCCCCTGCTAAGTAAAAGCATTGGGTAAGACCATTCATAAAATTTGGACTCTTCTTGTTTATGTTACTCATGGTTGGAGAAGGCTGAAAAGGTCACATTCTGGAGGCTTATTCATAAGTTTGGAGACTTGATACGTTGACGGAAAAATAAAAGGCATCAATAAGAGAGGCACAATAAGGCAACAAAGGTGGGAGAGAGGGAGGGAATTAAGTGAACAGATATTTCACACTCACCAAGACAAAGTGGAGAGGAAAGAAAGAATATGGAGCAGTGAAAAAATAAGTTCCACAATAGCTGGTTTGCCAAGAGTGAGCTATTAAGAAAAGTAAGGGTGAAAACATGGAAAAGTTGGTCCTGAAGTCTACAGCAGAGTTCTCAGCATCACAGAAAGATGTTACCACAAATCAAAAGCAGGTCATTCAAATATATCAGAGGAGGAACTGGATTTAAGAAATTGTAGTACTACTGCTCATTACGTGTAGGTGTGGTATCCCTTACATAGATGCAATAAGGTATTTATCTGGAGAGACATAAAATTTATGGAAAGTTTGGAAGTCTGGGAAAAAAACACGAAGAAAAATGCAACAGCTCTATTTCTATCAGATTAAGAGAAAGAGGAAGGAAACTGAATTATAAATATATCTACATTAGTTATTTTTCTCATTGAAAGTAAAATTTAATTACTTTTTTAAGAGTGAAAAACGTGTTATGCATAATTTATTTATAAAACAGGAAGTACTGCTGGGCAGGTTTATGTAATAAATAATTATATGTTCTTTATTTTAGAATAATGAGAAATATATACACAATATTTGAGATGAAGCTGTTCTGCGTATTAAGGTATTTACATTTACTGTTTGCCTGTAGACATTTGTAAAGTAAGAAAAAATAAAACAGTGGAAATACAAAACATCAATATTATTGACTTTTTAGCAGAAAGGTATTTACACACTGCTTCTGAGCCCTACCTTATATTAAAAACAGCGCTTTAATGCAGATGCAGAAGAAAAGTATGTTTTGTAGAGGTAAAAACTGGAAAATGAATGTGATATTCCTACGTATTCGTTGAAAAGTAGCTCCAGGGGATATAGATATGTTGCCGAAATCCGGAATAAAACTCCTTAACAGCAATGAGAAGTTAAGAAGCAGGCACTCCTTTATTGCAGCGCTGGGCACACGGGGGATCGCTCCACCTATCGTGTGCACCTGTCTGGTTTAACTATACAGTTAAATACACACCTGTTATACATATTCACTAGATTTCCAAACAAAATGTTAATTCCTTTTCAATGATTGGTCTTTTAATCATACCACCTTATTAATATTCTTATGTTAAAACAATCATTGGTCAATTTCACTTAACTCTACTGATTGGAATCCTCGATAAGGGGGTTTCCAAGCAGCAAACTGGTGTCCATGATGGTTTCCTTAGTTTTTGAAACAAAACATAGAAAGACCAGTATCTTCCTGGTGAGGTTTCTATGGTTTGCTTATTTCAAACTTAACAATACTAAGGTTCCTATGGTCACACATAACACAGTTCCTAAAGTTTCTATGACTACATTTCAAACTTAACACTGCTATACATTATGCTTCACAATTTTCTACTTCTTAATCAAACCAAACTCTTATATATATAATTGGATTTTAATTTCTTTATCAAAATATTTTCAACAGATATACATAGAATATAGGCATTGGACCTGTATACTGGTATAAATTTGAAATAAAATCACATAATTGGAAATAATAATTAATTTTAGAATGCATCTGGAAGAACTGAAGTGTAGCAGTAATATAATTTTCAACATTGAGGATTCTTTCAGTAATCGGTCAAAGTATTTCACAAGAAATCATTTTTCCTCCCTCCACAGCTCCTCAGATTTTTCTTATTTTTCCTCAAGGGAAAGAATAAAACAAACAATGACAAAAGAACAGACATTTTCTCCTCTACCATCAAAGCCTGACAAACGTGTATGATAAAATGAGAAATATGGGTTTTGCCTTTAAAGTTTCTTAGTGTTTTCTTGATCTCAGATCTCTTTACGAAACGTGGGTCGAGTACTTTATTCAGTTTGCTAATTTCTTGCCTTTCATAAGCTTGATTGGAAACTATGACAAAAAGGCAGGTGGAATAATGGCTTTCTTGAAGTCAAGGGAAAAGAGTGGAACCTAAATTGCACCCAGGCTATTCATTCATTTATACGTTGCAATTCTTAATAAAGTGTTTTTTTCAAGTTGTGCTTCACACGCTTTTTGTAAGAGCAGCCTATTAATGTCAAACTGTAATAGCATCAAATTAGGTGATATGAACATTCAGGCCCTGAAGCCAAGTATTTTTGCATTATGGCAAAAATGCGTGCGTAGTATGAATCGTGCAGTCCCAACACAGGTTAGTAATCATGGTTTTATCTGTTCTGTTATACTGTTTTACTAAGGAGAGAAAGGCTAGATAAAGTCCTTGGTATGTATCACCCAGAATCACAAAGCATTTAGGTGACTACATCCCTGTCAATGAGATGTAGGCTTTTAATGTGTTTGTGACTGTAAAACAGCATAAGTAAGGAGACTGTCTGGATATTGGTTTGATTTCCCAGAAAACATACAGTATATATTGGTTTCAAAAGCTACTTGGGTCTAATCCAAAACCGACTGAAAAAAGCAGGAACTCTCCTACTGCCTTCAATAGGCTTTGGTAAAGGATAGCGTTGCTTCCAGCCTGATTTCCTGTTGAGAGTGTAGTGGATTATCCAGTAGTTTAGGATTCCTGAAGATTTCACCTTGTTTCAGTATTAGATTTACATACATAGAAACATGTGGATGAGAACACTGCCATCACCCACTCAGAGTGGGGATTATTATTCCTTACATTTTAAGAATCTTTAAAAGAGTCTCCTTTCACCAACAAGGTTAATAAATACCCATGTTCCACAAATTTCATACTTAAAGATGCTGGTGAAAGAATTATGGTAACACTTTACATATACAGTAGCATAGAGCTGCTGCATGTTTAGACACAGTGCTCATTTGCTTTTAATTAGTAGAGGGACAAGGGAAAAATTCCAATTCCTTGACAGCATTAGATTATGCATAAAGACAGTCACAACATGTATTTATCAAATTATATTTTAATTTGCAGCCAGTAACTTGCAGTTATTTGAATATACTCCTAATTAGTGTACAATATCAAATAACTGTCTTTCAGCATAAGTGATACTGTGTTATTGTGATGGAATATCTCACTAAAAATGTTGAGGCTGGATTGAAAAATGCAGACTTACTTAAAAGTTTAAGAAGGTATTTGTTTTAACTGAACAGTGCCCAGTGCATAAACAGCCTTGCTGAAAATCTGTAATAAAGAATGTTCTTTAATTACAGTGTAGCCATTAGTGGTCCTATATAATGAAATATTGGTAATGTCCTTGGCTTTGTTCTGCAGATAATTTAAGAATTATCCTTTATGTTGGTGCAGACCAACTACAAAAGACTACTGAAGTTCTCCTCCTTGTTGGCATATGTTCTTTTTTCTGTTCTCTATAATTACTATGCCTCTAGTATATACTTGAATACACTAGAGACAAGAATAGAAAACATAAAATATTTAATACTAAACCTTCAAGGTGAGTACACACACATGGATATACATAAACCTCCTACTTCTTATTAAAAACCTGTACCTACATTGTTATTTTAGACTGAGCACCCTACAAAAGAACCTTTCCTTATATCTTAGCAATGCTACAGGGACCATAAGCCAGAAAACACACGACACAAACAAACATTAAAGTTACTTTCCAACTTCAACCTTACCCAGAGCAGATGGAGCAGAAAATCATACTTCCCATGTGGGGGTCTCTTGCCTGTCATTGAAAGGCAGCACAATATTCTAGCAATCTTCAGATAGCATTTGTCTCCCAGGATATTGTAAGCTACTAACACTGATTAAGAAGCCCCCAACTATGTATAACCTATGCCAAGGTTGATACAAACCCAGCTGCCCATTCAGAGCCAGAAATGGTAGTTTTGAGGCCCTGGTGTTTGTTCTGCCCAGCAGATACTGAATGAACAGCTATTAATTACGGCTCATATTTATGCCAGTGTTCTTCCCAGTTGGAATACAATTCAGTGCATTCCTCTTCACAAAGAACACAACAGATTTTAATAGACTAGAGGGAAAGATACAGCAAGAAAATGTAATTTACTTACCATTCTCCTCCTCCTGCACTTCTATTTGAAAAAACATCCTCCAGGAAAAAAACCTGTAGAGTGCATATATCCCAGCAGGCTCACGATGGACTCCTTCAGTCTTATCAACACAGAGGTACAAAGCTGTTCTATTACAATACCTAAAAAATTAGAGGACTTTGAAATGTCTTTTTTTACATTCCACTCCTTAGTTTTCACTCCAGTCTGCTCCTTTCCTATTTGTGATTTGACATGTATATTTAAACTCAAGCCAGAATAGGAGAAAAAATTACTCAGTATCTTTCCAGAAGGAACTCAAATACCATGATTTTGTGACAGAGTTCGTTTGCTTTTTTGGTTTTTTTGTTGTTGTTGTTCAGCTTTTCCACTAGCATTTTCCTATTGATTTGAACAAGCAACCAACCACGAGCTACCTCACCCAATATGAACACTCATCAAACATCACCAAACCCCCAAAATTCAAATGTTCCTTTCCTCTATATTCTGGCTTTTACATGAATGCATGTTTAATCTGATTCCAAACCATAAAACTCCTTGTATTTCAGTGTTTTCAAACTTCTCTCACTATACCCAAAGCCATGTTATGCTTTCTTTATCAGGAAAACAGACTCTTCCTCTCAGCCAAAGTTCAAATCCCCTATCTCCAGCTGTCACTCAAGCGGTTGCACTCTAAAACTCACGACTCCTGTCATTCAAGCAATCTGGGGGGCAGAACATCCTCGATGCTGCTCTCTTGACCCTTGTAAAGCCAGCAGCAGTGTTTCTCAGCACAACAGATTAACCTGCTACTCATGCTCCTTTCTGCCTCTGGCTGCATCTAACTTCTCATCTCCAGTATGAAATAAGTAAATCTGTAGTCACTGCAAAACCATGTCACTCAGCTGCTAGATTTTACCCCCTCCTCCCCCAGAAAGCAAAGTGGTTTGGATCTGGATTCATTTTTACTTGAATTACTGAAGTCGAAGGGGACAAGCTTGGATATCCAACTTCATTCCCACTTAGGCATTCATTGCAATAAGCTCAGCTTCCAAATCAACGACCTTGGCACTCCTGGGGAATGAAATGAAGTTATCACAGTCACTGTCTGTGCCAAGAGTGCAGTGACAATCACTCCCACACTGTGGAGTACGGGTGCATCTGGGTAGTAAATTGGGATGCTATTCTCAAGTTATCAGCAATATTGTAATGAAAATGCCAATAAATCTATTTTCTAAGTTACAGCTGCCTTAAGTAGCAGGGAAGTGGTGGTAGAGAAAAAGCTAATTAAGCAAGTATCGGAGACATCTTTTACTGCCTCCCACATTAATGCTTCATTAAGGAACTGGAACTGCTCTTAGACTGGAATGATAACAGCATGCATGTGTTCAGGAGAGCATAAGTGATAATATGAAATGCAGGACAATACAAAACACAGGTTTAAATGATAATCAGCCTTAAACATAATCTAAAAATTTTATTTTCAAAATATAAATACCAAGATTTTCCCATATTTTCTTCATCAAAACAAGCTATAGCCTTAAATGTAGAGGATTTTTTTTTCCTCAGACCATCCAGAAGCAGGTCAAATGGAGTAAGACACGTGTGAATAACAGTTTTGCTTCCTTACGATTTTCATATGCAGAAGCTGACAGGATGACTATACACATGCTTGACATCCTACCAGTGTTTGTCATATTCTCCTGTAACAAATCTTTGACACATAGCAGCCAAAGTAGCAGTGTTTTCACAAAAGATGACTTGGTTATCATGGTACTATGAGAGCTTTCTTTAAAAATGAAACTTGATTTGAGGTATGGTTGGGCTGCACCAGCCCAGGAGACCTACCCCATGAAACTGTTTTCCTTCACATTTGTCAGACTGGAGAGACTTGTGTGCCATTTGTTCACAGTCCACTAAACATTTATAATTTTTCATGGCAAGGTGAATGCTTTGAGTATAGAGGCTAACATTGCTAGGTAAGATAGACTACATAGATCTCTGGTAGATGGACAGCTTTAACCTATCATCACATTCTGTGCTTTCTTACACAAGGAATAAGGAAAGTACTTTCTGGCCTGAAACACACTTGATGTGAAGCCCCAAGCACATTCAAATCAAAACCGGCCTCCATGGGTTTTGTGGAGACATGCAGATCAACCCTAGCCTGCATGGAAATATTTCTTGCAAACTCTTGATCAAAACTGAATCCACAGGTTTCACTTACCTTTAAAATTCTCCATACTGAATATTTCCTTTTTGTTAATCCTTTACCATGAAAAAAAGTATATCAACTATATCTATATCAACTATTACCTAATTATTTTGATTAGATTCTGAAAGTCAGGAAAATCTCATATAAGACACCAAAAGACTGCCAAAAAAGATCTTCATGTTCCAAAGAGAGCAGGTAACAAAGGTTATGAAGGCTAAAGCTCTGACGCCCTAGCATTTTTCATATTCATTAAAAATAATATAGGCATGTGCCTGCTATACCTCACACCAAGGCAACATAACAGCATGCATAATCTTCTAGTAGCAAGATTAGCATTCAAAACACAAGATTATCTTTCAAAACACAAGACTGACACAAGACTAACATCTGAAATATCTTCGAACAAAAAAGAAGATCCTGATCAACCCCTGGTAATATAGGATAGATAAATGCTAAGCTGTCCTGCCATTTTTTCACATGTAGTTCCCATTTCCTTCCTCACAGAAGGGAATGGTTTCCAATGCAATATCCTGACAGTATATTTTTATACATTTGGTAAACGTATGTGAATGTTAGGATCTCTGCAGGAAAGAAGGGAAATATTGAAATGAAATATTGAAATGAATGACAGGTCTCTACCCATGAATCTAGCCTATGTTCAGAGATACTTAGTGCAAGAAGGGTGGCTGCCAAATCCAGAACGTCTGTAATCAGTGTTTGGCACCTTCTACAGTGCAAGGGTAAGCTCTATCTGCAGAGACAGCTGCCTTTCTGTCCTTCCTGTGTTCCAGAGAAGGGGATGTCACCAGGACAGATCTTCTCATTGATACATTTCAGGCTAGAGAATGTGGCCTGAAAGCTTTTACTAAATGCAAATGTAAAGCTCAGGAGCTTGGATCACACTAGCATGGATGCCAATAAAAATGTAAGCAAAAAAAGCCCATTTCTTTTCTTTTTACGCTCTTCATGTCTCAACCAACCACTAAACTAACCATCATCATGCAACACACTGAGGAAACTTGCCAGTGTAAAGGCTCTTGGTTCCACCCATTCAGGCTAGTTGCACAGTTGGCAGAAAAGCCTGAGCAGATCATGCAGTGCATACTGTGCTGCTGATGAGGCTACATGCTCCTCAACAAAGCATTGGGAAGTTCATATATAAGAGCGTACTTTCCATTATTTAATACACTAGGCAGTACTTCCATTGTTTTTCACCCAAATTATAGCTAGGTGAAATGAATTGGACTCGTGTACCAAGAACATTTATGTTCCTGTTTCATTGTGCTACTCTGGACAACGTACATATTGCAAAATTGGACATGTGTGTTCACACATGGAGAAGCAGGATTGAAACTCCTTTCAAACACTAGCAGGGGGGACTTTTTACATACAGATCACAGACATTAATGGGTAGACAGTCCTACAATCTAGCCTTTCCTAATGATAATAAAACTTGTGTTACTGCATTTGTTTTATATGAAGAGAACATGTATGAAATCAGCATGTTCAGGATGGTTTTCCTGTGCCTATAATACTACAGGCATTTGAGAACATGAATAAGAAACTGTTTTCTGAATTATTAATCTCCACTCCCTATGGCATTACATGACAGAGAAACAGGTTCTTAAAACTTACTGACTGTGAATGATTCACTTAGACCACTGCAGAGCCAAAAGTAACAAAGAGCAAATCACTTTCCAGCCAACATACCACACTACCGTTGCTTGAGGAACTGAAACCAGCAGGAGCACTGTGAGGACAGAAAGGGTAGCAGCCTCATCCTTCCAAGCCCAGCTCTCCTACAGGCAGGGAGACAGATATCACTTTTGTTCTGCTCTCTGTGAAACCAGATTAGTGCTCTCCGGAGCTGAACTTGCTAGAAAAAGGAAGACTACTGACTAAATGACATGCAGGAGCTGAATCGCTTGCTGATGCCAGGTGGTGCAGAAGCTCGTCCGAAGAAAGCTCTGAACCTCTGCTCTAATATTTCATTAGAACATAAAATAAACAAACTTCCAAGGTAGCAAATGCTCTGACCTGACAGCTCAGAGAAAAAAAGATAAAACCAGTCCCTCTGCTCATGTCCGCACTGGGCAAACCTTCCCCAGGCCTACTCTTAGATCAAGCAGCTTTCAGTGCCACCTCTGGAGACAACAGCTTTGTGGGAAATCACAGGATCTCTATAAAAAGTCTCTTTTCTTCCTGCCCTGAGGGGCCTGGCAGCATGTGTGCTTCTGACTCTCCTCAACAGTATCCTAGTTTGCCCTTCTGCTACAGGGTCTGTGCTGAGTGAATCAGTCCCACACAAGCTGTGCTTATGCGCCAGAATATTTCCTATGTGGGATGCATGTTTGGGGAAGATGTACTCTTAAAGATACGGCCTGAACCAGAGTGCTGGATAAGCCCAGGTGAGGGACACAGACAATCCTCTTTCTGCTGTCTTCTGCCTTAAAAACCAACCAACAAACCAACCAACCAAATGAACAAACGCAACCCCCCCTAGCACTAGAAACAAACAGAATGGATGGTGTCTGCCAGATCTGCTTATATCAATACTAACGGCCATTCAGGACCTTGAGATTTTTGGTACTCTGCATTCTGTCTGGGCTCTTCTCTTGCCAGCACAGTAAGTTTAATTGGCACACTATTGCATGCCAGGGGCCATGCTGCTAATCCACAAGAATGCGGCAAAGACAACAGAGTTAAGTCTTAACACTACAAGCAGCAGCTTGTATGCATTAGACGATTTACAGCCAACGTTGTCTGAGTGAAGGCTCATTTCTCATAGACCTGCGGCACAGTCCTATTGCAGCAGGGAGCAAGCCATCCTACTGGATATAGTCACGTATGATCAGAGCAGCGCATGACTTAGTATAGACATACACAAGGACTTATATACCAGACAGTTCTTTAACACTGGGCAATAACATTACCCAGTTGTCTCTTATCACTGTTGTGAAATTCATCTGTAAAGACAGAGGCCCCTGTGGTAGTGGGAATCATGCCACACAGATGCTGCTCTATGCTGTTTCAATCCTTTTGTTGGTCTTTAAAGTGCCTTTGTTCCTCCACATGCTGCAGAAGAGAAATGAACAGCTGGTGATTGTCTCCAAGTTTATATCTAGCTTTTATTTAAAAATTTCACAGTGCCTCCAATCTTCCCAGCAGACTGAAACACAGAATGAAAAACCTTACTTACAATACACATTCGTCCTTTGCTTCTGTACCTGGTATTCTGAGTGCAGGTTGCTGGATTCCCTCTCTCCAACTTTATTCCTCAGTGTCCTTGCTTTCTTGCTAGATGCATTTAGAAAGCATCCAACTGGACCACTAACAGATGGCCTGCTGTGACTTCAGGCACCTGTTGAGCCAGGTGTTGCCATATTGAAGCTATTACAGATAATTCAATCCATGCTATGATGCTTTTTGAGATGTTAATGATCACTCTGATTTAAAGTACAGCAGCATGAAGTTTTTAAAAGCCATATGCTATCACTGTTACATAGATAAGGCCAACTATTCAGATTGCTGTAAATAGGCATACCTCAAAGGAAACCAATAGAATAAGATGATTTGCATTAGTATGACCCATAGTCTGCAAGTAGATCTTTTACACTGCAATTTACTCCTGATTAATAGAAAATTATTAATCTGTGCAAGTGGCTGCTCTTATCTCCTGAAGTTTCATTTGACTACAAGAAGGAGCACCCAGCTATTAGACAGCTCTGTAAAATCTGCTGTCAGCAATTTCTAATAGTGGATACACTGGAAAGTGTCACAACCCATTGCACAGGCATCTGATAGACCACTGCCACTTCTGAGTGACCCGGGAAATATCAGCTTTATTCAGTGTGCCCTGTGTGATAAAGCAAACGCTCCAGTGAAGGGAAAGAAATCCTTGTTTTTCCCAATGTGTGGATTGTGATTAGCGCTCACATACAATGTCATTAGTAGCCTCTAATAAGCCAATTCCAGCATTTAGCAGATTACCTTGGGGGGAAAGTTGATTGGGGAAGAGATCCTGCTGCCTTTTCCTCCAGTCCTGCCCTGTCTATTTCCCTGGAAAGTTCCTGGAATTTACCAGCCCCAAGATTCTGCAAGGTC
This sequence comes from Harpia harpyja, assembly GCF_026419915.1. NCBI lineage: Eukaryota > Metazoa > Chordata > Aves > Accipitriformes > Accipitridae > Harpia > Harpia harpyja. The sequence goes on from NC_068957.1 coordinate 11,515,618, forward strand.
ATAGGGAAGCAAAAGAGTTTATCCATGTTGGGTTTAGACCTTAGCAAGTACAGCTGGTGCTCCGCAATCAAACATGACTGAGATAGAACTAGGACATTCTCTATAATTTTCTTTGCCATTCAGACACAGACAGGTTTGCCTATAAACTGAAGTATATGCCACAAGGTTTGACAGTTGCATGAGATTTACATGAGAAGCTGTCTTAAGAACACAATGATGTGTCGCACTGCACACTGTGTTGCATGGTTTTCAATTCCCTGAACATCATACCCAGCATTTAGATTACCATTTGGGAAAGAATTTGGAAGCCAATAGAGATGCCTGGGGCCAGCAGCATTGACAGCAGGTGGTTTTAGCTAGCAGCCACTGCTTCTAACTATACCATATTTGCACTACAGCATTCAATGGCTCTGTGTCAATGCTTCAAACTGGTTCATTACAAGGCAAAGGGGAGACACTGATCTAGCTGAGAAAACAAGGTGTTTCAGTTGGTACTTAGTAGTCTCTGTCCTTGGTGTTACTAAATATGGAAAATTTTGACTATTATGTCACAGCGTGGAAGGCCAGAAGTGGAAAAGAAAAATAAACCTCTAAATACACGATGAAAATAAGAATTTATGAAATTACTCAGACAAAACATTCAGATACCAGAGGGTCAGTGAGATTCACATCTGCTTGTTTTGCTTTTGCTGTGGGATTTTTGTTAATCAGTCCTGCCCCTGTCCCACACATGCAGAATGTGACGGTACAGCTTTTCCCGAGCAAGGAGCCCTTCAGCCAGCCCTAATTTGGCAGCCATCGGTGTGTTACCAGGGTGGCCAGATTGTCATTACTGCCAGAGAGTAGGACTGACAGGGGCAGGGCTCACACCACCTCGCCATCACTTTCACTCTACGGTGACACAAACGGAAAACCTCTGTTCTCTCTCCCATGCCTCTGTCTCTACCTCTCACTCTGTTCCTGCTTGCTTTCAGCTGAACTTTCTATTTAACTGGAGGTTTAGCCCTGACACATTCTCCCACTTCCCATGCTTTTCAGGCAGAGAATACACTGAATCTACAGCATCCAACAACCTCCCCCACCCATGTCCCATTCATCCCCGTTATGAGAATCCTGATAAGCCCCTTTAGGCCAGCCTTAACGATACTGAAATCACATCAACCAAGCAGAGTCTGCACTGAAAATTTGGCCCTTTAAGAATATTAATTCAGTTAGAGAAAGGCAATCTTACAGAAAAAATATTCCCAATTGTTAATTTTTGCTATAGCTGTGTTATGTTAGCTCATAGAAATTTAATTGCTAAAGGGTTATAAGAGCCTAGAAACAGACCTAGCATCTGTCTTTTTTTAATGTCTCAATTATCACCACAGTAATTTAATGGCACCGTGTTAGAGAATCACCATTGACATGCTAATGAATGGCACCATGTTCACTTACATTAGCTCTCTTTTTAAGAGGTTATAGGTTGAAGACAGACATTTTATGCTTCAGATATCACTAAGGCAAGCCGTATCGCATTTATCGCATTTTGCTTTTACAACTGAAATTACGTATCTTAAAAATGTTCACTGAACAGTGAACTGCAAATGGGTTAAACTGTGGTCAATTACAATTATGTACTTGCTTCTTTAGATCAAGATAAGTAACACAAATCCTTTCAACCCATTTATTACTTAATTTGTCTGTCAGCATTTACTGTTGAAATTCTCTTCAGTTTGTTTTGTGGGTTTTTCCACAAACAGATATGTCCTTTACTATTAGCTTTTTAATTGAACAGCCTTGCTTTTTTATAAATATTTTACACTATTATCATTTTGCTGAACCAAGTTTACCTATCAATATTTTTCTTTCATTTATTCTGCAGAAACTCTGTTGCTAAGTCCCAAATCTATTGCATCTAAATGATCACAGCAATTTCCATAATAAGAGATGCAGTGACATACACTGAGCTATTTATCTGCAAGCTTTTCAACACATCGTATATGAATTTCTATAGACAAGTAATAAGGGATTGACTTCACAAACACAACGGAACAGCCTTCTGAGATCAGCTAAGTGCTAGTGTTATCAGCAGAATTGATTTTGCATGGAAAGCTGTGTCCTGACAATAAAGTGAAAGGATTTCTCTCTTCAGCAAAATTAGCACAAGAGTGGAGAATAATCCTATAATATTTAATATTAGCATATATTTAAGAACCTTTTACAATTAATTTTATTCTATCATCATGCACGTTTTCAGCAGTTCCACTGCATAGCATAGTTCTGCCATGAACAATTATGGAGGCAATGCTGCAAACAATTTAGGTGTAGGAATCAACTATGATGTTTCAGAACGTCTCTCAGCTCTCCTGGCTTTTCAGTCCCACTCATGTTGCCAGATACTCAGAAGTGTATGCTTGAAGTTGTATAATAAAAAAATAAGTTTTCTAAGAATATTGTTGGCACCACAGAGAGTGTTTCGTTACAACACATCTCACAGAATAATCTCTGCTCTGTTTAACCTACATGAAGAGAGGATGTAATTGCACCTTGGAGCCCTCAGCGCTCCAGCCAGTGGTCATTGCACCCCCTGGTGTCCACATCTCCCATAGCAGCAATCTAAAAAATTTATCATCTCTGCAGCTTTCTCTGATCTCTCTGCTTCTGGGTTAAAAAAAAATAGTAATAATTACAAAAGCCTCTACATACATGCACAGTTTTCAGATTTTCTCCCATGTGATGTTTACTTCGTTTGTGTTGGGATTGTTACCTCCAGCCCTGGGGGAGAAAGAGAGAATCCAAACCTGGGCTTTTCTGCAGGGGCAAGCCTAAGGGGTCTGGGACAGGCAATCAAATGCTGCTCTTAATTTCCCTGTCTCCCATCATCTTTCACAGAAAAATATGACAATATGTGGCTCTAATCTTCTCCTGCCTGAGATATTTCTCTGGCCAAGTGCCAGGCTGTTCCTTTGTGGCTGGGCTGCAGTCTTTAAGGAGAGCTGCCACTAATTAGCTTTGTAATCACAGTGAAAGAAGCAATGAAGGTGGAGGGAAAAAGTGGTCATTCCATTAACTCTTTCTTATCTGCAACCACAGGAGCTTATAAATTGCCTCCCAGTTACGATTATCAATTATCAAGCAGATTAAATTCCATCAGGCAACTTGTGACCTCTATTTCAGTGGAAATCCTACAGATGCTTAGTTTATCACCCCATTTGCAGAAAAGCCTATACTCTGTCTGAACTGATCCAAGAAGAACTTCACAAGGGAATTGTGGCAGACACTTTCTCTCCTCTCTCATACTGCTTTTTGTTAGTCAAAGGACATAATTTGCAGAATAACTTACGACTGAAAAATTAAGGGAAGGCTGCCTAGATGAGCTTAGGGCATAGACTAGTGAATATTTTTTTCCTTAGTACCTTGTTGATTGCTTGAAGGTGAGTTTGTAATACATTCACTGGCTATAACCGTGGTTTATATTTGCTCATGTTACTCTTTATTAACCCAGTGCAACTGAGAGGAGCTTGATATCAATCATTAGAGGGATTGCAGCTATCCTCACGCAATTTAAGCCTGAAGTGTCTTTAAAAGAAAAACTAATTATTGCAGGAGGAGTCCAATCTATCTGTAGGTACATGTAACTGGAGACTTTGAGAGATAGGACAGAGAATAGCAGTGAATTAAACTGCGATCCATGTAATGTTGATCTAAAAAATGATGGATGATACAGCTGATTGCAACTTCTTTAAGGGTCTTCCCACTCATGTTTTGCAGGGTTAGATTTACATTGGTACTCATGAATATTCATTATATAAACCTTCACAGTGACCAGGTTGAAGGTCCTCATACTGATTAATTGATGTCAACATACAGTTCTAACTAGATAAGGAACCCTTCACCTCTAGGTGATTGGGATTTTACATAGGTCAAGAGGAATTGAAAATCAACCAGAACATTTCTAATTTGGATCAATAATCTCATGAGCTAGAAGAAGTAAATCACTGTTGGATAGCTGAACAGTGCCTGGTTAAATGAAGTCAGGGCCTCCTTGTGTTCCAGACATGTGTTATACACATGTCTAGTTAGGATATTTCAAAGCAAAACTTTAGCCAAAATCCAGGTAATATTTTTTCCAGTAAAATTTTTTTATAAGTATCTATAGTTTTTGTGAAGCAACATAACAAATGGGAAATATAAACAGAATTATCCCAGAAATTGATTCTCTTTTCACAGAAGGCAGTTGATAGCAGATACCTTCTGCAGAATCTCTATCAAGCATAGACTACTTTAGATAAGCACTAGAACTGAGTTTTTTGCAGGATCCAGGTTCACAGAAGTCACTTATTAAAAAAAAAGAAAGAAGGAAAAAAAGAAAAAAAAAAGGAAAAAAAACTAGACAAGCTCCCAGAGCATTCTCAAAAGCAGACTTGTTACAATAGCGCACCATAGATGGTCACAAACCCAAGAACTAAGCATGTAGAAGTTTCTTGAGTCACACCATGTATAACATAACAAACAATGTCAGGAAGATAATCAGACTTTCAATGTCAAATTGATTTTTAAAATATTTGATTCTATAGAAGAGACGCAAGTGTGGTTTATTAAATTACAGCTAATTTTTAAATTTTCTAACTATGAATTTCTAGGATAGATTTTATCATTCATCTTCTATGTCAAGAAAGTTAATTCTCATGTACAACCCCACGCAGTTATAAATTTCCTTTTAGTTTTTGTAGCAATCTATTAAAGTCACTAGATCAGAAAACCTGGATGAATTATATATTCAAAGCAGTCACTTTGTGATTTTGTGTCTTATAACCAGGCACTGCCAAAACACTCTTCAGAATGTTTGTCATTATAGTGCTTTTGAGAAAGGAGAGGGTCTGAGAAGACATAGAAAAAAAGAAAAAAAAAAGAAAACAGCAGCAAAGTATCTATATTTATCAGTGGCAGAAAGAAGTGTTGTTTTTAGCTCTCTAAAGATGTTAGGTATTTAAAAGACAGAAAGAAATTATTCTAACTTTACATTAAGGCACAGTAAGGTTGTCTTTGGAATACCATATATTTTCTACTATTTTAGATTTGAATATTTCTTTTCAGTGGAATTGTACCACTGTACTCCAAAGACCTTAGACTGCTGTCTCCCATACTTTTCAGACATGACAAATGCTTAACAATCCTTTCAATTTAAGGGTGAGTACCTACAGGATTAAAAAGAAAGAGAGACTTAAAGTCTTGCACTTCCATTTGCAAAACACACACACATTCTATTTCTCAACTTCATATCTAGCAAAGCCTGTCACAAATTTCATCTTTCATGGCCAGAGCTCGTTATCATTTGCATAATCAGGTCTACTAAAAGAAGGTCTTCTCCTGCACATGAGCATGTTCAGCTCCCACTAGCTCCAGCAGGAATCGAGCACCCATTTTAGAAGTCCCAGGTATCTCAATTCATCTGAGTGTTAGAGTCCTGAATGTCACATCAATGATCAAAAGCTTGAATTCAACTCAACAGTCACCCTTTTCCTGTTTCCTTCTTTTGAGAGAATATGTAATGGCTGTAATAATGTGCATTAGTAGGATTCATTCTGCAGCTTCTTGTCTATTCAAGAAGGATTTAGTACAAATTGTGTATTATGATTCTATATGAATCCAGACTGCACATGTCTATGTTCTATAGTTAAATGAAAGTCCAAATCAAACTCAAAAATGTTTTCTTCCAAAAGGAAAAAGTACTACTGTGACAATGACAACCAGAGCAACAGTGGCCCAGCTGCAAACTTGGAGGCAGGTATGTATGCTTAGGACTGTTTTCATTTCCCTCTGCAACAGAGTGTGTTAGCAGTGCCCTCTGCTCCCCAAGACCAACACTCTAACACCACAACCTCATGCTGAGCAAAACCCACTCCAGTTCTCACAGTTAAAGAAAAGCCTCCTGCAAAACAGTTATAGGTATCAAACTTCACCAGTGCAGAACTCCTTGCCATTGACTCCTGGTCTGCAGCTCTGGTTCTTAGCATAACTGTACAACTCCCCTCACTAGGGAAGATTAATGCATGTTTACTTTTATAGTATCTCTGAGAGCAATCTAGTGCCAAAGGGTGACTTTTCCTCCCTGGGCAAGTGTTTTAATTAAAACAAGCTATGTAACATTCAAGCATTTAAAAACAAACTAAACCCAAAACATTAAACTAGAGCAATCATCACCGCTAGCAGGTTGGCAGGGGGCTGTAACCTGTGGTGCCTGCAAACCACGGTGCCTGCAGTAGCCCTACGGGCTTTGCAGTGACCAGTACCTGGTCGGGCTGTCCGAGAGCGAGTACCAGCAATCTCATGCTTCATGGACAGCACTTCAGGGGACTGCTCTGATTGAAGCCAAATGCAGTTAAACTGGAGGTTCAGAGGTGGGTGATTGCTGGACCAGGTGTTACAGGAGAGCTCTCCATGTCCACAAACATCCAAGCAGAGACAGCAAAATTTTAGCCCTTCAAACACAAAAGGTTTCAAAAAACCGCAAGGGTTTAGGGTGTCTAATTTTCTGCACACCAAGGGCTTCTATTGATCTCACTGATAGATTTTTATAAAGAATTAAGGCTTGTATAAGCAGGCATCACAAAACAAACACATATTTCTTACTGCTGCTTTCCTGCCTTGTTGAAATGAATTTTGCTACTTCAAAGGGAATTTAGACCATGTAAAAAGCAGAATGCAAACAGAGGTAATGAGAGCACTACAAAGGAGAAACAATTATGCATGATAAACACTCTCATGTTTTGAGCACAAGTTCCGGGAACTTGAAAAGTTTAGATTAAATCCAGCTCATTTAGTCCAATAATTTAGGCAGAGTCAAATTTAACGATAAGCATGTAATTTTCTGCACTTGTTTTGCGTAATGTTGAATACATATAAAGATTAGCAGTTTGCAAATTTAAACACTTCAGTGAAAACATATTTGTTATAATGCCACCACAAAAAGAATCGTGGGTAGTCTACACAGTTTGGTTTTGGACAGAGATTTGAACTCTTACGAAGAAAGCTCTCAGACTGCCTTGAAGAAGACTATAATCAATCTCTACTGTTCATCCAGTGGGCTTTGGAAGAGAGAGTAAAGCCTGAAGGATGCCAATATTTATATCTGAGAAATTCAATTTTATTTGACAGAGACACTAATCACAAAGAAAGAACAAAAAAACCCCAAACAAGCCAGCATACTTCAGTGCTTAATTTTTCTTTTCCCCTCTGTTGCAACTGCTCTATTAAATTTAATGAAGTTTTCCCTAAGCTTTTCAAAGCAGTGAGCTTTGAAGAAAGAAAGGGGAAACAGGAATGCATAAGGAAGAATTTTCCTAAACAAGCTAGTGGGAAATACATAAAAAAATTCCAGCATAGACAAGTTCATGCACAGTAACAGTCGTATAGAAAAGCCTACATTGTTGTAATCAGATGGTGTTTCTCCTGCAGTCCATCTGGTAGAACACTATGTTTAGGTCCCTTGGGGTAATTCCACCACATGCTCTTTTCTGTGAAACAGTTTATTAATTTTTTTCTTAATGTGTTTATTCCATGAGTCGTGTGGTAGCCCCTACTGGTAGATTTGTGAATGTCACTGTGCCCTTGATTCAATAAAGGCCTCCCTATATTATAGCCATACTATGAAGCCAATCATTCTGCTTCACCGTGGAAGTCATCAGTTATTCCATGTAAGACTGGAATTATAGGCATTTTGCTCCTATATTTGACAGTTTCATGTTCCACATGAAAGCTCTGTAACAGTCAGACTCCTGGCAGTGTGACCACAATAATTCATTCTTCCTGCGAAAAGGGGAATTTTCCTTGAGAAAAAATCTCCACGGTAATTTCTTACAGATAAACAAGCAGTCTCTTTTTCCATCCTTGCATTTAATGGTGATCTGTGTTCATGAACTATTTGACCTACATATATTCTCCATTTAATAAGGACGACTTGAGAAAAATATGCACCTTTCCTAACAGACATGAATTAACACATGACTAGAGCATTCAGTGATCCAAATCCCAGAAAAAAGCAAGTGCGGCTCAGACCTTCCAATGTTCATATTTGTTGAAAATATCATAGGAATCAGTGGAGTTAAACAGGGTTGAACTTACACCAGTGACATTTCCTAGATCAGCTAAGTCTACGAGACATTGCTTTGTGATAGCAGGTTTAGTTCACACCAATCCCATGGGTAACTAGTAATATAAAGAATATTGCCCTATAAGTTCTGTTTCATTACACCTATCTTTCCACCCACACACAGTAATATAGTGAAGTGATGTATGATCATTGGTTGTCATTAGCAGGCTTCACTCATGCTGTCAGATCATGCCAGAAGTGGGTGCAGAATAAGGAAAGTGTGCAGACTCGGTTCACATAAATGATGTACCATGTCTCTATCAAGGGTGGGTGCAAATGCAGGTGCTTGTGTTTCATTTGTTTCTTGAAATCTTTTATAAAATACCAGTATTTCTGCGACAGAATCCAGCGAATAGAAGTGATGAACATAAAGTGATTATAAGAACACAGTTGAACCCAGCTGATGCAAATTTATTGGAATACCAGCAGATTCAAGACAGAAGTACTCACCTAAATCTATACAACTAGTCATTATCTACAGATCAGAATGAAACTGTTTTATCTTTCACCAGGCAGCAGTGGAAAGAGGCAAAATTTCTGTGGGTTATGCTTAACTCATTCTGCAGCATGAACTAGCAAACTCCATTCCCAGTATTCAAAATATACTTGTTTAGCTTATGCAAATTGCCCTGGAAGGCTAGTACCCCAGACAGCTATATTTTAGGTGAAAACAGCTGATATTATGTTATGTGAAGACAGGCTTATTCTGCACAAAATGTTTTGAATATTCTTAAAATACAAGCATTGCCTTCTCCTTAAAAATTAAATACAGTGACTTTGAGAAGTTTTATGGAACATTGCCAGTTCTATTAATTTCTGCTATAATTTGTAATTACAAATTTTGTAATTTGTAAATTACAGTAAAAATAACAAAAGTGTAAAATTTCTCTTGTCTTTATAATGGATTATTTCCGTAGAAGTTAGAATACTGACAGAAGCACATTTAAAGGGGCTGCATGTTGGCATATGGATAGTGAGACAGAAGACAGAGATTATTCTTGAAGTCATCCCTGACACAGGTACACTTTAAAAATAATAAAAGATTATGATTCATCTTGGACCAGCTGATATTTTTACAGAAACACAGGCACATTTTTGGGCACGTGAATTATTGCCAGGTCTGAAATAGAAACAGCTATCCAAACTGATGAAGCTTTTATGTGCCAAAAGATTGCCAGCCTTTTTCAACCACATTACATGCTAATTTATACCTTTATTTGCACCCCATTTATACCCTTAGATCATCATAAACAACTATCCTGTTATAATAATTCATCTTTGTATAGATCTGGCATCAGACATCTTATGGATAGACAGCAGGCTACTTGATCTATTTACATGGGCTTTCAGGATTATGCAGAACCTCACTCTTTTTTTTTTTTTCTTTTGGAAAGGGGGATACAGAGGAAATAAGGCTTTCCAACACATCATGTTTAGAAAGAGAACCTTCCAAATGTAAACCAAGCGTTGCTGATCCAGTACTGTCTTCCTCAGTTTGCCAAGAGGCAATCAATGCAGACGAATGGATGCAGACAATCACATGTTAACTCTGCCAGTGCTCAGTCTGGTGGATCATGACCCAGCTTCAGTCTGGAAACTGTTCAGCCACATCAGTGTGGCTCCCTGCCCACTGAATTTAGCATGCCTTATTAATTCAGACACAGCACTGTACTGTGCTATGCACAGTGGTTGGTGGGCTCCCAAATCACTGTTAACAAGCAGCACGAATACACGGCTGTCTATAACCATCTCTGTAGTCACACCTGGAACATAATAATGTAACTGAGAGTAGCAGCACTAGGTCACAGCACAGTTTAATTTAGCTCAGTATCTTGCCTCCAACAGTGGTTAACTGAGATTGCAAGGAAAGAGAATGAGAACGGGGCAAGCATCTATAACATTTCCTTCATAAACTCTCACACCTGCAAGGACAAGAACTCTTCTTTAATGCCTACTAATCCACCCACTAGTGACATTTCAAATGGCTGATTTAGTATTGCTCAGGTGGCATGCAGCCATAGATACAAACTGGTGTCACTGTGGAACACTGAATGTTCTTAAGCAGTTGTAAATGCATTAAGGTACTAAATGTACTAAAGGCAAGTGCCATATTTTTTCTGACAAAGAGACGAAGCTTGAAATAATTACAGCTAAAACATACTTCCTGGCTATATATTGGTTTCAGACTTTTGCATGCAGGACTTTGCCTGTGGGGAGGAAAAAGTCTTCATAGTATGTTCTGGCATCCTGGTCTTCATTAAGACAGTATGCACTCCTTCTAAAGGGCAGCACGTCTGAGAAATTCAAAGCATTTAATCACTCAGCTCTGAGAAAGGCTTTCTCTGTAAGCTTCATCTCTAATTAAACTAGACCATTCCACCTTATAGACAGAAAAATAAAAAAAAAATTAAGCTGTGACCTATACACAAAGAAAAAAAACCAACCACAATGTTAAGTTGATACCAAGTTGAATTTAAAAAATAAAAAGAGAAATTACATTTTTACATGTTAACCATCAGAATAAAAAAACCCCCAACCCTGGAAAAGAAGAAAAAACAGTCTGTAGCTCAACTTGTATAAATTGTCATGTGTTTGCCATATTCCCAATATACAACATACCTACTTCTTATGTAGTTAAGTGCTTTTCTAAGCTCTTCAAAAGGAAAAGTTGTCATGTGCAAACTAAGACATATGGGTGACCTGATCTCTTGCCTAAGTTCACCATGTATATTGGAGACAGATCTCTGAACTGAATCCAAGTTTGCCCCATCATCCAATTCAGTGCTCTTTCTACAAAGTTACACTGCCCACTGTCCATTACATTTTTTAACAGCAAATATTGCATCAGTTCCTGGAAATTCATCAACGTACTTGTCCACTAAAAAGCATGTTTCACAAAGGCTGGGTACACAGCTCAGAGTAGCTACCTTTGACTTCCACATTACTGCAACTGGGATACACCAGTTCAGCTCCATGTGAACCTCTTGTAACATTGCTTAAATGGAGTAGAGATTGCTCTGTGAATAACAGCAAGGTCAGTCTCTTGTATCTAGTTAGTGATAATTTCTGCATACTAATTGGGTGAATGCCAGTAAAGAATCAGCAAGCCTACTCTGGTAGAGAGTCAGTAAAAGTAATTCAGATGAAATCTGCATCTGTGCCTTTTTAAAATCAGTTAAAATTTGTTGCTAGACTTTTCATTTTACTCAGTAGTGAATAGTAGGGTGGTAAATGCTGTCTTAATTTGTATTCACAGAGGTCTTCATCCTCTGAAATACTCTCAGTCCCCACTGCAATTGCTGAGCCTTTTACAAGGTCTAGGCCCTGATCTTCTGAAGTGCAGGCATACATACATCAGCCTCATTTCAGCTGCTGTCCAAAGGCAGCTTGCTAGAGTCACTGTTGTCATCACTGTTGTATGGTTCATAACAGATAACTAGAGAAAACGACTGCATGGCTTTTAAGGATACTGAATATCCAAAAGCTAAAATAAACCACCTTAATTACCAGAGGCTGGGGGAACACAACAGACCGGATAACTAAGCTCGGATTAGTGGAATGAAAACTCTGCTGTTTAGTACTCATTCCATACTGGTTAGATCTCAACTTTAATCTGATTTGTATGCAAGGGAGTGGAAACAAGGACCACATCCAGATGTACACAACAGCAGATACCATAAGCATCTAACACTTTTGGGTGTCTCTTTCCACAGCATGGAGCTGACATACACCCTGATGAATGCCTCTGCCTTTTCCTGTCTTCATGCAAACCCACAAGTGCCCCATATAGAAAGGGAAGAGCAGCAGAGAAAGTGGTGATCTCACTCATCTGTGATTGTCAATGGTCTGGCAGAGGTAGAGCCGAGGTCCTTGCCCATTCATTCCTCCATTCTTGCACTATTCCTCTATGCCTCTGTGCCACTGCTTATGCTCAAGAAAACAAATTCAGGGGAATTCCTTGTCCCATTACATGGATGCACAGTAACAGAAGTTCTCTATGAGAGGTAAGAGCTGTTCTTTCTCTCCTGCTCCACAATAATGGCTTTCAGATAGCCCCAATAAACAATGTTCTTTATTCTTGTTCATGCCAAAGCTCACGCTGCACAAACATTAGTTGTATTGATGGGAACTGACATAACCATTCAAGTCAAAGTACAACGGCAAATCTTTCAGTGCTTCTGGGTTCAGCAATTGGTAAGCATAAATCTAGAGCTTTTGGTGCAAATCTCTTTTAGCCATCTGTTCTGTAAGGGTAGACTCAAATTTATGGACATATTCAAAGTGCATAGTGTGAAAACAAGGAAGTATAAGCATGACCTCACCATTTCATAAATGTTCACAAATCTTTCTCCCTTTTGAATTTTGTACTTCATACTTTTTTTGGCTAAGACAAAAGCTGTTGACTACATGTCTGCTTCTCTGTTGGTTGCTTTCTTGATTTGGTTGTCTTTATCAAACTTCAAAACTGAAAATAAACTCAATGTGCTTATCTTGTTGACATTTAGACTACATCAGAGAAAACTTTATGTGATAGCAAGTTTACCAACCCTATAGACACTGTCTGTATCTATCTGCAAGCATAGCCTGAAGTAACAAAGACAACCAACAGTCACAGTAGCATTGGTCAATTACTCCACAGTGAATACTTCATTCAATACACTTTTTTCAGTTTATATTTTCTGCTTCCATTTGTGCCTAGGAAATATTTTCCCTCTAAATATCTGGCATTTGTCCTTTTGTCCAATATGTGAGTATCAATTTCCTTGGCTGGCTGGCAGCATTTCTTCCAGCATGCCTTTGTGAAGGTTTGGACCCAAAATGGGGTCACATACATTCCCCCTTTACAGGCAACTTCTTTTTATTTAGCTATACCTGCTACACACAATTTGTTTAAAATAATTCTTGGCTAAAGGTTTATTCCAAATTTCATGTACTTCTGATCCTGTGTGTAATGCATCTTCTATGCACTCATCTGTCTTTTCTGCTTTTGATTGTAAAAGCTCAAAGTTAAAGAATGAATAGTAAGAAAAAAATTCTGCACACTTCTTGTAAAATCAGAACAAAAGATTTGACTCTTCATGCACAAAATCACATGGAGAACCAGGTGGTGAAATGATCCTGCTTAGTTGCATTAAACCTAGTGAAAAGTCAAAGCAGGTAGTTCCTACATCAGGAACAAATAAAGAAAAGTTTTTGCACTCTTTCCTCACCTCTTTTGCACCCACTATATAGCCATGCAAGCTGTGAGAATAGTCAAAGTAGGGTATAAACTACACTTTGGCCTGAGACTTTGGTGAAGAGAGGCCAGGTTCTGAGACTGAGTACTTGAGGTACCTTCTGCACATCAGACAGAGGAGTAGTTCCCTTCTTTTGCACCATAGGGAGTGTCCTGGCTCTGTCTTTTATTTTGGTACTTTCAGAAGCTACATGCGATCTCTCAGTGTCACAGTGACGCTTAAGTTCTGAGATTTCAAAGCTATTTCATTTTCTAAAAGAAAAGACATGAAGAGATCTACTCTGCTCAGATTCTGCTCATTAAAAAAAAAAGGCTCTTTCAACATTGATCTTTCAAAAAAGTAAAAAAAAAAAAACCACAAATGCTCTGTGCAATTAATTAGAAAACAGAAATATAGCTTTGTCAAATAATCCATGTTTTCTTGCTTCCAGGAATCCTGTTAAACGGACTTGTTGTATTGATGTGATTTGTGGTGATGGAACAGATTTCAACAATGTGAAAAGGCTGTTATGTGCGAAGTATAATCTCATCTCTAGAAAAGCAGAGGCTCCCTATCTCCAAAGCTATCTATTCAAAACCTTTTCATGGCTTGGCCTTCATTCTGTAATAATACTAGCAGCAATGTTGTCCTGTTCCTAAAACAATAATTAAAAAATCCCTTATTCTTTTATAAAATGTCATGAACATTTCATTTTAATTTCCAAAATTACCCCAGAGCACCAAATGACAGTTACAACTAAATTAAAGCAATGCTTGCAGCAAAATGGCAGATATGCATTTCTTTCTTTACAGGTTGAACAATCACATTGGGGGGGGGGGGGGGCGGGGAGAGAGAGAGTACATATGTATATACAAACACACACACAAAGGCAAATATACATACACAGCATACTGAAGGTTGAAGTGATGCCTCCATTTTACCTAGAAAGAGATCAATATTCTAAAAATTACTTTTTATATGTTTATGTACAGCAATATATCACAAACAGAAATAACTGATTTATTCATTGTGAAATACAACTAAATTTTGAGGTTACAAGTCTGGCAAGCATATATTCTACACCCAAAGCAGTTTTGTCTAAGGTTTCCTGAGATATATCTATCTGAAAATTACCTTTTGTATTCTGCCCCTCAGCATGATAGCTTAGATTTCAGCAGAGGACAACTGGAGGACATCACAGTAGAAATTATTCTATTATGCCAGCTGCTAAAACAAATGGAAACACTGAATTACAGTATACAGTACTAAAAAGGAACATTTTACTAGCATGAACTTGTCTAACAAAATTTTGTGAATGTCAAAGCCACAAGGACACCCAAGACATAAAGGAATTAAACAGAAGTTTTACATGCTGAGCAGTGAAACACAGCAATGCTATATTCTTATCTGCTCCTCAGATGAAATACCTTTCCTATTCGGTCCTTTTATTCTGCCTGCTCCCATTTTCACATTGTCACAAACATATGAGTTAACTTGTACGTATATGGCTTATCAGGCTAGCTTGTAGAACTTGGTATCCCAATAGTCCTTTCGGCAATATGTGATTGACAGAACACAAAGGACACTGAGCTCAACTTCCACTGAAGTTAGTGAGAGTAGCTATCTATCTATCTTTGAAAGTCTGGGGTAAATGACTTCCAACCTTTTCGTAAGTTCCTCCACAATGGTGATCTCATTCTGGAATGCCTCATTTGAGGCAAACGCTTCATCAGGTTTTGCAGTGTTGACTACCTTGCTTTGAGTAGACAGGCTAGCTTTATTTGTTCAGGCAAAAGTATGGTAGTAAGTTTAACAGCTTCTTTCTCTTGCCTCCACCTACATGTGGGATCACACTGCTGCAACATGACCTAGCAATGTTTTTCAATTGTGTTGCATTTTCTTTCACAGATTTCCGGCAGTTCTCCATTGCTTTCAACTTCAGAATAGAAAGCCCAAGGTACCTCTATGTCAGAATCTTGGCAGCGCAAATGGATGTACAAGATGCAAGACTTGAAGACACAGAAGAGGCAATACAGAGAATCTCCTTTACTCAACTACTGCTGAAGCTCCAGTGACTATAGAGCCTCATTCCACAGAACTGAAACATTCATGTGAATTACTGTAATTATTGTCTCTCATCATCTCTTCTGTTGTTGGAGTCTAGAATGGATCATACTAACTTAGCATACAGTTGCACCAGTGTCTCTCTGAATCTTTCTATATAGACTTATTAACAATATGAAAAAAATCCTCTTATTAATTTTGTGGTATCTGATGCAAAGATTGAAAGGGTATATTAAGCAAGTTTTCAAAATTCCTATGTTTTAATGTATCACAAATTGAGATAAAAGCAGCCTTTTTCCAGACCTAAATTATACCTTGAGTTCTGCAGAAATTGGACTATTAGGACATCCTGTCCAGTTAGTCAGGGATGTGTAAGTGGAGCCTAACAGAATTAAACCTTGATGAAGGGGAAATATATGTGGTAAAATATCTCAGATTATCGGACAATTAGGTGATTTCACTGGCTAACAGGAAACAGAGCTTTGAGGAGTGTGTTCCAGAGTTATTTTCAACAAAGTGATGAAATAGTTATAAATATAAAATACCAAGAATAAAGACATATCAAAATGCTTTTTATTTAATGGAGGATGGCTAGCCACAAGGTGCACAATATACTTCGGGCGGATAACAGCAAACACTCTACATGTTTCAAAAAGCCTATAGTTCCATTAACCCAACAGTGAGATAGTATGTGCTGCATCTCAGCAGGAATGGAATGGCCTCACGTTAAGGACCTGTATGTAAAAATCCAAGCATATATGATGGGAATTACAATTTACGCAAAGAAACTTTTTGTTACACATCCATTTTGCTATTGGATTCTCAAAAGGAGTTTCCTGATCTGCTTTATTTTTCATAAACATCTGAGGCACCCTGAATCTTTTCATCAAATAATAGACTTCTGTGATCACAATATTCTGAAGCTCTGCCACATAGCAAAGTAATTTCTAGTGCCTTGGTTTTACTGCGCATAGATTACAAGCTTGTAAGAGGTTCATGCATCTTTTCTAATGAAGTCAGCAATGCAGTCCAGTTATAAATCCCTAGTCCTTGCTAAGCTTTTCTTGAGACAACAGTTAGTAAAGACTCATCCTCTGAGATTAAGATTCTCTCGGCATGCATTTGCCCATGTCACATAAAACAAACTATGCATCTGAGATGGACAGCTGGATGCCTGCCACCCATGAATGGAAAAGATCAGCTAACTCTTATGGCTTATAGAAAGGATAGGTGCAAAGAGCAGAGCTTTGTTCTATAATTTCCAACATACGTGTTGGGAAATCAACTGGAGGAAGCTGGGGCTAGAATCAACAGGGGACTAGCATGCAGGGTCATCTTAGCTCCTCGTAATCATTAAGATCTGCATTATGTACGTAGCAATCTGACATCTTGGCTAAGAAAATTCCCCCTTTACTAATTGCTGCGGGCCAGATCTAGTAATGGATTCAAGTCACCTGAGCTAGTCACAGCTTTATGTCTGTTGTATGTGCGTAGACTAAGGTGCAGTAAGTTCTGTTAGGCACTGAGGTATCTTTTATGTGGAGATTTAAACTCCTCAAACAACATCCAAAATCCAAAAGTTGGAAGCTGCTGGAATCTAGCAAATAAAGAAAGGCTCTTGACAGAAGTGATTGCACAGGGGGTAAGAGACAGGAGAAGAAAGCTTTCACTCAGTGCTACAAGAAGTCATACCTTCTCCTTGGAAGCTCTGCCTATCCTGCCCCATGGGCAGAAGTATACATTTTTCTTTCAAAACATCAAGGAAACCTTACTAAATATAGTTCTGTCCTGAGAAGCCATGGTTTTAAATCCTCAGACAAGGAAAACAAATTCAAATCTCCCACTTCCTGGACAAATCCTCTAGCGACTATACCAGTACATGGAAGGAGGGTAGCAGTTCTTCCTTAGGGTGCAAATGAAAGAATGAGCATTTGGAGCTCAAGTCTGTGATCCTTTACTAGATGCACTCTGAGAATCTCCACCTCCATGGGAATTTAAGCAGGGCACTGGCCGACTTTCTGGCCAATCAATCCCAAGAAATGTGAAGTAGTTCTCAGCATGACTGTGGACATATTAAGAACTTAATGGGAAGGTGCTTTAGGTATCTACAAAGTCAGTTATGCCATAGCGTACAGGATCATGTGTTTGAACTTAAATACATTGATTCCTCCAAAGTCTCTTTGTGGATCTGGCTTAGCTTCTGAGTCCCTCTTTCATGAAACAGGATATATGTTGCCATACTTCTGACTTGGCCAGAGTACTGAAGTGGAACTTACGTTTTAACAGACTAACATTTTTATTCACAAACCCGTGACTCTCAATATGATAGTGTGTGATAAAACTGAATTTTAAAATGTATCTAATTATTACCATTGGGTTAAACATAATAATTAAAATAATTATATTATTTACCATGACTGACTATAAACTTAATTATTTTCCACAATCCATATCAGTGTTTCAGTTGCTCATAAGACATAGTCAGGTAGGCTAATTTGACACCACCTTTGCTGTTTTGTGTCACTTGTAGTAATTAACCTCTTAACATCTGCAGCTGTTTCCTCTTGTGTGGTTAATGCACATCTAAAGTGTCCAACATGCACTATTTCCCCAAAGTGCTATGTTACTTCAACTTGGCCACAGGCCAACTTCTGAATATCCACCTTTACCTTTCACTTAGAATTTCTGATCGCTACTGCAAAAGAGCAAAGGTAGTAAGCAACTCCACGTGGGAGAATTAAAAAAGCAACACTGCATAGCCCACTTACGGATATCTGCAAAGGTGTTAAAAAAATAGAGCTTTGAAAATTGTCCAGGGAAAATCTGGCCCAGCAAAACCTCTGAAAACCTTGACCTTTGATGTTCTTTAGGAATTGCTATTAAGTTATTCCAGTTCTATCTTACATTCCATACTGTAAAAAAGGGATAGTCTATTCACCAGATTAAATACTTTATTTTTCAAAAAAGGGTGTAATCCAAAACCCACATCAAGGCTAAAGGAAGCCTTTTTAATTATTTCACTAGTCTTTGGATCAAGTTCACTTGCTTTCAGGAGGATTTTAAAATTGAAATGGATTATTTCTCTTTGCCCAGGGGTTGGGTTACATGAGGATGAAGCATGGCATGATAACTGATTACTAGAGCAGTCTAGGAGTGAAATATGAAGTGCTAGCTGGATTAGTTGATGAGTTCTTTATTGCTTCTTTTTTATGTGAAGGAAAAAAGATTTCTGTAAAATTATATCCAGTTAGATTTTACAAATGATAATGGTGACAAAACTTTTCAGTGATATGGGATGCCTTAATCATCTCCTGATTAGTCAGGGAATATTTATGTTAAATAAAATAATCTAGCAATAAAAGGAATCAGCCTTCCATTCCCCTCAGATTCTCTACTGCCTACCACACTAGGTTTGCTCCTGTGAAGCTCTACCCATCTTCAGAGTCAGGGGAGAAAGAAAGGGTCTGCTGATTCTTCTGAAAGCTCAAGGGCTTTCCTGTTCCAAAGTTTGAGAAGAGGACTCATGGAGTTACTATGGAAGCTATTACAAAGCAAAACAGTTTTTAAACATTTGAACTGCAATTTAGTATTCTGCTCAGAGGTTTCACTGAACAGAATCTCTTTCACCTCCCTGAATGTATCACAGCATCATACCCTCTTCTCAGGATGGTGCAATGTGACAGGCACCTCTGTGTGGTCTTTCCTAGACCAGTCCATCTTGGTGCACAATGATACATGAGGGGAAGAAACCTACCAGTCTAAGAATCAGTGTCAATGAATAATTATAAGTATGCACACAATAAGAAATGAGCTCATAAAACCAACATTCACAAGTGGCATGCCTCGCTTACGGACCACACGCTGGCTTCAAAATGGTGCCTATACTCTTCCCAAGTACAAGCAGTAACTCTGTAAAGAAACCCACGTACAAATACATGCACTTTAGACTTCAGTGGCAGTCCCACTGGCACTGAAGGCAAAGTTTGCATAAACTTAATTAGCACAGACCCATAACGGAGGAGATATCCACTACTAAAAATAAGCAAGTGAACAAGTGGCAGGTCATATTAATGAAGTATGCAGAATTTTAGACATGAAACATATAAACTCTCAGAAGCTACCTAAAATTAAGAAATTGACAGTCTAGGAAAAAAAAGTGGGTTTTGACTGAAGATCTGCAAGATCCTGAATACCATCAGTTGCACAGCTTTCCCCTCCATTTTGCACAAATTTGTCAATGGATTAACTTCCAGGGGCAGTGAGCATGGTAAACATTCATCAAAGACTACACAATGCTATAGATTTTAAGGAACTCATAAATTCAAGGCCACAGGGGACTTCTATGGTTAGTATTTGACTTCCTACTTAACAGACCATTTAATTTCACCTAACCACCCCTGCACTGAAGAAAATTCTCTGCAATATAAAGTTGAAGCTACAGACCTTAAAAACTAAGACCAAGGCTCTCATGTTGAGATTTTATACCAAGAAATGTAAGTGTTCCACATTTTTCAGCATGGTTTCATTTTTCATGCAAGAACAGATAAACTTTAAATTTGAGAGTGAAATCTGCAAACCTATCCCCAGAGAAACAATTAAGAACAACCTTATGTTCTATTACATGGTAAAGGACGGAGATATCAGAATTTAATTCCATAGCAAAACACAATGCAGGGTTATAGCAAATAAGGATTCTAAGAAGCAATTTTAGATGAATCTAGGTCTTTTATGCTTAGTTAATGAACTTATTTTGCATTATTTGTAATTGCTGTGAAAAAGCTGCCCCAAGGTTACTTTCCCTCCTCATTCTTCTTTCTCTTCCTCAAAGAGATTTTTAGGTGTTTTTAAGGCAAAAATAGGAGCTCCCGCCAGATCTGTCATCCTGTTATACCCTCACAGGAACACATCTATATATCCTTCAATATGTCACTATTCATAAATCTGAGTAGCTGAAGATCAGGTTGTCATGACAGAATACATTGAACAGGGCGTTTTTGGAGGGGGGGGGTATACGTATACATATATTTAGAGGTATGGGGCCAAGATAGTTCTAGACACAAAACATTTATTCTCTGAGAAGGGATAAATTTGAGTATGACCTTTCATTTTCATTTGACCTTTCAAAAGACATGATTAAACTCTATCTCCTGGCATTGTAATTGATTTTCCCCAAAGGACCATTTATCAGAGAATAAACTGGGTTTGGACCTTGAAGTGTATATTTTGCAGCTTTTACATATCAATTGGTATTTTAAAAGAAGCCCTCCATTCCAAAAGCACTTCTGAGAATACTGGAAAAAAATAAAAATAAAAATAACTCATGCAGAGTCCCTGCTTTTTGTCAATACATCATTCCAGCAAAGCCTGTTGGTTGAAAGATTAACTGTTGAGAAGAGGTAGATTCAACTAACAAGTTGTCTTGGCAAAAAAGAAGCCCAGGAAGATCTTGGTTAAATCAGTGCACAAGGAGATGACAGTTCATATAAAATTTGGGCTTTAACAACAAAGGTACAAACCCTCTTTCCTCTCTGTCAGAGCAGGTGGAATACACTTCACAGTATCCTACCAAGCTCACTGATGCATGGAAACCTTTTCTTTCTCTCCAACACACAGTACCATAACATAAAGGCATACACAGCTATATCCCGGTTAAAAGTCTCTAATAACATAAAGATCAAATGTTTGATTTTAATTGATGTCTGGGGATTACCATGCACACCAGCATGGGCGTGGAGACACTTACACCTGTTCTTAGCTCCAGTGTAACTCCCTCAAACTGCTGTGAGATTCCTTGTGTTTAGAATTGTAGACATCCTGTTTAGGCACAGGAAAAAGTGCTCATAGATTCCAACCTTGACCCAGAATTCCTCAAGTCTGAATGTTTTAATTCATTCCTGTTAACGCTGTTTTTAAACAGAGTACTTACAGTGGAGGGAATCACATAATTTTCATAAGCAGTCCAACGCTAGAATGTACAGAATCAGACACAGGATTCACTAGTTCTACAAACAAGACTTAGTACTCTAGATGCATTAAGAATAACTTCATTGTTGCAACTACAAAGGAATGTAAGTTAACCAGAAAGTAATTACCTGTGTGGTGCAGCAGAGGTAAAGTGATACTTAGATTTAACATTAATGTTAATTGAATTATACATCTGCTGTGGGAAAAAATAAATCCCTTAAACTCAAATTATGTTCTCCCAAACGTGATTATACATAACACATTTGCGTATTCTCAGACAATCATAAAGCAAATATTATTTCATCACAAGGCAGAGTTACTAGGAATATTTATTGTAACAAAATACAAGAGCATACAGATAAACAAAGGATTCGTGGACAAATGCTAACCCTCTGTAGTGACCTTTACTTGATTCCAAGACTAACAAGAGGATTCAGGAAGTGAGCCAACACAATGTTTGAGCACATCTTTAGCCCTGAGCTTACGAGTTGTCTCAGCTTTATGCTTAAGAGTTTTGTCAGAGCCAGGCATTATACAAGCTGTAGATTCTCCGTTGGAGATAAGTGGTATCAAGGTGTCAGTTTGATAAACCATTCATTTAAGAAGCTTTCAGGGCAATAATATATACACCTTTGGTATCTGACCCTCCCTTTTGGAGGGGGCTACTTAAGTCCATTGACTTCTGGGGAATAAGAGAACCAAAGCTTCATGTCATGCCAGGACTCCAGATCAGCACTGATGGCTGCCTGTCAGGAGCTACTCATAGCTTCTTGCATCCTCTCAGATTCAGTGTCATGCATACAGTAGAAAAAAATCAGAGTGTAGAAGGAAATATACAATACAGATGGACTTGTGGAGATGTGTAGCACGTCAGGTTAGGACACATTCCATTGTTAAATAAAACTTCAGTTTTCTCCAGGAGATCTTACAGCAGTGTCAGCTTTGGTACTCTCATTAACAGAAGGAAAAGCCAAGTTGCTGGGGTACAAGTGACCTGCTGATGGCTATCCAGCAGACTTGAGGCAAAGCCTGGAGCAGGGCCTGTGCAACAGTGCAATAAACTACGCTGAATCTCTGACAAGTACACTAAAGGGGGAAGGTTATAAACTGAGGAGAAAATCTCAAAAGACTCTACTTACAGAACAGCATTGGTTTGAGGCAGATTAGTTTTAAAACCACATAGCAACTGAGATGAAAAACACACTTTAAAACTTGCCTTGCTTTCCAAATGAATGATGGGTATAATTTACTGTTCAAATGCACATGGGAAGGGATTACTTTATTGGTACACTGGCCTGCCACTGTATGCATTTCACTTGTAGGAGCCCTTAGGCACTGTTCAGAGTTGGGGACAGCTCTGATTTAGCAGTCACCAACTGGCAATAGGGACAGCTGCACCAGAGCTGATTCTCAAGCACAAATGCTTGTGCCGATTAAGCTAATTGAGGTTAACTTCTTCTAACTCAATATACAAAAAGCTCTATCTTGCCTGGCTTCAGCCAGGGGATATCATGACAACAGCTACTCCAGTAACTGCCCAGTATCCTAGGAAAGTTGGCATTAAAATCAAGCAAGAGAAATGAATTGGGTGGAAGATAGGATGACAAGATGATTTGATCCCTAGAGATGTACAAATAAATTTGCAAGAATGTTAAAAAAAATACTGATTTGAAGGGAATGTGTTTCAGGAGCCCCTTGTTCCAATAAATTCAAACCTTAACTCTGTTCCTCCATCTGGCACAGTAATTTACAGGATGATTTGAGAATTAATGTGCAGATTTTAGAGTGTTTAGAAAAGTCAACATTTCAACGTAACGGTTTTTCAACTAACTATAGCAGAACTGGATCTCTACTATAATTAAATGTCCCTGATCAAAGGAAAACATAAAACACCATCTTCAAAGTCAGAATGATAAGAGGTTATCAGTAATGTACACCATACCTTTCTAGTTTGGATGAGAACAGCAGTTTTGTCTTGGTACTCTGTCACCTCTTACATAAAACAATGTCATCAACTACTTGTCCAAACAAGGAAGTGCTCTTCAAACCATGTCTTCACAGATGTCATATCACTGTTCTCACTATACACACCCACCAAAACAGAATATGAAATAATTGCCAGAAAATGAAAAATTACTGTAGAAGTATGACAAAGGTACTGGCAAGATACAACACTGTGAATCTCACACTTGCAGTGAAGTAAGAAACCCAGAAGAAATAGGAGATAAGCAGTAACAGTTCTATATTGAGATTGGATTATGAATGAATTGAGGTTTTTCATTCTAACAAGCGTGCTAAATTCAGTGAGTACAAGTGTACAAAATTATACCATTTCTTAGAGAAAAACTTAACCAAATAGCACATCTGATGGGAGAAAGTAATATCTAAAAAGACGACCACATATTCAGTTGGTTCAAGTTAGTAGAGCCCTGACAGAGTCAGTGCAGCTGCACTGATTTATACCAGCTGAGCATCCATCTAGCATATCATCTAAACCAGCACATTGAATCTTTGCAGAAAGCCACTAGCATTTCAATAAGACTGATGACATGTCTTCCCCACCTCAAAGTAGGGATCCGGAGAGTATAAGCTCAACATGATACTAGAGATCTTGCAAATACAAGGCACAGGATGAAGCCAAAAGCCTCCAGGTTCTAAATACAAATGGTCAATTACTAATGGAATGTAACCTTGAGAGTTGGCTAGAACTGGTTTTAGGGCATAACAAAGAGAAAAAAGAAGCAGTATCCAGCAGATGTAAAATGACTCATATGGTAAAAAAACAAAGGTGATAACAAGAAGTTATAAATGTGAGTCACAACCTTCATAAGAACAGAAGTGAAGTATTCCAGCATCATCCCCCAGGGTTAAGGACACCACAACTGATCAATGCTGCTGCTTACCTGCAGAAGGTCCTGGCACAACTTTGGTGGAGAAAGTGCTGCTTTTTGATTTTCCAATCACCATATTTTCCTACTTCAACTTTTCATATGTAATGTATTATATTTACTAAGTAATTGGGTAGAGTAAATTAGAATTTTAGAGAGCAGTGTGTATACAGATTCGTGAGTTTTCTGCTCCAACTTTATCACATGACAATGTGATTAATATCAGCACACCAAGTCAGAGTAAACGTTATAAATATTTAATCTTTGTCCTTATAAATGCATTAATAAAGTAGCAGTAATAGGTGTATGAATGCTGCAACACTCCACCTCTCTGCTATTATTATTTTAGATTTTTTTGTAAAATCATGTATCACATAAAATATTTTTTAACACATGTTGTAAAGAAAGCAAATAATGCTAGATAAAATCTGGGGAAATTTAGAGCAACTAGCAGCAAACTCATCATCTTGTAGGATTCCCCTGTACCAGAGGGCAGGAATCTGAACTAAATGATCTGTGAAGTTCTGTATGCGCAGACAGTCTTTTAGAAAGTTAGAATTCTAGTTTAAAGTTCCTTTTTTCAATCCTCCACAGGCTTTTATTCCCACTCTTAATTCATATGCTGCGGTTTGACATGTGGGCAAGGATGTTTAACTAGTGGGCTAAGGTGAGAACAGACTGCCACCAACAAAAGAACCCTGGACCACAGTGAGACAAATGTGGTTCAATAATTTAAGTGTAAAGATGTGCAGCCAACATCTTCAGCAGCATATTGACTTTTAACTCCTTTTAGCTAAATTGGCTTCAAAGGCAGTTGTGCTTCTAAACAACTTTGTGAACCTGGGCCTTTCATTGCAGACTGCAGTTGTTTCCACCAAGATCCCTTAGCTGGTCAGCAATACAGGGAGCAGGTGTAGGTTCCCCAGATCAGTGAGCAGTACATGAACCAACCTGTAAAATATAAACTTCTGTTCTTCTTCGTGCCTCATCCCAAAAAGAAACTGACAGAAGAAGCTTCTTTCATTTTGCTTCTAAGCTGTCCATTGCAGCCATTCAGTACATGAGAAAACCTTCTATCCTTTCAAACTTAAAAACACACTACCTTTTGTTAGCCTATTATCATTTGGTGTATGTCATACTTCAGTGAAATTGGTGTAGTCTTATAGAGGCTAATGGGACATAGCGAGCCTGTTGATTACAATACTAATATATTGACGACAGCAATACAAGCACGAATATCCCTAAAAGTTCTTTGGTGCTTGTCCTAGACATCAGCAAGTCATACAAGTTAGCTGTTCACTGCAACATTTTGGCATTTGATTTTTTTTAAAAATAGTCGTCTTCTGCATCAGACATTCTTCTCCTAGGAGAAACACACATGGGAAAAAACCCTGCATGCTTTGATGTTAAGAAGTAGCAGGGAACATTCAGCTGTTCATACTGCTCACTTGGTTTCACATTTCTGTACTCGCTTTCCTCCAAAGCAAGAGATTCTTCTGCGCTAGAGGATTTGATACATTGTTCTGCACTGCTGCACTCTGGATAGGGAGGAATGCTTTAAAAGTATCGACTAATGTCCATAGGCAGCTGGGGAGCCATCCTTCCCTTTACAGAATCTTTGCACACAGATCCCGTTTGGGGAAGATGTGTGGCACAACCCTCAAGGCTGCCAGTATGCATAACCCTCCTGTGACGTATAATCAAAGCACCAGTGTCCCTCAGCAAATATTATACACTGCCTTAGTGTTCCAGGCTCTGAAATTCAGCTTTAACTCTGACATCTACTCTCCCCTGAGCTGGCTTGATACAGCACTTGAGTCACACAGAGGCAGACAAAATGACCTTGTGAATAAGAATCTACTATGCAAACTTTCTAGTTAGAAAAACTCCACTGCCATTTGCCTTCCAACCCAAATATTACTCCGTGGTTTCCCATTGCGGCTGAACCTGCACTCAAAGCTCTTGCCCAGGAGGCAGACTGATCTGACTTACCCATGTGGAGCAGGGGAGGGAACTTCCTTCGGGTGCTAGTGGTTCCTCTGGCTCCATAAAGCAGGAGATGAGGAGATTCTTCCTCTGATCTCGAGAACTTTGTTCCTCACCTTATCCTACCTTCATTCTGTCTGCCATAAAATTACTATCCTCACTATTCTGCTGAATCAAAAAATAACTGCAGTAGGTATAGTGACTGTATTGTCATTCTGCAAAATAAGAGTTAAACGTATTCATCCTAGCAAGCATATGAATTTCTTATGATGTGAAAAGCAGGGAGGCAGGTGATATTCAAAGTGTTAGACACAACAAATAGTGCATTTTTAAAGAATTAAGTCTATTCTTCAGTTACGTTGTCACATGGAACTGAAGGTCAAGTACATATAACCACCTGATCAGTGAAATAATCCTCCAGAAGTACCTTGCCTGCAGAGACTTATTATTCTGAAACGGAAATTATTAAGGAGGAAAAAAATCCAGAGCCCTAACTTTTTCAGAGATTAATTCTATAAATATAACATCATTCAAAGCCAATCAGAAAAGTAAAATATTTCAGCTATTCTGAACATATTCTATTTCTGGATTTCAGATATTATTCATATCACTAGGGTAGCACTGTGGATATGTTTTAGCTGATTACATTAAACCAATATTGTTTAAAAATTCAAAAGACTGTAAAAGCCTGCATGTGTCTGCTGCCTGTGTGAATAAGTTTGAGGTTGCTACAGTGGAATGACTGCTGAAGTTGACAGTTATGTCTGGAAACTGAAGATACTGTGCTGTGGTCTGCTTTTCACTTCCTTGAGGAATACTGCGTAAAGCATACTTGATTCAAGTTAAGGAGATGAGGGATCATTTTGTATATGTGAATCTTGTTCTTGCAAGATCCCTTCTGCTTGTTCAAGTTATTTTAATGAAAAATTCTGCTTAACTGAACTTCTGTGGCACTGCAGCTGCACACATGTTGAAACTGTCCTTCAGGGCAGCTCCCAGTCAGGACTAACCCCAGCTGTCCTAAAATACCAAGACTTGGCAGAGAAACAATTTAGCTTCTAATCATGTGGTAGACAGACCCAAATCTACTGTGCAAGTATCAGTTAAATCAAAGCAGACACTTTTCACATTGTCTGATACAAAAATTCCTACAGAATTGCTGTCAGAGTCCCATCATTTTCTATTACATTGCTAAACCACCACCAAGATAAAAAGCACTTGAAAAATTGTGAAGGATGCAACATTCTTCTGATAAATTTCTTACAGTTCTTATAAGGCTTTTTTTTTCTCAGAACACAAATCAAATAAAAGGGGCACTGAAGTTAGAAAAGAACATTCACTTAGTTTTCTGATTTGCCAAGAACAGCAATTGACAAGAAAAATGGCTGCATCACCCTCTTTGAAACAGGACAATGAAAGGCCTGATCCAAATTCACTGAGTTTCTCCAGGGCTTAGAGAAGGCCCAAAGAGTATGGAGAAGAGAAAGCAAACGGAGATTCTGGATATTTGTGCAATTCTTTTCAGCAAATCCTCATTGCATTTTTTGATGAAAGGCTTTCAATTACCAGGAGCACAAGTACATCAGAAGATAGGGCAGTATCTATTTAAAATGACATGTTGCAAGGTATAAACAAGGTGATTCAGATTGAATGGGTTTACTTTAACAAACAACTGGCACCAGCTGAGAATCAAGTACAAAAAATGTGATGTAGAGTCAATTAAGAATCAATTTGGAAACTACCATCATTTTATGAACCGTATTTAACACCTTCTCAGGTAACAGCAATACAATTTCCAGAAATACTATTTTTTGGATCTCTGTATTCCAGGAATATTACACAGGCAACGCCTCCCATCACATATGGAAACCACTTCGGATAAGAGACTCTGCCATCATTACAAACCAAACCACTCCCAACTCAGGCAGGCATGACCTTTTAAAAGGGTACCTGCACGTCACCTCGCTATTAAGTACTGTATCCATAATCTGCCCACCATTCTGCAATCTAAAAATATTGCCTAAGGCATTTGTTTCCTTTTCTAGTCCCATAATTGCAGTCAGTTTCTGCAGCAGATTCTGACATTCTCTTGTTTGCTGGCTGAACTCATTCTGTCGTGAAAGGTCAGAAAGCAAACTGCTTCAGAATGTCAATAGGTGTTTAAAGTATTCTACCTCTGCCTGAATTTCTCATGTGCTATACCATCAAGTGTTGATTTAGAGGTCATTAACTTTAAGGTAGGCAACTTGAGCCCATAAAGGAAAAAATTTCTCTTTGCTTACCTTCTTCAATGAAAATTTGAGTCCAGGTCACATCGACCATTAGCAGCTATTCAGAGTAAGATGAAGACTATTGCTCGTCTTTAATCCCCCTTAATAGTTCCATGACGTGTATTTAATGACCGTGGTATTTAATGTATTTATATTTCAGGAGGCTGGCTTGTTTAACAAACAAAAATGTTGCACTACCGATCTATTTAATCTGACTTTCCCCTAGTTTTCCACAGCGGTGCAAAGGAACTCTATTACAAGTCAAAATAAATCATATTTAATGCTATATAACATTTTTCATTTGTGTATTTCAAAGAAGCTTTGAAAATATACTTCAGGATCATTATTTCTAGTAAGAAAGAAGAAACTTGTCAAAAGTTGGCCAGTTTGCTAGTACTGAAGCCAGGAACATAATGCAGGTCGAGTGGATGGAGTCAGACTTGGTTGCCCAAGAGTAGGCTAATATAGGCCAAACGAGGGGTGAATTTATAACTGCAACATGGTAGAAAACCAGTGAATTTGTGAGGAATCAGAAGATAAGGAAGTATTTGTGACTCTCTGACCTCTAACTACATAAAATTTTGAATAAAAAATTAGTTTCTGCAAATCTTTTCCTTATTTGATATAATAAAAAATAAGAGGAAAATTAATGTTAAATTTAGACCATAATTGAAACTTAATATTTATTAAACTTAACCCTGCATTCCCCAAATTGAAATTCTTTGTTGACCAAGATTTCTTAAGCTTTTTGTTTGCATTTTACATTAGGTTTCCTTCTCCCCTTAAAAAGAGAAGAACAATGAGAAACAATGTTATTTTTCTCATAGTTTTAGACTGGTTATAGTGTTGTCTTTAACATTTCTTTGAAGTTCAATAATCTTTGATGGAACAGAGTTTTGAGAGCTCATTTTGAATCCACTCTATTCATCAGAATAGCTGCAGAAAAATTATACCATGTAGCAGATCACCTATAAAGCCTATACATTTAAAAATTTAGTTTGAAAAAAGAAACCTACCAGAAAAATCCCACTGAGAATATCATGAGACAGTGGGGGAGCTGAATACATATTATTTTAAAGCTAGTGAGCTTATTTTCTCTAGAAGTAGTGAGCTCTCTACATTGTTTCTCTTCTTTTTTCCAGTATGAATGAATAACAAAATGAAACATTTGTTTTCATGTTCTTAATCACTTAGTGCATGTTTGCTCTTAAACACTAGCTTCAAAGAGGCTGAATAAGACCCAGTTTTGCAGAAACAAACAAGCACCAAAATGCCATGATCAAACAGAGGAAATTTCAACTCAAGAGGGCTTCCTGTTTGCAAAGTGAGGAGCAACTGAAAATGGAGTTTACAGTGAAGCTGCATTTCCAGCACAACTTTCTATTTGATAGGTAAATTATAGATCTCTCAATGTACACTGCAGTAGTTTAATTGAAAACAAACAAGAAAGCTAGCTAGTCTCTGAAAAACAAACAGGAAATTGAAAAATGAAGTAAACTCTGAACACTGCTTCAGTTTGCCATGCAGTGGCTGTTGCTTTTATCCAGCAGCATGCAATTTAAACATTTTGCTTATTTCCTGTTTGTTTTCTTTGCAAGAACAGATAGACAGAACCGACTATTAGCCTCTTCCTCTATTAGTATGCCATATGCATGCTGTGCTCCAGCTGTCATGTAAAAAATGCATAAGGCTAAATTAAAAACTGCTGCAAAGACTTTTGGTGGTAATCAGATAACTCTCTATGTAAAATATGATTTAAAATGATAATATTTTCCACACATTTCATATCAGTAATATAGCTGAAGGATAAAAGAATACTACATTTTGATAATTATCCTTTACAGACATTCTGTGTCATGCTATAAATGAACTGTATTTCTCAATAGCATTTAAAAGTGCAAGCACTGAGTCATAGCTTCAGCTGGTACAAACAGTAGTGTATCCAGCAATTTTCACCAGCTTGAGTGTCATGATCAAATGAGAACAGCTTTTCTCTTTGGAAGGAAAACAAACCCTTGAAAAATAGTTATCAGACTACTCAATAAATGCAGTGAACTGAACTATGATGTTCAGCCAAAATCAAACCAATTACCAAGTGGAAATGGCGGAGTAAAACCCTCAGTAGTTTTTGGGAGATCATGATGCCAGGACGGATTGTTGCTTTGGTCACAAGAAGGGAAGAGCATAAGGAAATGGAAGCTGGCAAATTTAAAGTGTACATAGTACTTGATATGGCCATGAACTCCAGAAAGTTCTCAGTCCAAAAGCGAGTAGAGTTTCTGGAAGCTAGCTGACCTCAGACAGAAGATGAATCTTACAGCTGAGGCGGTATAACAAGACTCTCCTACACGTGTTACTCTTCTTCAGGCAAATGCAGTTTAACTGGCTTAGTCACAACCTTGCCAACCCTCCTGTCCACAGCAGGGGGACAATGAAAGAAGTATGTCAGCATTGTTGGACTCCTTTTTCCGTATGTCCCCAATGTCCCATTGAGGGCATGGGTGGTTGCCTCACTTTCTGCATGTGACCTTGTCTGAAATGTCCCAACACTGCTTCTCAGCGTCCCTAGGATGTTTTGTGGGAATGTCCTAGCAGCAGTGCTAGTGACACTTGAGGTTATTCTTTTCAGGTAACCTAACGGTAGAAGTTGCATTCTTCTTCCACAGTCAGTAATGCAAGTTTTCAAAGAAGCACTGTGTCACAGTGCTGCAAAAGCAGGGAAGAACAGCAACAATAAGGATCAGACCCTGTGCAATCAGACCCACTACTGCGTACAGCAATGGGTCCAGCTCTTTGGGCTCCCTACAGCTTGATTTCACTGACTGTATAGGGCTTTGTGTTTAGTAACCTGCAGACACAGAATGCCATTTTATTACTGTTATTGGATCCCCAAAGTCCAATAGTGGACTTGGGACAACAGATCTTGTAAAATACTGCTCTGTGAGGGATTTATAGAATCCTTCCTCTGCAGATAAGGAGACTATAACCTCATCCCAGAATTTCTTTGGCTTTGTTTTTACACATGGGAAAGAAACCCATCAAAACTACTGTTCAGCTGAACAGATTTATTTTTTTAAAGCAAAAAATTATTATTTTGGACCATCTGTATATCTGCACAGAGGTTAATAATTGTCAAGTCAGAAAGTAATGGACACATCTAGATAATAATTTTAATTAAAAACAGTTCTTGGACTACTGCATAGTGAAGTCTGACAATTCTTCCCTCCAACTACAGGAAGTAAATTTCTAAATATATGATTATTCAATTTATTATAAGAAAAGATAAGTATTGTGGATCAACCAGCTATCAGAAATGGATTAGAATCAAGAAATTCCTGTGCTGTGCATAATGAAACATTACTATGTAATTTTAAAAAGACATATGAAATTAATTTTATATTGAGTAATAGGGTAGCTTCATTATGCATTTTATAATAACAGATATTAAAATATCTATCTTGTCCACAAGCTGTACTTTCAGACTCAAGAAAAAGGTCCACATCATTCTGAGAACTACACTTATATAACACAAATAGAAACTAAACCATAGGTGGTTTAAATATGTGAGTGTAATAAAGCAGTGTTGGAACATTAATCATTTCTGAGACACAAATGCACTGATAACTCAAAACTTCTCTTGATTACTGAAGCTATTCACACCAGAAAACTCCATCTAGATGTATTTCACCAGTGCAAGAAAAATTTTTGTCGGACTTTCCCTGGTAATTAAAATGTGTGGCATTTCAACAACACAAGAGCTATTTTATATTGTCAAGTCTTATCTAACCTAGAGTACAGCACTGGTGCAACAGAATGAACTGAATAGTGTGTTGTCAAGAAAAATCTATAAAATACCTCTATTGCACATAATACTGTGGGAATTCTCTGTTATAACTATCCAATGCTTTAGATACAACTACAAATAGGATGAGCCCCTAAACATATCCAACTTAAAACAAGGGATACATTGACCTTTCTGCCTGTCCACTCTCCTCAGTTAACAGACAATATAGAGTTACGTGAGCTTCCCCGGTTATCTGCTTTTCCTTTTTGTATTGAATCCTATGATCAAGAATGAAATTTTAAACACTTTTACTCAAATGTATTGATTCAATACATGGTGATAAGTTCCACAAGTCTCGAGTTGAGCCTTCAGTGCCAATGCAGACTGAATTTGTACTGTATGGGATGGATAGCTGACATACCTGAGGAATGTAGCTAGTGTACTGTGGAATTGTACAGCATATGCGGACAACACAGATACTCAATGGCCATTTAGGAAAAGCTTCAAGACTTCTCAAAAATCACTGTTTCAGCACTGAAAGCAATAAATTACTTCTCTATTGCTAAATCATTAAAGACACTGGGTTAATGAATCTGTAATGAAATAGAAGATCAGCATTTTATATTAAACAGAAAGCATTTAAATTTGCCTTGAAAGCAACAGACAGGAGTATGTGGGACAGAAAAAGAGTACTTCACAGTAATTTTAACCCAAGCGATTGATCTGAACAAACACAACTCCAACATTCAGACTTGAAAAATTCAAATTGGTCAGACAGTCTTTTATTTCATCTAGTAGTTAAACTAACCTTGCTAAGTGTTTGGAGGAATCATTATGTGTCTATTATGTAGGTCAAACTTCCTTCTAAATTGTGTTAAAAATAAGTATGTCACTTCCTTGACCTGATCAACTTTGGCAGCTCTTTTCAGGGGAAAGACCAATTCAGGGAAGTTTGCTGAGTGAAGGAACACAGCTTTTTTTTGCAATAGGAACTCAGATGAAACAGGAACATGGCATCAGTCCTACAAGCAAACCTGTACCTTTCACATCAGTGACTGACATGCCAATTTCTAGGTCTCGAGGGACCATATGATTTGCTCCCTTGTAGTCTGGTAGTTGGTTTTGGTTTGGTTTTGTTTGGTTGAGGGTTTTTTTGACCTTTCTATTCACCAGAAAATGAAATCAATCATTGCAATAATATGCTGTTCCTTTTCCGTTCACTGGGTGCACTCCTAGGTTTGTTTCTGCAATATGTCCTAGATTCATCCCATTATTACATTTCTAAAGGAAGTTTTACTTTCTTATTCACCTGTGTAATGTAACATGCAGGATAACATAGCCATCTACCTGATACATCTTAGAGACTACATTAGCTCTCAGTGGTGTCTGAAGCAGTCCAGTCCAGGTAAATTTGCTCTGCTACTTAGCCAGGTCCTAAACTGTGTGCAGTACCTCAGCTCTTATTTCACACGGGAATGAAGCTCAGACCTGTTCTTTCAGATCCATCAATGTTTCTTGCCTTGTTTCATTGCATAGAAGGAAAAAAAATGGGAATTCTAGGAACAATGTTCCCTTTTCCTCCTCACCCAGGAATCTACATTTGGCAAGATGACAAGAAAGAGCTGGCAGCTGCTGCGTACTTGGTGGTTAGTCAAGGCATCCATATCATCACAAAAAGGAAGGAGTTCCTAGAACCTCAAACTGCCTTTCCTTACAGAGCATGAGGAGGAATTACCTCAAACTAAAATATCAGCAGAAACAAAAAGCTTCAGAACGAATCAGTAAAGTGAACAGTAACAAATTTCTTTTACAGATTCAACAGTTCTATTTTCTAAACCCTCCTGTATTCACTGAAGTTTGCTACATATGGGGACTACCTTTCATTTTAGTTTCCTTTCTACATCCAGGAACTCTTCTTTCTAATACAAACATCAGACCTTTTTCCCCGTCTCCTATCATTCTTTCTGATGCTCTGTAACTTTTTTCATTCTCTGAAACTGCTTGTAATTTTCAGCCTTCAATTAATTTCACTGGGTGAAAAAGTGGCTGGATGGCCGAGCCCAGAGGGTTGTGGTGAATGGGGTGAAATCCAGCTGGCGGCGGGTCACGAGTGGTGTTCCCCAGGGCTCGGTGTTGGGCCCTGTTCTGTTTAATATCTTTATTGATGATTTGGATGAGGGGATTGAGTGCACCCTCAGCAAGTTTGCAGACGACACCAAGTTGGGAGGCAGGGTCGATCTGCTTGAGGGTAGGGAGGCTCTACAGAGAGATCTGGACAGGCTGGATCGATGGGCTGAGGCCAATTGTATGAAGTTTAACACGGCCAAGTGCCGGGTCCTGCACTTCGGTCACGGCAACCCCATGCAGCGCTACAGGCTTGGGGAAGAGTGGCTGGAAAGCTGCCCAGCAGAGAAAGACCTGGGGGTGCTGGTTGGCAGCCGGCTGAATATGAGCCAGCAGTGTGCCCAGGTGGCCAAGAAGGCCAACGGCATCCTGGCCTGTATCAGGAACAGTGTGGCCAGCAGGAACAGGGAGGTGGTTGTTCCCCTGTACTCGGCACTGGTGAGGCTGCACCTCAAGTACTGTGTTCGGTTTTGGGCCCCTCACTACAGGAAAGACGTTGAGCTGCTGGAGTGTGTCCAGAGAAGGGCAACCAAGTTGGTGAGGGGCCTGGAGCACAAGTCTTATGAGGAGCGGCTGAGGGAACTGGGGCTGTTCAGTCTAGAAAAGAGGAGGCTGAGGGGAGACCTTATCGCTCTCTACAACTACCTGAAAGGGGGTTGTAGTGAGGTGGGTGTTGGTCTCTTCTGTCAGATGGCTGGAGATAGGACAAGAGGAAATGGCCTCAAGTTGAGGCAAGGGAGATTTAGGTTAGATATTAGGAAAAATTTTTTTACTGAGAGGGCTGCCAAACATTGGAATGGGCTGCCCAGGGAAGTGGTTGATTCACCATCCCTGGAGGTATTCAAAAAGCGAGTGGACAGGGTACTCCAGGGCATGGTTTAGGGGGCATGGTTAATGGTTGGACTCGATGATCTTGAAGGTCTTTTCCAACCGAAATGATTCTATGATTCCATGATTCTATGATTAATCATATAAGTAGTAGCAACAACTATTTTATTCATTTTGCTTGAAAAGACAAATCATGGAATATAATGATGCTGATTTATCTTTTTTAATTAAAAATAAGAAGCTTGGAAAACAATGCCTACCCGTAGTAGTGCAGTATTGAAAAATGTAGGTAATTTAATTTTTCCTACTGTTTGTTCTACTGCTGCTACACAAGTATTCTTTCCAGCCATCAGCTCTGATATCTACATTTTAATTTCAGTTGTATAATTAGAAGCCACAGAAATGCAGCTGAATTACTTCATCTCTAGGAAAAGATAAGTAATGTGATTACATTGTATGTACGTATGATTATTAAGCAAATAGTTGTATGGTATAAGACCAAGAACCAAAAAATTACCCAAAGTGTCTCATTACACAGTATAATTTCTCCAGATGCCCAATTCAAAGTCCATAAAATGTTGTCAATTTTCTAGGTCTTAGAATATGTTTCATATACAGATTGTTATTAATTGAATAAACAAGTTTGCCATGCTGCATCTTCACTGTGCTTTGTTGAATGAAGAGTCACTTTGCAGATTTTCATTTTGTCTTGTTTCTTTGCAGTAAGTCAAGAGGATTTCAAGTAAAACTGTATCTCTAGTGTTTTTTTTTAAACTTGGAAAACACACAAAAATAAAATCTTTGCATTTCAATAAAACTTGATGAAGTAAGACTTCTAAAAGATCTGACTGACATAGTTTTATGCAAGAACTCCACAAAAAATTATATATGGATAACGTAGGTAATAGGAAATAGAGGAAAATGTTTAGATAGACTGCAAAGAAACAAATTAAAATATATTCTACATAGGTCACAATGGAAACAATGACAGAGAAATAAATACTTTGTTGCATTTCACAAAACCCTCCAGTTACAGCGAATTTTATATTTATTAAACCAAACAAAATCAAGAAAGACTATATTCAATTCCTTAAGAAAAACAATTGTTTTATAGCAACTAGAGGGACTATTGAAAAAAATTGAAAATATAAGAGACAAATTAAAATGAAGACATGAATTTCTGCTGCACTCTTCATTTTTTTAACAAAAAAAGTGTTAACGCTTCTACAAAGAAATTTCAAGCCAATACCTTGCTTTCCCTGAGGCAGCACTAACTATGTCACATTATTTTTACCAATTTCTTCATGGAAAGTTTTTTTCCAGGATGGAAGATAACCAAAAAGAACATTAACGGAGCTTCTTCCTGGTGTCTGACTCATGACCTCCAGCCCCAACCCATACACTACAACATATTCAGGTTTGAGCATAAGTAGTTCCATTAAGCTTAAGAACTTCTTGTATAAGAGCCTAACGCCAAAGTTAGGGAATATTTCTGGCTCCTTCAGCTCATGTCATAGAATGACTTCTAATCAGAGCAATGCATACATTTTTGGAACAAGTACTACTAGATCCCTGGTTTCATTAAATCACATCTTATTCCACTAAGTAAAACCATTAAAAACTAATGATATAATCTCTGTCACAATAAGACCACAGTACAAGATGACCCATTTCCAAACAGGAGACTGGATGGCAAACAACTGTATGCAACTCTTATGTAGGCATATCAATTTCCCAATATTATGAATATTAGTCTCAACTATTATTACTCATCTGACATTCTCCTTAATCGCTGGCTAATCTTTATGAGCATTTTGCAGGAATGTTTTTTTCTTTAAAAAATATTCAAAGGAGCAGTCTCCTATGGACATCACATACTTTGTATTGGGGAACTGCACAGGGAATAGCATGGTAATTAATAAACAGGAAAGGATATTTTTAAAATTAGCATCATCGAACATCAGACATGGAACAAAGTGTTTGATTTTGAGGTTCTACTTAATGGGATTCTTCATAACAACAAAAATACATGTCAGACTGTAAAATATTCATTGAATACTTAAGTTTCTCAAAGCCAAAAAGATGTTATGAAACTGAACAGCCATCCACGCATCAATAATCATAGTATCCATGGGATACTGTTGAGCATATCTAATGTTAAAGACTATGTGTTTAAAATTTGCTGGTAGTGAATTAATTACATTTATTGTAATTAATGTATCTTGCTAATTCATAACTTGGGCAAAGATATCTTTAGTAAACTTATGAATTTGTCTGTTCTGACATAAAGGTAACAACTCAAACAAAATACAGAAAGAAAACCAAGCAACTAGAACACATAAATAAATATGGCAGGGGAAGAATTTTCATCAGTTTCCAGCACGCTTGAGTTACAGCTTTGGTGCTCAGCATGTGATATTGAAATATGAGATTTAACAATTCACTGAGATAAAAGGGCAATTCACAGTTCCTAGAATTACCTCCATTATAAAACACCACCACCCTACTTATTTCTGCACATAATTTGTTCTTAAGGTTTGCTACCAACATGATAGGTATTCCTGTAGATAGATAATATTCAGCTGACAAAAGGGTGAAGTATTGCTGAGAGTTTACTCATAAACACCTATAATTCTGGTAAATGGGTCTTATGGGTGTTGTGGATAGCCCAATAATTCTAATAATTTTCTTATTACCAACTGCTCCTTGCCTTCACACTAGCTGGATCACTAACATTCATTTTCAGTCTCTAGAAGTGACAATGAAGAGGAAAGACTATATCAACAACTGACAGAAATGAACATGATAATAAAGGTAAATTAATATATTAGCTAAAATAAGAGCACTGCTGTTATTGATATGATACATTTTGTTACTTTAAATAACAAGTCAGATACCATTCTGAGAGCACTCTGAACATCCAGAACATTAATAACTATAGACAGGAAGTTGTAGAGTTCTGACATTTTCATTTATAATCGTATTTCATGGGCTGACAGTAGGATTTGGTTACACTCATTCAGAATCTTATTTGAAAACAGCCCTATTTTCAAGAAAGAGCAGGATAATATACAAGACAGAAGTGGAAAATGCAGGATGTTTGAACTGATCTTGAACAAACCTTGGGATGTCGGATATACCAATGGCCTTGGCCTATTAAATGCTAAGCCTGAAGTTGATTTAAGCCAAAAAAATAGAGAGTCAGTGAGTATAGAGACAGCATTCCAACACAGACAGAGGAAGCAAGAAAAGTACTAAATAAAAAAGAGTCAGTAGATGAGGAATTTTTTCATACAGGCAGGAATTTTAGATGGCACATAATGGAAACATGGCTAAGAGGAAAATCATGGCCTGGAAACCATCCCCAGTACACTAAAAGAGGACACTAAAATCAGTTCTCCCCAGTGCTATTAGCAGCATGGGATCCTCTGTGATCTTTTCCTCATCCATAGTAGTCCGCGTGTCTCTTGAATGACATAAAATGTTTCTCTAGTGAGGCCCCATCCATAACCTAGCAATGCCAGTAGAAAATTTCCAGTTAACTTCAGCAGGCTTCAGATCCAGCCCTGTGTGTAGAAAGGTTTATTCTGAACTGAGAGTTGCAAAATACACCAAGACTCATTGTGATTATTCTTCATTTTGCCAAGGCTTCAAATTTCCTATAATGGGCCCAAGCAGGCCTTGAAGTCAACTTTAACAGGCTAAATCCCCTTCCCATTTGGAACAGTAAGAAAAAAAGTGTGAACACCTCAGCTGGTTTACACCTCTAATCCCATCGATAGTAACAATTTCAACTGCTGAGGGATTTTTTCTCTTCCTCATGTCATGTTGGTACTTAGGGCACATGCATAATGTTTTCTTTTATTTTGGTTAATGCTTATTACTAATGTATGTAACATGTGGTAGCCTGTTATAAATTCAATTAAATGTTAATGTAAACATCTGCTCAATTTCAACTGTATACTGGTATGTCAGGCCGACAACTAAAATTGTTACCCTATGAGTTGCTTTTACTTTGTGCGCCCCTCCAAGGAGAGCGAGACAAGGAAAGGAACCTGTTAAATTGACACTGGGCAGCCTCAAACTTCTCTAAATCATTGACACTATAAAAGATATCTGTATCAAAGCAATTCAGATTAAAGGTACAACAGTTACAACATTTCTTGCATGGCTCTGGAGTACCGATGACTACTAAAAGCAATAATAACCTCAAAGAGCGTGCAATGGGATGTATCACAGTATGTGGAAACAGGACAGTGAAGCCACTTGTATGGGCAGGAATGGTTACACTCACTAGACATGTTCAGCTTGTCAAAAAATGACATAATTCTCAGACAAAATCACAGGTCACCCTCAGGAAGCAGCATCTGAGAAAGGCACATAAATAATAGTTTCAGCTGCTACAGCACATATAAGCAGAAACAGAGATGGCCAAAGAAGGAACAGCAATCTTGGACTGTGAAGCGTTTTTTAAATATGTCCCTCAATTTGAGAAAAGGTAGTAATCATTAGAGAAAATATGCTGTGTTCTACCATACACCAAAGCAAATATCACCATCCTCTGAATGCAATTTCAATGCTTGATTTCAGCCAAACCATCTAAAAATTAATCAGAACTTTAAAAAGTAGAAAAATATTCACCTGGACTAGTCATAGAGGGATGATAAGAATACCATTAGTCACATCAAACACGAGAGCCATCCACAACTACCTGGCATGCTGGAAAGCAAGAAGGGTTTCCACTACACAATGTAGTCTGTGAAAACAACAAGCTGAAAATTAA
Organism: Harpia harpyja; assembly: GCF_026419915.1. Classification (NCBI taxonomy): domain Eukaryota; kingdom Metazoa; phylum Chordata; class Aves; order Accipitriformes; family Accipitridae; genus Harpia; species Harpia harpyja. The sequence continues at coordinate 11,555,659 of NC_068957.1, forward strand.
ATTACTGACAGATGCTTACACACTGGCTGACTTACTTACATGATCAATGTAATCCTACAGCTCCCATGGAGGCACTACCCTTCTGTTAGGTGAGCAGCTGTAGGACACAGACATACAGGGCTCTCTAACAGTTCCAGACTGCACAATGCCACGCTGCCTCAGAGGTCCTCATGCTAGCTCAGAAGCAGCTAAATACCCACCTGACACTGTAAAGAATCACTAACGCACCCCAGAAGCTTTATATCCACAGGCATTGTAATACTGCGTTGAACTCTAAAGCTCCAAAAGTCTTGCTATCAAAAAGTTATGTGTGAGAGGTTTGTTTCTCCTAGCTACTTGACAAAGTGGCTGGAAGGTCCAACAGCAAAAGTCAGCTCAGAGGTTTAATCCTATTTTTCCCTCCTTCTCTATTATTGTGCCTTTGAATGGCAATCTTAATTAGAAGTGGTACCATGCAGTTCTACTAATTATTGCCCTGCCTAATTCTTGTTAAGTCTGATGCAAGTTAAGATTGAGGAGAAGTTGGTGAATCAAAAGAACCTGTGGGTTGTCATGGTATCTGCTGACCTATTGTCACTGTAGCATGTAGACTAACAAGATGGAACAGGTCAGGATAGATAGTAAACTAATGGTAATGGACAGCAAACTAAAATAAGCATTTTAGGTTTCACAGACTATAACATTTAGAACACTATCATAACTGTACTAATTGTCTCACTCTTGAGATGCTAAAATGGAACACCAGTGGTCTCTAATGGCAATGCTATGGAGGTTGGTGAAAATGTTGGTGGAATGTCTTGAGGACTTCTAAACTAATTGGATTAGTGCTTATATAATTAGTAGGATTACTCTGACTCTGAACATTAATAGGATTTTTCCTTATCAATCCCAAGCTTAAACGTTATGAAACTGCATGTGTCTATATACCTCTCCCAAGAACTGCGTGAATTACGACAGTACCCAGACTCATAATTGTAAAGCAGTTTCTCTGAAAGCTCCCTTCTGAATATATTTATCTGGTGTTTTGCAACATCCTCTGAATAAAAATATACACCCAAACACATAAAAGTTTTCCAATGTCTTATGAACACCTTTATCCATTCTAAAATGAATTTTCCAACCACATACATACTTTACTGAAACAGGGCTTTCACCCAACACATAATACCAAGTTCTCTCCAAGGTTGCATTTAAGATTACTCAATCTTTTTTTGCCCTTCAACCAACTTCCAATCCATTAAGCTGCTCTACTTTTCTCTTTTCTGCAACTATTTAACTTGGACGTTAACCTTTGTGGCTGGCCACAGTCTCTTAAACACATTTCTTTGCAATATACTTTCCTAGATTGTCAGAAACATTTTTCTTAGAGAAACATGGGGGGAAAACTAATAAGCCTTAGTATGGCATCTTTGCTGCCATTTTTAGCTTTTGGCCTCCCGTGAAGCTCTCACATGAAATCTTTGATAAAGTAAAAAGAATATTTTGGACAAAGTACATTATTAAATCAATGGAATAAATCCACATCTGTGCATGACTTTATTTACAACATCTATTTAGATGGCAATTTATACGGACCAAGCAGACCAACACACACACACAGAGTATGGTAACTCTGACTATTTTCTCAGAGGAATCATCATTAAAGCCTTTCGAATGGATGTCTGTTTTAGGAACCTATGTCCTCTGCCAACGTGTCCAGGGACAAAGCAAAACCATCTGTATCAGGCTACTCTTCTTCCACCAGATAAGATTCTGTGTTCCTCACCCACTCCCCTTCCTGCCAAGAATCTTCTAGAGATTCTTTCAGAGCCTCCTTTAGAAACACTTCCAGTGGATCGACCAAGTCTGCTCTCCTTTTCAGTCATCACATGCCCAAGCAGCAATTTCTGATTATATCTTCATTATAAAGGTGCATGATTTACTATGGGAGTTTGAAACCTGAGAATGAATTAACCCACAGATTGTGCAAAACCTGTAAAAGTTAAGAAAGGATGAACATAACCCAAACCTTTGAAGTAGAGGGTCTTCTTTTTTTCTTAAAAAACAAAACCAAAAACAATTACTGAAATATCCTATTAGACCTTCTGATCAAGACTGTGGATGAGAAAACGATTGTTCCAAAATGTTAAAGGCAGGTTGATCCAACCTATGTGCCTTTTTCTTTTTTTTCTTTTTTGTTAATTTAAATCACATGATTTATTCACACATTGTTAATTCTGTACATTCTTCCTATTGTTTAAATCACTAGTAACAGATATTCATGCAATATCACCTTAATGTCATGGCTGTTCCTAATAATTCAGATTCTTCACGTAGAATTGTTTTCTGCTAGAAGTGTCATATGTTGCATATGCCTCTGCATAGAAAAAACCCCACATCTTAGCCTGGTAAGCTATGTTATGCTGAGAACACTATCAACCAAACACAGAAAACTCCAGGTTATGTAAATCATTCTATCTCCAGCACACTGAAGTGTTTCAGCCAGTTTATCTTACTCTACAGTCTTGTGCTTTTCATTGATTGCAAACTTGGCATCCACAGTTTCAGTAATTTTGAAATCCTACCACTGGTGGTCAAATACAATTCCATGAATGAGTTTGAGGCTTCTGTCTCCCCCAAAATCAATACATAGAAAAAGTGAATGTGTTAACATTTATAAGAAAGTAATTTTCACTTTCAGTGATGAAAACCATTGTGCAGATGTTGAATTGCAACCAAATGAGCAGTTTTACTGTAACCACTGAGACTGTTTATGTGAACCTGATTCACTTTTTTTCCTGGTTAGAACTGACTTTGTTAAAAAATTCAATTTAGAATTCAAATTAGAATCATACTACTGGTAACATAGTGTTACATATTTAATCAAGTTGATTATGAATATTAGCTAAGAGTCTGAAACACCAGAAACATCAAAGTAATTCTACAAAACTCAAACTTATGACAGAAAATATTTCAGACTGATTTAAAACACCTTCCTTTATAACATTTGTTTAAAAACTTAGCTGGACTCCTGGGAAAAATAGGAAAAAGATAATAAGCCCATACTTATCTTAGATCCACCTCAAGCAGCCTAAAAGCTGAAATGCTAGGGAAGTCAGCAATCTCATCTTATTCCTGTAGAATATGTCGTGCTAATTGTTTAGAAGAGTAATGAATGCAGTGATGGAAATCTCTCTTCTTTTTTTTACTTCTATCAATAGTAGCATCAATTCTTTTAGTCTTTCAAGAATATTTGTGAGATACTTATAGGGACAAATCACATACAGCAACTCATCTGTGCTTCTGCTAACAATATGCTTTCTTATTTAACCTAATCCTTACACTTTTTACATTGCTCTTTGGTGACTGAATAGTTCTAATCACAGAGACCCAAGCATGATCATGGAGTTAACTCATGTAGCTTTTCCCACATCAGTTAATTGCTGTTGAAGTGATTCCAAATTTCTTGCCCCTTCTTTTTTCTCCACTTGTGCTCTTTTGCAGAAATTTTTCAAATATTTAAATCTGAACTCTACACAGTCTTTCAGAAACAACCTTTTTTCAATTTGCAAGGTTGTGCAGCCATTCTTTCTGGTGAAAGGGAGGAGTAGAAATGATTTCTTAAAGGCTGCTTGACCTCAGCAATAAGACCACCATAGAAATTAAAGTTAGCTTGCTGGCACAGGACAATATTTCTATGCTTTGGTTGTGGCCTTAAAAGCAAAAAGAATGTGATCCAATCATTCAAATTACATAAACAGCAGCTGAAGTTTGTTTGAGATTTTCATATTTGCCATAATTAGGCTCCAAAGCTCATAATTTATGCTGTAGTTAAGATCCACAATGCACTGCTATGAACATTTGATGTGAAATTAATGAATGAATAAGCAAAATCCCAACCCCAAACTCTCAGCATAGCAGACTCCCTGGCGTTTTTCTTCATGAAGCATCAATGAAGCATAAATCTCAACTTAAGTTTTTTTTCTGTGTCTTTTGTGTTCCTTGGGTTTCTCCATAGTATAATTTAAGACTTGAGTAAACAGCATGTGGAGAGGTTTAGAGGCTGCTGCTCAGGTTAGCAAAGTTTGAGCAGGTGCCCAGATTCAATTCAACTGGGGGTTTTTATATGCCTTGCACTGGGCAGATGCTGGTTTTTTTTCATTACAGAGTATGTGGACAAGTCACAAGAATTACTAGTTGGAAAAACACACTCCCCCACAGAAGGGGATAAAGGAAAATGGAAATACTTTATTTCAGTCCAGGAAGATGAGGTAACTACCCAAAAATTCAGAAAGAAAAAAAAAAAATCAACTTTAGGGAGAAATTTTCAATTTGTTCCTTGAAAACCATGCTTCCAGGTAGCTGCTGCTTTGTTTTATGCAGCTGTTCATACAGCTTGGGGAGTTGGAAATTTATTGAAAGTCAACAATTAGTGACTCTGGCTTTTATATTAGTTCAGGTCTCCAGCTTGCTCCTCCACTTCCTGGGCAGTTCGTAGTGACTATATATTGGGTATAATCACATGCAAGGCAACAAGCTCTCCAGTCAGAAAGCTAAGGCTCGATGAGACTCACTTAAGCTGAATTTCCACTCCTAAGTGTGGATAGGGGCACCTGGCTTGAGCATCTTGGCTCTGTGAATACAAACCAGCAGTTAGGCACAGTTACCAAAGGCAATGCGGTAACAGTCTCCAAGGGAGAAAAGGCTGCCAGGAACCAGACCTGACAAGTCTGTTTGTCAGATCTGTAACAAAGTTTCAGCTCAAACAATATGTCCCATAACAATCCTCTCAATTCAGCATGCTCTTCGGAAGAACCCCACTGAGAAAAAGTCTTGATCAGCTCCAGCTCTTACTGTTCAATACTTAGAAGTATAGCAGTCTTCTTGTGTCTTAGGAACAGCATTCCCAGATGAGCGGGTTTATGGCATATAGACAATATAAAGAAGCAAACACCTGAATTGGACCTCCTACAACTTAAAGACTGACAAATATTGCCCAGTGAAATCAATAAAGGACCTGGGTTGGAAAGTAACCTGTACCACTTACTAGCAAGGCAAAGCCCTTTTTGGAGGCTGCTACTGTTTTCCAGCCAGGCTACATTTCTCAGTGAGTTAAAAAAGGCACATTCTAGCAAGGCAAAAAATAGTTTGCAAGTGTGATGCACCATAAGTTAAAGGGCCTGCAGGAAGAGGCTTACACAATTCTTATCCCTACAATCAACTTCTTATCTCGAATCTTCTTGTAATTTTACAGTCAGGGTAAAAGTAATTTTTTCAGGCAACACTGTACAGAAGGACCATATGATTCAAAGGATGCATTCAGAGACAGGCATGAAGAACATACTCTCATTTACAAGACAAAACAAAGAGAGATCCATACAGCTTCCCTGTATTTGCCCCTTAGATTCTTCATTTTCTCAATGTGCATTTCAATCCATCTCTTTAGTACTATTGTGGCCACAGATAAAACCTACTGCTTGTATGTGCTTGGTAAAAAAAAAAAAAAAAAGAAGCCAAATGTATTATTGACACTTTAACATTTTCCCTTTTGATGTATATTTTATCATATCTCTGTAAATAAAGGCATTTTAAAATTCATTTATTGTTCTTCTCATGTGTTTCTGACTGAAAAATCTGACTTGAAAATTGAGTTTTCTAGTTTATTTTTAAGTAGATCCAAAACAAATCAGTGTTGGTTCATGCATTTTGTCTACTGAGAAATTGAATTGACTTGAGCAGAAACACATTAAAAAGTAACATGAAAAGAATACAGGAAAAGAGAAAAAAATGGTCTGATAATTACCACAGATATATATTGACCCTATTGTTAATCTTTAATGTTACTCACAAGACTGAGTAGCAAGATCATTAGGAAAAACATAACTTTATTTGTAACAATTATTTTGCACTTGTTTGCAGCAAAGGCATGACAAAGTAACATGGATTTTGTACATCTGTCTTATGGTTTAGGTGATTAAATACTGGGAAGGGACTAAGAACAGATGGATTACAAACAGTTATAAGAATACATATTTGTTCTTATATTAAAGTGGACATTCTAAAATTTGAACCTCAAGTACTAATTACATATTTCATCTCACTACAGGCTGGAAACAAATCATCATCATGTGGAAAAAATCCATGACTTGTAAGTTTGCATAATATTCTGGTTTCATTTCTATTACTTCTGGTGTTGCTTCATAGAGAAAGGTAACAATGTTTAGTAATAGCAGTAAAGTCTTTGGAAAAAACTATCTCAACAATCACATCTCAACTCATTTTCTCTTGTTACTTATCCTAGCAGAATTCAGTGATTTCATAATTTTGAAAATGCAAGTTCCTGTGTCCTTTTTTGTCAAAGTTTCTGTTGGAGCACTGAACCATTCAAAAGCACAAACCATTTGAGAATTTCACCAAATAACAGATTTGATTCACAAGTGAAAACAATACATGAAATTCAATAGAACAATTACTTGTTTCAAACTAGCTGTTTTAAAAAGTTCCTTGGGCACTCCCTAAGGCAAATTCAGTGTACAGTTTAAACATCTCCACTACTGAGTTTTATATAGATTCCAGCATACATCCTGTAAGTACCACAGGTCATTGGTATGGTCACAATTTCCATTTTAAATAATCATATTAAATCCTACTTCTTAGATTAACTGGTTTGGCTAACTTGTACTATCTCCAGGTATAAGAGATTCATAGATCCATAACGCTATCTAATTATGCTGAAAAATAGGTGGGAAAATATTGCCACTGAATCACTAGCAAACAGATGACTCTCCTCAATTGACAGCAACTTATTTCAAGGAAAGCATGCTGAAAGTAAACTGTCCTGGACTGAAGATCTTGTGATGTCCTAGGAACATCACCCATACTCACACCCTACACTTGAGATGAAAAGAAATTTTATACGTTATTAACTTTTTTTAAAATTTTCTATATTTAAGGGGAGTCACTTTTTAAAATTTAATTTAATCCACTTTTCAGAGTTTCTCCGTCATACAGCAGAGTTCCTGATTCTAGATCTGTGCAGTAAGGAATGGTGTTATGTTACTGGGAACCAATTTGAAGTGTTTTGCTGTTGCAAATTGACGTGACAATGACAGAACAGCAATATTGTGGAAATAAATAAATGCAATAAAAATATAAAATTCATAAAGATATATTATATAACACCTTAATTCCTCATATATTAAGGAAATCCAGACATTTTTACATGGCAATGTGGCATATCTGAATAATGAATAAAAGTGGGAACTTTTTTGAAACTACACTTCTACAACTGAACAGAGATATCCTACAACATACAGGCTTATTTTTTCTCCCTTAGATTCTACACAACAGTGTATTCTTGGCATAGTGCCATCACTTAAAATCAAATGCATGACGTGTAGCCTTAATGCTTTTAAAAACATTTCTAAAAGAGCACAAATGAAAAGATTCCACGTCTTCTGTACTGTACAAATGACAAGACTTCACAGTACAGCAGAGCAGAGTTAAAAGCAACACAAGGACACTGCTGGAGCTATAAGCAATAATAAGATGTGCAGTATAATCATCACGTAGACAAATTGTTTACATACGGCAGAAAGGAAAGCTGCCAGAAAAATCCTTTAATACTCCTAGCTACTTTTCTTAACCAGCTCTCACCTGGTTTTGATCATGTTCAAACATCTGTCCTTGACATGGAGTAGCAGATAATATTTGAAATTCTGTCATATAAAATAAGTTTGCCATAATAAAACCCTAATTAGTCTTTTTTAGGTTTTAATTGTCAATTTGCCCCTCAGGCCTCCAGGATCACATGTTACTCTAAACTTCACAATAGGTTTTAACACACAGTCTCATATTAATTTTTTCTTTCAATTAAATTCAACAGCATTTTAATTCACTTCTCAGAACATAACATTTTTTAAAATGCTACTTACTTTCCTAGCTAGTCATTCATACTTTAATAATTAACAACTGTCAGGTATGATATATTTTTGTTAACTTTTATTATTTTAATCTTTTCTTCAATAATTAAAGTGCCTTTCAAATTACAATTGCTGTATTTTAATTCCACTTGCAGAAAATATTGATGTAAATTTTGTTTCATGCTGAAGATACTTTCTGTGACTACCTGCAAATGCAAAGAGAAAGAAAGCTCTTCAAAGAGAAAAATAATTGCACATATAGATTGTGTTTTGCATCTCCAAAAATCTCTGGATAGGCTACCTCAGGAGTCATGTATTTACTCATTTCCTTTTGTCCCCTATCCTGGAAGAATATAGTGACGTCACTTATATAGAAAATACAAGTTTCTGTGGCATTTATGAACCAAGTTTCTTTCAGAGAACTTAAGGCCAGTTAACCGCTAGATCAGCTAGATTCAATGTCATGTAATCCATTTGTAATGTATTACATTACAAAATTACATAACAGAGGACAAGACCCCAGCTGCTCCATGCCAGGTATAATTTTGGATCCTTGCATGGAAGTTTTTTTCTCTTCATAGGTACACTTTGCCATAGGCTGATAAGCCACTCAGATTTCAAATTCAGTAATCACAATGTCTGAAGATGAAAAATAGCCAACATTCCTTCTCCAAATCTCAAGATTCAAAATGCGGTAATGTCCTGGTTTCAGCTGGGATAGAGTTAACTGTCTTCCTAGCAGCTGCTAGGTGCTATGTTTTGAGTTCAGTATGCGAAGAATGTTGATAACACACTGATGTTTTCAGTGGTTGCTCAGTAGTGTTTAGACTAAAGTCAAGGATTTTTCAGCTTCTCATGCGCAGCCAGAGAGAAAGCTGGAGGGGCACAAGAAGTTGGCACAGGACACAGCCAGGGCACCTGACCCAAACTGGCCAACGGGGTATTCCATACCGTGTGACGTCACATCTAGTATAGGAACTGGGGGGAGTGGGGGCGGGGGATCGCCGCTCGGGGACTGGCTGGGTGTCAATTGGTGGGTGGTGAGCAATTGCACTGCGCATCATTTGTACATTCCAATCCTTTTATTATTACTGTTGTCATTTTATTAGTGTTACCATTATCATTATTAGTTTCTTCTTTTCTGTTCTGTTAAACTGTTCTTATCTCAAGCCACGAGTTTTGCTTCTTTTCCTGATTTTCTCGCCCATCCCACTGGGTGGGGGGGAGTGAGTGAGCGGCTGCGTGCTGCTTAGTTGCTGGCTGGGGTTAAACCACGACAGGTAATCATAAAAAATTTTCTGTCCCAGAATCCTCAAGATGAAGACCAACCTTCGAGCACTTGGAATTCAGCTGATGTAATGGAATATAAATTTAGCATAAGGTAGTCAGGTTGTGTTGTATTCAGAGTGTTAAATACTTTGGAATGACCCCAGGAATGCATCATCAGAGAATGTAAGATAAAGAACATTACTGTGATGTACGAGTGGCTCTGGAAAAGGAAATTATAACACCCTGAGCTTCAACAAGCTGTAACTGCTGAGAGGCCATGAGAATGACTTTCAGCTAGACCACAGTGCAACAGGGTAGGCTTCAAAAGAGGAATGAGATAGCTGCTGTTGTTACATCTCCACCTACTATGAATGAATTCAATATCCCAGCTGAGCCTAAGAAAACCATGGGTTTCAGTTTTTATATCCTGCAAACTCAAAAGACATGATTAAATCTTTTCATTTACAGCTATTATCTGTGACGGTTGCACTATTTGTTCTTGCAGTGGTTATAAGATTTTGAGCAGCACACTGGTCACTAGGAAATCCAAGTATGTTTCAGATAAAATTGTGTTGGTTTATGAGCTCCAGGACATATAACCCAGTGCTACGCCTTGGCATTTTTACTCACAGAGCCAGACTTTCTTACTTTTCTTAAATTATCTTTTAACCTTGATATTCTGCAAACTATATATGAACACCTGAGTTTACAAGTGCAGAACTGTAGCTTGAGGATTTGTGGTATATTTACTTCATCACAGGGTAATTCTGCCAAGTGAGTCAGTAGATTCAATACAATCTATTCAAGGAGAACAACCAATCCAAGCACTGTTTTTCACCAAGTAAAAACTAGTATTCATCAACAAAAATAGAATGTGTGTTTAGTCTGGCCAAAATTATTTCCATGCACACCTACTCCAGCTCAGTTCCCTTTCTTTATCCTGACAGTCAACTCAGTTATATCTATGGAATGCTGTAGTAAACCAGAAGAAGCTGGCTCCAGACCCACTTCCCACAGCTGTTGGACATCACTATGTTTAGAGTGTGTCTATTATGAAATTCAAGGGCAGAAGGACAATTTATGTAGACATACTGGTGCTGGCTTTAAATAACCTATCTTTGCTGCAGACAAGTGTTGCTATGGTAGCATTAGAGTCAGTGCAGGCCACAAAACCTGCCTAAGTTCAGGGATCTAGTGTCTGCTAAACTCCTTGTTGCCATGGCTGCACTGCTATAAGTACAAGCTAATTTAGCAAGTTATAATCAGAGTATGTGCATTGCAATCTGTTTTTTAAATTGCTCTGTAGGCCTATTCTTAGATTGAGAGGACAAATTATAGGAAATAGTTCTTCCTACTATTCCCCAATATTCCTAAATGAGATGTTGGTTGGGAAACAAGATGAAAGTGTCATGATCTCCCCAAAAATAAACAAACATTGTTCATACAACTAACACACTTACATGTTTAGCATAATTCTTAATAGAAGCGCTATCTGACCATAAGTAGAAAAAGCCACTGATGTTTACTTCCCTCCATCTGCATTTCATCTAGATTCACACATTCACCGTGACAATTGGTATTACCACGTCTCCTGACCTGTGCCTAAACTCAGCTGATTTCAGTGAAACAAGTATCAAGATTTAGTGTGTAGGAAAAGGGGAAAGTTTTCCTTGCTTTAAATATCCGAAAAACCAAATAACTCTATAGTGAAGCCAAGAACAAGATATGCCACATTCCACAGGATCTAAGAAGGAAATAAAGCTAAACTCTGAAAACTATTTTTTGTTTTGTTTGTTTTTAGTTAGAAAACATCAAACTCAACATGCCAGCTAATATATGCAATTTGCCATCAAGTTCAGTATATTATCAAAACATCAAGACTGATATAAAGCAGGCAAGATCTGTAGTTTTTCAGACTGTAGACGATAGGAAAAAGGGGGGAAATGAGAAGAACATCAATACTCTTCCCTACCAGAAGGTGATGATAATTTTCACCAGTTAAGATTCAGATGTATTACAAGATATAACAGCATCAAATTTAGTTAACCTTCCCCCAGTTTTTACTCCCAAGTATTCACAGCACTACTGTCACTATTAGTAATATTAGCCAATCCTGAGTGCACTGAGTGACTTCTTTGGTTTTTCACTGAGAGAGGAATTTTCTTTGATACCTTCTAGCAAAGTTTATGATGCAATGCACTGTGCTTATACAGTGCTGTATCTGTTTAGGGAGTTAAACAATGGCTCTGCTGCTAGAAAAATCTTCATGAATAATGGGAGTCTCAGTCTTTCTGATTGATGAGATTTGAGTTTGAGATTAAATTACTTTCCTTAATTACCCCAAATCACTCCACTAAAAATAGTTTGTAACCAAAACTTTTATCCTTTTGTCTACTTTTTCCTTCCTCTCCCTAAAGGATCATAGTTCTAAATCTGAGGAAAATAATTCCTAATCTAAATGTTTACAAAATACTATTTGCTTAAAAATAATGTGCAATTGTTTTTAAACACTTCCTTTTTATGAATATCAAGATAAGCAACTTTAAAATACATGTGTTCCTAGCATTACCTATGATGTAGAGAATACAAGTTCCTCAAATTTTCTCTTGTTAAAGTTCAGTCAAAAATTCTGCATGACAAATCACTGCAGAACTGCCACTTCCATTTCTAAGTCAAAATGCAGTGTAGGGGGAAAGTCAGGTTAATCCTTTTAGAAGAGAGCTGGTCAGTATTTGCTGTTCATGTCATAAATGCACTTGTTTCCATTAATTATGCTTCCTCCCTTGCTTAAGCATCATGACTATAACTTTGCTATTCATAGTATGCTTAACAAGCATGAAATGTCTTTGTAGGGCACCATGAAGGTCACTTCCCCACTTGTACAGTTGACTATGTACTTAGATGTAATAGAACTAACATAACAGTAGCTTCTGAAGTCACAGTCTTCTATGAAAAGGAAAAC